>NC_065571.1:18103700-18413018 GCF_937616625.2 Mercurialis annua
TGCTTGTTTTGTTCATACTTGGGTCTGAATTTATGTGATATTTAAATTGTTCTTGTTCAATGGAGTGATCATTGTAGTCATTAAACCATCTTCCTCAATTTCAAACAAAACATTTCCCTCTAATCAAAGAGGTAAATCCAAACATGATTTATACTAATCATAGCAACATAAATCATGAACAACCGATACCCTATTCATTTATACAAACCTAAGAGAAAACATTCACAGAAACCATGAATCATAATCACGCGGCAACCAAAATCAAACGACGAAATGAAACCAAAATAAGATCAAGCAATTTGATTAATCATTCCTAACCAACCTAGGTAGAAATACAAGCAATGGTAGTAAGAAAATAAAAATAATAGAAGCCGCAACGCATGCAATGGACAGCAGCCACAACGCATAAGAACAGAAGGATTTTACGTACAAAATTAAGATTCAACGCGTAGGGATTACAGGGAACGATGTAAGCTGATGTAACGAAGAGAGGAATCTCAACTCGATGCAAGAACAACAAAGAACGTAAGTTATTAAACAGCCGATACGATATCTAATCTCTAAACGAATGAAACGGATACGAATAACATACCAAATCCAAGTGCGAATGGAAGGGAATGAACGTTAAAATGTTTCTGAGAGTATAATGGGGTAAAATGTCGGCTAGGGTTTTATTAGAATTAGGGTTTTGAAACAAAAGAAACTCGTCGATTGGAACATGTCTATTTATAGACCTTTTTTCCAATGGTGTGCGATCGCACACCTGAGTGTGCGTTCGCACACTGCCCATATTCATGGGTGTAAGTTCGTGCAAACTACTCCAATGCATCGTAAATTTGGATCCAACGGTCAACGTTTTGTCGTGCACAACATATCCATAAATGAGCCCGATCCAACGGTGCAATTGGGAGATATGGATGTTTTTATCAAAACATGTTAGATTCAGAAGGCACACGAACACAACATCGATTATAATCTGGATACAAATCAAATCGCCATTGAAAACTCACACGACACATAAGACACATGCAAGGTAAAACGCTAACCATAATTAAAGTTTCACACTTGCTAAGTCCACCATTAATAATCCGAAAGTATGTCGGAAACACAACGAAACCATGATGGAAAAATATGGGATATTACAATAAAGCTTTGATTGGCAAAAGCCTAAAAAAGGAAAGGGAAGTCACGCATAACAGAAAAAAAAAAGTAAATTACGAAAAATATCATTTCCTGAATAAGTAAAACCATGATTGTTGTCTCTGTAATACTCTACTGCCTTGTAAATTGTTGTGAAAACAACTGTGTCCACCTATGTAACTTTGTTTTTTAAAACTCTCTTGTTTCAAACTTTCCATAATTCCCAAATACAATAGAACCATAACGTCCGCCATAATACAAAAAACCTTGTAAGGGCTAAGTCCTCCCAAAAGTAGAAGAAATCAATCAAGGAGGCAGGTATCCTGAACTAACATTGCACATCTGAAGTAACTTGGACCAAACTAACCTTGCAAAACAACAATGGACGACAATATGAAGAATATCGTCGTAATATGAGCAGAAAGAACAAGCCATGTCGTTTATAGAGATAATTCCTCTACTTGCAAGAGAAACTTTCGAAGAGATTCTATCCCTCGCAAACAACCAAAGGAAGAAAAGAACCCCTGGGGTAACTTAAATTTCAAAAAGAAAGCATATAAAAGGAAATCTGCTCCTCCTCCCAGAGTTATAGTTAATGGCGAGAAAATGTAGAAACACGGCGAGAAATAATAATTTGTCCAGAAGATGCAGACTGAGCGTCATCAATTGGGTGTGCTGAAACGTTGTGAGAAGCAGCTTTTGAAGCTTGAACAATGGACCTGAAGTGTGAAGGAGCAAAGCTGCTCTTCTCATACTAGCTAAAAAAGTCAAGCTGTTCAGGATTTGGAATAGAGTTGAGGGGCTGTTCCTGAAGACTGTCAAGAAGCTGAATATCTCTCAGGCGTAAACTTCGTTTCCAAGTGAAAGAATAGTTGCCCTTATACGTATTAAAAACATCTAAGACCGAACCAGAATCATTTTTAACAAGAATAAAAAGCCTTGGATAAGAAGAAGATAGAGCTTGATTTCCCAACCAAATATTATTCCAGAAGTTAATATTCTCACTGTTAGCCAAATCGACATACAACCCCTCCTTGAAGTAGTTCCATATTTGATTATTTCTCCTACAAATCGAATGAAGCCCACGACACTTATCAATTGAAGATCGCGCAAATTCGAAATACTTGAATTGTTGGAAATTAATGCAAAACAAAGGGAAAATTTACTATCCGTTTCACAACCCAAATTATTGAGCCGAGACCGGCGCTAGGGAATGGGAGTGGTAGCTCCGAAAGCCGTAGCAAGTCTAAAACAATTAATATTTTTTTTTGCAAATAAACAATCACATAATGTCTATATAGATAGAAGCAATTATTCAAACATAAATACATATATACACTAGTCGGTCGATCTAAAACATATGTGCATATAAATTTTATACCACGTACGTACTAACCCAATGATGCTATATACATACCAGTGTATCTTGTTCATATTACGGGTAACTAACACCGTGAAACAAATTAACAACTGACGTAGCCTACAAAAAGATATACATAAAAAACAACAAGTATAAACTACAATCGCAGTACATTGCTGTCACAAGACACGACTTTGTCAACTGGTGACTACTACTACAGCTCTACGGAAGTCAGGAACTATACATGCAACTGTAGACTTCTGAACCTAAAGAGGTGGACTCTAGCCAAGTCCAGATTCTAAGCACCTGAAATTGTTAAATAACAACGGGTCAGACTATGCTGAGTGAGATTACATAATACTAACAGTATTATAAAAATAACATCGCATTTAAACAAACATTTGTACATATATATATATATATATATATATATATATATATATATATATATATATATATATATATATATATATATATATATAATATAAGCCAAGTATTTGATCCAATCAAAACCTTATTCTTATAAACGATCTTGAACTAGGTTTTCCTAGTATTTACGAGCGATAGTGATTTCTCAAATCTTATCGGTAAGGTCCCGAGATAGTTCAACCAAGTTTACCCTATACCAAGTGGTACACTCCCGGGATAGTTTGACCTAGTTAAACTAGTACCAGTACTTATAACCAGACGATTGATACTGTGAGTACCGAGTCGACTAACTTCAACCCGCTAGACACAGGTCCCGAGATAGTTCCACGGAGTTCAAGCTTGTGTCTGATACAAAGGAGTTAGTCTGATTCTATTTACAAAGACATACCCGATACTGGTGATCACACAGCCTATTGATACCCAATAGGTAGCTTGTTTCCTCGGATCGCACACCAGATTCTTATACTTAAAAACAATCAATGAAACGATATACAATACAATCAAGTCACATAATATGCGATGAAATCGATAATAATGTTTATAATATATCAAATAGCTTTTACGAATAATATATGAAAGTAAAAATGCAACTCACATGGACCGCTATCCAATCAACTATGCTATCGATATGATAATAAACACTTGCTAATCCAAACCCGTCGATCTCGTAGCTTGCAAGTATGGCTTTTACATGTTCAAATAAAATACACGTTTAGTATGTAAACGTGAACCTCTCATACCTAAAAACCTAATTACGAACTTAAGTTGATTCCATTTCGTTCTTAATACGCTTCGTGAATTTGATAATCCTTAATTATATTCCTATAATTGGTTAATACCACTCATGGTATTCAACTAATCGATTATGCTTTTCTTATCATATACATTCTATAATCCTAATTCCAAACATTAAGTTCAACGATCACTTTTAACGATTTCAGAGTCTACGGAACGCTATCAGGTTAGAATACGTCGTGTAGAACCTCGACATGGCGTACATGGATCCTTGGTGGCTGGGCGCATTGTGCCCAGCTCTCTTAAGGCATGAGACATGGTCTCATGTCGTGAGAGCTTGTCTCGCGTCGCGAGACGTTGTCTCACGTCGTGAGGCAACTCAGCCAGCCCCCAAACTCCGCTTTGATCTAGGTTTATCCTCCGCAAAATATCTGAAATCATTCGACATGCTTCTACATCAATTTCACACAAAACCCATCTAGAAAACCATCAAAAATGACAATAACAACATGATTCCGACGTGTTCATTTTGACCACAAAATAACACAACAAAAATCGCCATAAGACCATAAAAACCCTAAGTTAGAAACACATCCTTACCTTGTTTTAAAGATCATAGATGGTAGAGTTCGATTTCCTTGAAGCAACGGATCAAAAATCACGCGATTCGGACATCAAACGAACAAACTCTAGCTATCGGCAACTTTCTTCTTCTTTCTTCAAGTTTTTCTTTCTGATCATATGAATGATTCTTATTCATATGCTTAGGCTTTTATATTATGGCCAAAGTGCTATCTCTTTTTAGCTCTCCATTTTAACCAAACGATCAATTATTCATTTTAACTCGAATACGTAAGTATTATTTATACCCAATAAATAATACTAATCCATAATTGATATTTTCCGTCAATAATCTTATAATTACGATTCCCGAGAATTACCATTCCATTTAGTCCCAATTTTTATCCGTTAATTAAGTTCTAATATCAACTTTCCATATTATAATTTTCAAAATCGACCTACTCGGGTCTTGTCTTAATGTATCGTTTCGATAATATTTATTATAATAGTTCCGGTTGTTGAAAAGAGACAAATTGCCTACTTTGGCAACATCCAACGTACGAGGTATTACAATGCGTCCTTAACATCCATATCCACTTAAGAAGAAGGGATTGATTCTTAAACCGCAAGGGGGTAATGTTTAAACCACCATTTTCCAGTGGTAAACAAACGTCCAACGAAGCAACTTTGATGAAATCCATATGATCACAAGAACCACTCCACAAAAATCTCCTCATAAATCGTTCAAGAGTAGTAATAACCAACTGCGGAATCGAAAAGGAGCAAAGAAAGTAAACTGGCAGACTACTGAGAACAGACTTGATCAAAATAAGTCTTCTAGCGGAAGATAACAGCTTTCCTTTCCAATTTTCTAATTGAGTAGAGAGATTATGAATGATTAAATTGCATAAGTTTTATCTAACTGATTTAGCAGTCAAAGGCATTCCCAAATAAACAATAGGCAGAGAGTCAATCTTACAATTAATGATTTCAAAAGCTGCAGCTAGAGAAGCATCGTCGACATTTAACCCAATGATTGCCGATTTTGATAGTTAATCTGTAGACATGAGACCAACTCAAAGCACCAAAGAATGCGGGGTAGATTACTAACCATGTCAAGATTAGCAGGAACAAATAACAAAGTGTCATCTGCAAATTGCAAGATAGAAATTGGTTCGAGATAACCATATACATGAATGCCATCAATGAAACCTAAATTGTCAGCCTTAGAAAAAGATAGCCTTCAATCCTTCTACCTCCAAAACAAATAACATTAGAGAAATCAGATTACCTTGTCTAACCCCTCCTGCCATATTAAAATTCATAAAAGGGCTATCATTAATTAAAACTGATAATTGTGTCGAATCAAAAAAAAGAATAAATCCATGCAATCTAAACTTTGTCAAAATTCAAAGCATTTTCAAAATAAAATCCCACGAAAAAGAATCTAAGGCACCGTTTGGATTGATGGATTCTAAACGATGGATTATAAACAATCCATGGATTTGGACAAAATATATCGTTTGCCTAGAAAAAAATTAATAGAATCTATGGATTTATAAATTCCCTTATTTTTTACAATCCATCATTTTTGAGGATTTTGATTTCCCACCTACTAGCTGGGAAAGTCCAAATCCACCATTTTTTTATAGATGATGGATTGTTATACTATTTATTATTTTCCATAAATAATATTAAAAATCCATTGATTTTATATTCAATCCAAACGATGGAATTTTAAAATCTATGGATTTAAATTCCATTGATTTAAAATCCATCGATTTTGGTAAAATCCATGGATTTTAAAAACCCTCAATCCAAACGGTGACTAAAGGTTCTTAAAATCACGTTTGATTAAGGAAGCTTGATTTTTCCTCTTGTTGGTTAAGTGAATTAATTCTGAATCAATCATATGGCTATAATGAATATTCTTATCTTTAATAAAATCGAATTGGTTTTCTGAAATAATTGAAGGTAAAATAGAATATATCTTGTTAGCGAGAACTTTGGATAGAATCTTAAAGACTCCATTAATAAGACTAAGAAGCCAAAAATTCTTGATGTTTAAGGAACCTTTTATATTCGGAATAAAAACAAGAAAAGGCGTGTTTAGACCAGGTGGAAAGAAACCAGATTTGAAAAAATTATAAAAAAGCTCGATAAAATCGTGCTTAATAATATTCCATACCTTTTTGTAAAAGGAAAAAATTAAAGTCTTTCAAACCTGGAACCTTATTATCATCACGCCCCAATAAACCTGCAAAGATTTCTTCTTTAGTAAACTCTATGATCAACTCAACTGAATATGCTTGAGAGAGAGATTTTATAGGCAGCCCTTTCAAGGAGAAACACACTGCAGTTTTCGGTTTGTAGAGGTTCTTGTAGAACAACTGAATATTCTTTCTGATATCGTCTAGAGAGGAGCAAGACCGACCATCAACTGAAATTTCAGTGATCAAGTTAGTACGAGAGTGAACTGATGCAATACTATGAAAAAACTTCGTATTTTTATCTCCATGCAAATTCCAATTCAACCTTGATTTCTGATGCCAAAAGGATTCAAGTTGTTTTGAAACCTTGGAGAATTCTTCATGGAGGGCTGCGCATCTATCCAAGTCCAAATAATAATTCTCACTAAATTCCATCCCCGCTTCCAAGGTAGAAATATTAGTCTGAAGTGAATCAAATTTGGTGTTTAAATTACCAAAAGAGCTTTTGTTCCACTCCTTAATAATGTTACAAAATTCCCTCAGCTTAAGAACTAGATCAGCCCTTGGATATTTAATCTCAATAGAAGCCCAAGAATCTTTAATCAAAACAGAAAAGGAGGCATCATTCCACCAACCATTAATCAATTTAAAATTCTTCAGACCCCAATAAATAGCATTTTCCGAATTAAACAAGAGAGGAACATGGTCAGAGAAGCTTCTCGGAAGAGCTTTTAACAATAACTTCGGCCAAGTAGAGAACATCGATGGAGAAATAAAGCATCTATCAATCTTCGATCCAGAGTCACTATTTTTCCATGTAATATAACGACCATTTAAATCAACTTCTGTCAAAAAAGTACCAGGAACAAAGTTCATGAAATCCCGCATTCCGGGAGTGTAACCCGTTAAATTCCATCTGTCTTCCGGTTATAAAATCTCATTGAGATCCCCCATCAAAAAGAAAATTTTCTCTGTCTGATGCTCCTTTCACAAATCAGTCCAAAGAAGATATCTATCCGGAGAATTACAACTACCATAGACCAGAATAAATCTGAAATGGTTTGAATAGAGCTTAAAATCAATACGAATCCATCGAGGTTGAATAACAATATGCGAAGGAAGAAAAGAACTAGAATTCGAGATACATAGAAGACCTCGTGAAACTTCATTAGATGGAGAAAAAAACGCATAATCGTTTGTCGGCCTCGAACGATTGATTAGAAAATCATCAATAAGCTCCTTCTTAATTTAGATCAAACCACTGATATTTAGACACCAAAGACTTGATAAAACGTTGTTTCCTAGTAAACGGTAACCCGCCGCGACAATTCCAGGCAACATAATGAATTGACTCATCAATAAAAGGAAAAAAAACTGGATAATAGATCAAAATAGATCATATTGCTGGAACCTCCTTGTCCAAGGCTTGAATTAAGATCCTTAGGATTTAATTTTGATTTTTTTCTGAAAAATAATCCTAGTTGCTTACCAATTTCCCATGTTTTCTTGGCTTCAAATTTAAGTTGAGAGTTGCATTCTTTAATCAATCCATCCAACTAGACTGAAGTTGATCTTTGACAACATGATTTAAGAATTCCTGTTGGTGTAATTTGCTTGACCTTTTTACGTTTCATGCTGAAGAAAGTATCCGGGTTTGGAAAGTAGCTTGAGAATTGATTGAGTTCACCGTAGAGCTGTCAGGCGTCTGCTCTTGAGCTGCTGGACTGGAAATAAATGTGTTTATATATCTATCTATATATTTCCTTAGTTAGTTGGATATTTAATTTGATTTCATATATGTATTAGCATGATTATAATTATAATTTAAAATTATATTAATTGATTAATTTGCTAACTTTATTATATGTTGATTTAAAGTTATGAAAGAAACGTAAAGATATTTTAGTAACGAACAAAGGATCAATTCACCCCCTCAACTTGGCACAAAATATCAAAAGAGTCATTTTCACCGCTTTTGGTACAAACTAACCCATAACTTGCGTTTTCATATCAAAAAAACCCGCAACTTGTATTTTCGTATCAAAAAGATCTCTTTGACACAAAAAGGAGAGTGGGATTTACTATTTATAATTTTAAACTTATTAATTCTAATTAAACACAATTATACTCTAAGTAACACTAATTAAATTTAATTAAAACTAAATAACCCTAAATCTAACACATCGGAAACCCCCACCCACCGCCACCGAAATCCACCTACTGATTCATCCCAAAAGGGATGAACCCATTTTGTTCATCCCTTTTGGGATGAACGAGATGTTCATCCTTTTTATGATGAACAGATCTGTTCATCCCAAAAAGAATGAACAAGCTGGAATTGGGGTTAAATGGAGGCATATGGCAATCGGTCGGAGATGGATGGTGGCCGGAAAAGGTAAAAGAAGGAGGAAGTAGAAGAAGAAGAAGAAGAAGAAGGGAGAAGAAGAAAAAATGGAAAAAAAAGGAAAAAAATGTCCCTTAAATTTTTATTAAAAATTAAATTAATTATTAAATTTTTAAAAATTAAAAGATGTAATTGAAAATTAAATATATTGAAAATTAAATATATTGAAAATTAATTTAAGAGATAAATTAAATATTAAGGGTTTTTTTAGACTTTTTTCATTTTTTTAATGGGGAGTGTAGCACACTTACTTGGGTGAGAGTGGGGGAGGGGCTTTTTGAGCTAAAAACGCAACTTTTGAATTTGTTTGTACCAAAAGCGTCAAAAATGACTTATTTGATATTTCGTGTCAAGTTGAGAGGGGGATTTGATCCTTTGTTCTTTTAGTAACATTAATATCAAATTTTTTGGTAACAATTATACAATTAATAAATAATTAATTTTATAATTTTAATTTTTTTAGTTGATTAATTTTATTCATTTATAAATGAAAATAAATTTTAAATATATAGAATTATCTAAAAAATAATTGAGTATGTCATCTTTATATTTTATTTTTTCTTATCATTTTAAATTTCTATAATAAATATTACAAATCAAATTAACTCTCATAATTATTGCTTCTTTTTTTTTGTAATTTCATGAGGTGTTCTAAACGGGTTCCAACTATAATACGACATTTTTAAGTCTTCCACATTCAGACTAATCTGTCATGACCCAAATTATTGAGCCGCGACCAGCGCTAAGGAATGGGAGTGGTGACTCCGAAACCCGTAGCAAAGCTAAAAACCTATAAATTTTTCGCGGAAACATGAACAATGTAGTCATACAAACATGGGCTTAGCATGCCAATGTGGTTAAAGTTAAATTTTTAGCTTTAATTCGTTATTCATATATTTGAAATAATCGAGATATTTTGCCGTTAATTTTAATTACTTAGGTTTCAAGCTATTGAGTTCATTTTGAGATATAATTAATATTTTTGTTTAATATTGAATTAAAAATTGTGGTTTATAACTCTGATTTTATGGTTGGGTCGGGTTAGACTTGGGTCGCCTGACATGTGGAATTAGCTTGGTAGTTTTAAGAAACTCGGCTACCCCACTATTTTAGAAAAGGATTTTATTTATTAATTAAATATTATTTAATTAATATTTTCGGATAAATATTAAATATGAACTCAATAGGTTTGACTTATTTTCGGCATTGTTTTTCTCTGAGAATTGTGTTTCTCTGTGTGACTTTATTTGTCTGATTTATTGTGCTAGTCCTACGTGGTGTCTAGTAATCTTAGAGTTAGGGGTCGTTTGGATATTAACCTATTTATTATTTTAGACCAGTCGACTGCTCGTGCTTCAGAGTCTACGCAGGGTTAGCTGTTTGCCAAGATCACGTGGATAAGCAAGCAGTGAGTTTGTAATGCTATTTACCGCTTTATTAAGTACCGTATTGTATTTTAATATTATAAATGTTTGTGAACTGTTTTTACGGACTATGGAACTGGATTGAAACGAGCTACTCGATAGGCTTGTATCGAGACTGTGTGCACCGGTAAGTACTATGGGAAACGGCAGACTGAAGTCTTGCTTACGGTGGTATATATATATATATGACGAGGATTTGTTCCCGTCCACCATAGGTTTATCGGTATGCTTTGTCATACTTACGCTGGGATTATTTCAATACTGTTTTCCATAATCATACTATATTAGTATAAACTATTTTTATTTAAGGGTTTTAAACTTAATAAATATAAATAGTATTGCGAACTCATCTCAGTATATCTGACCCCGTTGTTTTTCCAAATTTTCTAGGTTTATGATTTGAAAGCTGGTCCACTCCGATTCTTTTGATTCCTCAGAGTTTTTTTTATGTTATTTAAACTAGTTACTGTTTTCGAACTCTTGGACCGCAGTAGAACTAGTTTATGTATTACATTTGATATTACACTTTGGGATTATCGATTTGATCGATTATTTATTATTAGCATGTTACTCTGGATTACTTTAATATTATATTTAAGGCATGTTGTTGAGCATTTTTGGAAAATTAAGTTATTTATATTTAGACTGTAATATAAATTGCTAGACTTAGGTTGGAGTCTCGGTTGCCCCCGAACAGTTTTCTGCAGGTTCAAATGTTTAATTGTTTTCCGCAAGGCTTGCTACGGGTTTTGGTACGACCATACCCATACCCTAGCGCCGGTCACGATTCATGAAATTGGGTCGTGACAAAGTTGGTATCAAAGCTTTAGTTTCGAACTAAGGCCAAATTATTTTTGCATGTTACGTGTTTATCGCTTTAAGGCATGTTAAGTGTTACTGTTGTGTCATAGGATCTACTGCGAAATTAGGATTCAAGTTTTATCTTTTGAAACGTCATCATTTGTTTTCAAACTTTCTACCTTCACCTTAGGAATGTTTGAGTCGGTCTCATGTGTTATTGATGTTTTACTTTGCGAAATATTTGCGTTACTCTGGAATGTTAGTGTTATTACTCTGGATAAATTGTTAATTTTTGAGCTATTTAAATTTACTCTGGGTGCTGTCATGTGGGCATTGTTTGAGATTTATCTGTTTCATTCTTAGGAATGAATACTCGTAGGCGTGCTGCAGCTCAGGCTGAAGCTGATGACGCTATGTCGATTGAGGTTGACCAGCATGAACCAGAGGTTCAAGTTGGCAGGGGACGTGCAGGTGGAGTTCCGGCTAGTAGAGGCCGAGCTGGCAGAGGACGGGGTGGCAGAGGTCAGGCTGCTGGAGGCAGAGGTAGGGGACGTGGTGGTGTAGGCTTTCAGGCACCAGGTGTACCACAAGCTCTTATCGATCCATTTGACTTCACGACGTTTCTGGCTGGGATCACTGCACTCCAGAATAATCAAGTGCAACTGCATGCGGGACAGATCGCCATGCAGAACCAGTATGCTATGCTGGGACAGATTGTGCAACAACAGGTACCACAGGCTGGTGGTGTTGCGGTTGGTGGTGCTGGAATCACTGACAGGGACTTAGTGTTGACTTATTCAAGGCTGAAGCCGGCTGAGTTTGCGGGCGACGGCGACGCCCTAGACTTTCTGGAGGAGGTTGAGCGCAATGCTCAGAGACTACAGGCTTTTGAGAGACAGACCGTTATGCTAGTGGAGATGTCCTTGAAGGGTGCTACAAATGATTGGTTTCGCAGGGAGATTCGCGCAGTTATGGCTACTATTACATGGGCGGATTTTGTGACACAATTCAAGGAATTTTATCTACCTTTTTCAGTGAGAGAGTTTCAGAGACAGACTGCTGATTCTGAAGAGAGGGGACAGATCAGTACATGAGTATACTACTGAGTTCGTGAGACTGAGTCGCTTTGCCCCAGATCTGCAGACTGAACAGTAGAGGGTGAACGACAGGTACGTGAAGGGGTTAGGTGCTGACTTTATTAGTCTTCTGACTGAGACGACCAAAGAATTTTCTGCTGTAGTGGACAGTGCTCGTCGGATGGAGATAAATTTACTGCACTTTGGGAAAATGACTGAGACGAAGAAGGCGAGCGGTGTTGTTCAGAGTAGTGGGCAGCAGGGCGGTAGAAGCAGCTATCAGTTCAAGCCTTCCCAGTACAAGAGTCAGAAAGGGGGTGTTCGAAAAGGGTATCAGCCGTATTCTCACAGTTCTGGTTACAGTGGGAGTAGCCGTGGATCCGGTCGCGGTTACAGTGGTACTTCTAGCGTCCCGTTTTGCCAGAACTGCAGGCGCAGATATTCGGGACAGTGCACAGTGGCACCAGGTAGTTGCTATGCTTGTGGCCAGCAGGGTCACTTTGCTAGGGAGTGTCCGACATCTGGACAGCAGATGTCGTCGGCTAGTGTTGCTCAACCGTTATTTCAGCAACAGAGGCCCGTTTCACTCCTTCGGCAGGGTATTCTCAACCTGCCGCTTCGTTTGGTGGCCAGCGGGGCCGTGGTTTAGGAGGGCGTAGTTTTGGTGGCCGTGGGAACGGTGGTAGAAGTTCCAGTAGTTACAGTTTTTCTCAAGCACCGCAGCAGGGACAGGGTCAGGCCAAAGTATTTGCTTTGACTCCTCAGGATGCTCGTGCATCAAACGCCGTGGTGCAAGGTACTATTCCCATTTCATTTGTAGATGCCTTGGTCTTATTTGATGCGGGTGCAACACACTCTTTTGTTTCTTCCAGTTTTGCTGCTAAGTTGGGTGTGACACCATCTAGGTTGTTAGAGCCTTTATTTGTATCTACGCCTTTGTCTGATTGTGTTGTGGTGGACGTGGTCTATCCGTCTTGTTCTGTGGTTATACATGGTAGGGATCTTAGTGCTGATTTGATTATTCTTGACGTGTTGTCTTTTGATGTCATCTTGGGGATGGATTGGCTTTCACACCATTTTGCTTTTATCGACTGTCGAGGGAAGTCGGTATTGTTTGGGATTCCTGACGATATGCCTTTTTCCTTCTAAGGGGAGAAGACAGAAGCACCTAAGAATCTAATTTCGGTGATCAAGGCCAAGCGTATGATGGGAAAGGGTTGCCAGGCTTTCTTAGCGGTGGTTCGCGATTTAGAGGGTGACAGTGGTGATGTGCATAGTGTTCCGATAGTGAATGAATTCACTGATGTGTTTCCAGAGGAGTTACCTGGATTACCACCTGATCGTGACATTGAGTTTTGTATCGATGTTGCTCCTGGAACAGCTCCTATTTTGATACCTCCGTATCGGATGGCTCCTGCAGAGCTAAAAGAGTTGAAGGAATAGTTACAGGAATTGCTGGATAGTGGTTTTATCAGACCGAGTACTTCTCTGTGGGGTGCTCCTGTGTTGTTTGTCAAGAAGAAGGATGGGTCATTTCGGCTGTCTAATGACTATAGACAGCTGAACAAGGTTACTATCAAGAACCGGTATCCTCTTCCTCGCATTGATGATTTGTTCGACCAGTTGGAGGGTGCTAAGTGCTTTTCGAAGATTGACTTGAGATCCAGGTATCATCAGCTTCAGATTCGAGACGTCGATGTGCCTAAAACTGCTTTGAGAACGCGTTATGGGCACTTCGAGTTTCTCGTTATGTCTTTTGGGTTAACTAACGCACCAGCAGCGTTTATGGATATGATGAACCGGGTATTCAAGCCGTTTCTGGATCAGTTTGTTATTGTGTTTATTGATGACATACTGATTTACTCTCGGAGTGAGGAGGAGCATGCTTTCCACTTGAGAACGATACTCCAGACTTTGCATGAGCATCAGTTGTATGCTAAGTTCTCGAAGTGCGAATTCTGGCTGGATCAAGTTACTTTCTTAGGACACGTGGTGTCAAAGGATGGGATCAAGGTTGATCCAACGAAGATTGAGACGGTTATGGATTGGCATAGGCCGAGGTCAGTTACCGAGATCAGAAGTTTTTTGGGGTTAGCTGGCTACTATCGTCGGTTCATGCAGGATTTCTCCAGAATATCTGCACCGATGACTAAACTGACACAGAAGGGTGTTAAGTTTGAGTGGACTGATAAGTGCGAGG
Organism: Mercurialis annua; assembly: GCF_937616625.2. Classification (NCBI taxonomy): domain Eukaryota; kingdom Viridiplantae; phylum Streptophyta; class Magnoliopsida; order Malpighiales; family Euphorbiaceae; genus Mercurialis; species Mercurialis annua. Next base: position 18,118,041 of record NC_065571.1, read on the forward strand.
CGAGCTTTGAGAAGCTCAAAGAGATTTTGACTACAACTCCTGTGTTCACTGTGTATTGTGATGCTTCTCGTATCGGTTTAGGTTGCGTTCTGATGCAACATGGTAAGGTGATTGCCTATGCTTCTTGCCAGCTGAAGAAGCATGAGGTGAATTATCCTACTCATGATCTGGAGTTAGCAGCTGTGGTCTTTGCTCTCAAGATTTGGAGGCACTATTTGTACGGTGCGACTTGCGAGATCTTAACTGATCATAAGAGTCTGAAGTACATTTTTGTTCAGCATGAGCTGAATCTGAGGCAGCGGAGATGGTTGGAGTTACAGAAAGACTACGATTGTACTATTCAGTATCATCCGGGTAAGGCTAATGTGGTAGCCGATGCATTGAGTCGCAAATCTTCGGGCAGTTTGGCCCATATTTCTGAGGTTGGGCGGAGACCCATGGTTCGTGAGTGGCATAGTTTGTTAGTTTTGGGATACGGATTTCAAGTTTAGCAGAAGGGTTGTTTGTTGGCACAGTTGCAGGTGCAACCAATTTTGATTGATAGGATCAAAGCTTCACAAGCTGAGTATCCACAGTTGAAACAGATTATTGATGAGATCCATTTGGATGGGAATTCTGAGTTTGTTCTGGCGGATGGAGTTCTCAGGTACGGTTCTCGACTGTGTGTTCCGGATTTGGATGGTTTGAGAGACCAGATTCTGGAGGAAGTGCACAAGTCAGCTTACAGTGTTCATCCGGATTCTACCAAGATGTACCATGATCTCAAGGGTACGTACTGGTGGAGCGGAATGAAAAAGGATGTTGCAGAGTTTTTGTCTAAGTGTTTGACTTGCCAGCAGGTAAAGTTGGAGCATCAGAGACCGTTTGGATATCTGTAACCGCTACCTATTCCAGAGTGGAAATGGGAGCGAATCGCTATGGATTTTGTGGTTGGTTTGCCACTTATCCGACAAGGGTATGATTCGATTTGGGTGATAGTTGACCGTTTGACCAAGTCAGCTCACTTCCTACCGATCAAGGTTACTTATCAGGCTTCGAAGTTGGCACAGTTGTACATCGATCGGATTGTGAGTCTCCATGGTGTACCCGTGTCGATAGTTTCGGACAGAGGTTCAGTTTTCACCTCTCGATTTTGGAAGGCGATGCAGGAATCTTTGGGTACGAGATTAGATTTCAGTACTGCTTTTCATCCTCAGACTGACGGTCAGTCTGAGAGGACTATTCAGACTTTAGAGGAATGCTCAGGATGTGTGTTCTGGATTTTCAGGATAGCTGGGATACTCATTTGCCTTTGATTGAGTTTTCCAATAACAACAGTTACCACGCTAGTATCGAGATGGCACCTTATGAGGCTTTGTACGGGCGCAAGTGTCGATCTCCTATCTGTTGGGAGGAGGTTGGCGAGCGCAAGCTCTCGGGAGCAGAGATTATTCAGATTACCTCAGAGAAGGTACCATTGATCAAGCGGAGATTGGAGACAGCGTTTAGTCGGCATAAGATTTATGCTGATCCGAAGAGAAAAGACATGGAGTTTCGGGTTGGAGATTTTGTATTTCTTCAGGTTTCGCCTATGGAGGGCGTTGTGCGTTTTGGTGTTAAGGGGAAGTTAGCACCGAGGTATGTTGGTCCGTATGAGATCATTGAGCGTATTGGAGCAGTGGCGTACAAGTTAGCGTTGCCACCAGATATGTCGTTGGTTCACCCAGTGTTTCACATTTCCATGTTGCGGAAGTGTATTTATGATCCTTCTCACGTGATAGTACCGCAGAGTGTTGAGATTGACCATGAGCTATCTTACGAGGAGCAGCCTGTTGAGATTGTTGATACGCAGGTTCGCAAGTTACGGAGCAAGGAGATTCTGATGGTCAAGGTTCTTGGCGGAACCATTATGTTGAAGAGTGCACTTGGGAGACCGAGTCGGATATGCGGAGTCGCTATCCTTTTCTTTTTCCTTGAGGTACGAAAATTAATTGTTATGTGAATTTTTGTGAGTTTACTTGTGTTTGTGTTATTTTAAGTGCTATGTGTTTATTGTGTTAAATTCGAGGACGAATTTTTAATAAGTTGGGGAGAATGTAATATCCCGTAAAATTTTAAAATTTAAGTTGCGAGTTCCGGTAACATTTTAGTTGTTGACGTAATTAAATTTGTTTTATGAGTTGATTCGAAAATGGTTTAATTTTAAGTTCGGGTTTCGAAAGGGGTTAATTGAAGTCCGGGTTTCGAAAATATTTAATTTTAGGTCCGGGTTGGGTTTCGGTTCAACTAGGAATTGGTTGGACCAGGTCTCGTTGAACCGAGGTTCAAACGAGACCCGGTCTCGAACGAGAATGCAGGTCTCGTTCGAGACCTGCGTTTCTTAAGCAGGTCTCGAACGAGACCCACAAGTCTCGTACGAGACCTGTTCAATACCTGCTTATGTGAGGTGAGGGGCAGTTTCCCCCCCCCCGGATTTCTTGCTATACTTTCGGTATTTAAACTCTTTTTTTTAACCCTAATTCATTACCACACTGCAATCTAGCCCTAGCCGTTTTTCTTTCTCAAAATCGCTGGGAATTATCGAGCTAATCATCAATCAAAGTTCAATGTTCGTATCGGTAAGTTTTGGTTCAAATTCTGTTTTGATATCATAAACGACATCTTCGTTCATCGCTGATTACTCTCTCGTTTCGGAACCGAAATAGGTTCCGCTTCCTTTCAGAGATAGAAGACTCGCGTATCTACAAATCCCAATTTTCGTTTTGTAAAACGGTATGTTATATTCCTCGTATTAGCTTCCGCCGTGTTACCGTTTTCTTGATATATTCTGTTTTGGTTCTAAATCGACCTCTTTAAATTTCAATCCGTTTGACAGCCGTTTGGAGATCGAAATCAATTCCGTTTGTTTCCCGTGAAAGTAGACTCACGCATCTACGTTTCTACACCCTTCGTTCGTCAAACGGTACGTAAACGAACCCGTAGTAATCTCCACCGTCTCACCGTATTATTTTGTTTAAAACTGTGAACATTTGAAAGAAGATACTGCCGACTTCTTTAATCCATTTAGCTATGGGTTTGTTTCCTTTTGGGGTTATGATTATGCTAGATTGCGAATATAAACTTGGGTGTTAGAATCATTAAACTCTTAACTAATATTTATCTTTCGGTTTCATGATTCATTGCTTTTGATTATCCCGGTTCTAGAGTTTCTGAAACTAGTTCTTTGATTTCGAATTCTTCCTTTGTTGGCATGATTCTTATGATTTTGATTGAAGGTAGTGTTTGATTAGATTTGGTTTGATTAGTAGTTATAAGGTTTTGGTATTGTTGAAGTTTCAAATTCGGTTTCTGCGGAAGAAATTGAAATGTTGCATTTGGTTTGGTAATGTGTATAAATGGAGAAGATGAGGATGTGTCAAATTGTTAGTGGCTGTTTTGAAATTGTTTAGGATAATGGTCAGTTTTGGTCACTGAGTTTTTGTGTATTAAATCTTTTGATTCCTAAACTTATATTTTAACTATTTCTAATTGATTTCGATTTTAATTTGCGAAATTGGTTTCGACTTATTAATTAGCGATTTAAATAATAATATTATTTATAATTTGAAATTACTTTGGGCATTAAGATTTTAAGTTTAAATTAAATATTAATTTTATTATAGTTTATATGTAGTTTTATATATTGACTATATTAATTATGTATTTGGGGATTTTATTTAATTTGAAGGTTTGTCAAATTAATTATATTATCTTTAGAACTTAAAAATATTGGAGTATTTAAAAAATTAAATTAATTATTATTATTAATTATTATTTAGTCGATAATTGAGATTTTGGGCTTAGAATGCCAATGTGGTTAAAGTTATATTTTTAGCTTTAATTTGTTATTCTTATATTTGAAATAATCGAGATATTTTGCCGTTAATTTTAATTACTTGGGTTTCAAGCTATTGAGTTCATTTTGAGATCTAATTAATATTTTTGTTTAATATTGAATTAAAAATTGTGTTTTATAACTCTGATTTTATGGTTGGGTCGGGTTAGACTTGGGTCGCCTGACATGTGGAATTAGTTTGGTAGTTTTAAGAAACTCGGCTACCCCACTATTTGAGGAAAGGATTTTATTTATTAATTAAATATTATTTAATTAATATTTTCGGATAAATATTAAATATGAACTCAATAGACTTGACTTATTTTCGGCATTGTTTTTATCTGAGAATTATGTTTCTCTGCGTGACTTTATTTGGCTGATTTATTGTGCTAGTCCTATGTGGTGTCTAGTAATCTTAGAGTTAGGGGTCGTTTGGATATTAACCTATTTATTATTTTAGACCCGTCGACTGCTCGTGCTTCGGAGTCTACGCAGGGTTAGCTGTTTGCCAAGATCACGTGGATAAGCAAGCAGTGAGTTTGTAGTGCTATTTACCGCTTTATTAAGTACCGCATCGTATTTTAATATTATAAATGTTTGTGAACTGTTTTTATGGATTATGGAACTGGATTGAAACGAGCTACTCGATAGGCTTGTATCGAGACTGTGTGCACCGGTAAGTACTATGGGAAACGGCAGACTAATGTCTTGCTTACGCTGGTATATATATATGACGAGGATTTGTTCCTGTCCACTCTGGGTTTATCGGTATGCTTTGTCATACTTACGCTGGGATCATTTCAATACTGTTTTCCATAATCATACTATATTAGTATAAACTGTTTTGATTTAAGGGTTTTAAACTTAATAAATGTAAATAGTATTGCGAACTCATCTCAGTATATCTGACCCCGTTGTTTTCCCAAATTTTCCAAGGTTATGATTTGAAAGATGGTCCACTCCGATTCTTTTGATTCCTCGGAGTTTTTTTTTATGTTATTTAAACTAGTTACTGTTTTCGAACTCTTAGACCGCAGTAGAACTAGTTTATTTATTATATTTGATATTACACTTTGGGATTATCGATTTGATCGATTATTTATTATTAGCATGTTACTCTGGATTACTTTAATATTATATTTAAGGCATGCTGTTGAGCATTTTTGGAAAATTAAGTTATTTATATTTAGACTGTAATATAAATTGCTAGACTTAGGTTGGAGTCTCGTTTGCCCCCGAGCAGTTTTTTGCAGGTTCAAATGTTTAATTGTTTTCCGCAAGGCTTGCTACGGGTTTTGGTACGACGATACCCATACCCTAGCGCCGGTCACGATTCATGAAATTGGGTCGTGACATATAGTTTTTTTATTCATTTTCTGCAAAATTTTGATTTTTCACAAAACTTCAAGCTTAAACAACTTTTTAATTTATCTTAACAACACCACAATTAATTTGTTCCAAACTAATCTATGTAACTCCGTCTTTATATTCTACTCATTCCCGAGTAAAACTTATTACGGATTGAGGTCCGTTTTTAAACTCAAAACAGCCCTCATGGCTTGATAAAATATATTTTCAGATTTTTATTATATTTCTTACTACTTTCATCAATAAAAACTAACACTTTCTACATTTACAAATCCCAAACAAAATTGATATACGCATACTCTATAACATCGTCTATATTTTTCATTAAGACTCGAACTAAAACCGACATATCCTTTATGTCCAAATTTTCCCTCAAAGTCCTTCATCATACCCAATTATAGATATGCATTTTCTGTTTTTCACTCAACTTTCAAACATACCAAACAACAATCAATTATCAGCAAAATTCAACCTAAATTATTTATATTCCATCTATGTAACACCATTTAATTATGACAACTAAAACAGAGTCAATTTCATCGCGAATTTGGTCCAATTTCGTTCACGAAAAAGCCCTCATGGTTGTCCGGAAATGCATCACAACTGCTGAATATTGCAGCAGTTTAATGCTGCGTGTTGCAGCAATTTGCTGCTGCTATTACAGCAGTGGTTTGCTGCTGTCCGACACCCTAACTCGACTCCATCTCATAACCGAACCCTATACTCAAAGAATTACCCAAAAACAACTCAAAACAATTGCTTAAACTCAACTTAAATTCCAGCAAAACAGAGCAGAATTATACATGCCATTCAAACTCAATAAACATCAACCAAATCAATACTGTATCCAGAAATTAAGAGGTTACCTTGTTCCTTAGCGTGTTGGCTTTCCAACCGGACCTTAATCGCTGAAATTGATGAACGGATCGTTGAGTTATGATCGTCGTCGTTCAACACGCGCAAGAGGGAGAAGAGCATGGAGTTGAAACCTTCGGAAATGGAGGATGAAGCTTTTGGGGTTTCTAATTTCTGATTTTTTTGAGCTAATCTTTTGCTTGCTAGAGAAATTTAAGAGGTGGAAGGGTATGAGGTGTCCTTTTCATATTAATTTATGAGGAGAAAAGTCTATTTAAGTGCTCAAACTAGGCACCTTTTGCCCTTTAATCCTTAACCTTTTAATTTATTTAATTTGATTCCAAATTATTTTATAATCAAACGGAACCTTGATGATACTTATGTATCGATAAGTAATGGACTCCGCATTATTTATTTACTCGGATCCAATTATTTATTTATTTTTCTTATTTCGATAATCAAGTTCCGCTTAATTAAAATTCTTGTGTCCAAATTGTATAAAGTTTAATCTTAACTCCTCAATTTTATTTTACAAATTTATCGTAAAAATTTATTAACTCGGGACTTACCATTTTTTTATTTTAATCTATTTATTTTTCTTAGTCCCGCTAAATTCCAGTTTATCAAATAATAAATTCTACTTAATTTATTATTTTACAATAATTTTTAATAGACATGTTTCGGTCTAAATTCTTATTTCTCAAACTTAATTGTGATGTCCTTTATTAAATTCTCGCACTTACGCCTCATGGCATCTTACTTGATACTTTTAAAAGTACGGGATATTACATTTTCCATCCTTAGAAAATATTTTAATGACTTAATTTTTTTAGAAAACAAATTAATTTGTTAAATTATAACATATTATCAATTTATTAATATTACAACAAATATATTTTATTTCTGCATCATAATAACAATTTTTTTCTTACAAAATCACTTTTATGTCATTTTCATCAGTATACTGTTAATGAAATTATATTTAATCTACAATTATTTTAAAATTTTGTAAAATTTAATCTGAAGTAATAATTTGTAACATAATACTAATTTAATTTACTTTTGTAATATATATTGACATTGTTTACTTAAGTTTTATGATGTTTTTTAATGCAACTCTTATTAAAGTACATAATTATATTTTAATAAAACAATATACTTTCTAAATAAAAAAACTTTAAATACTCATTAAAATATTTTACTTAAAATAATATATATCAATCTAATATTAATTATTTCATTAATGATAAAATGCCAAAGCCACGCTTGGCTATTTTGCTAGTTATACAAAGTATGTTAGAGAAAGAGAAAGAGAGTGAAAGGGAAAGAGAGTAAGAGAGAGTAAAACTATAAATATTAAGGCACGGGAAGTAAAACTCAAAAATAGTTAAGATCATGATGTATTTTTGATAAAATTTTTATAATGAGGTATAAAATTCAATTATCTTTTTATTTCAGATAAATTCCTAAATTTCTGTAATAAACGGAAATTTTGAATTATTAAATTAAGTTATATGTCGTAATTTGGACGATCGAGATTATAAGAAGTGATATTTAAATTCAAATGGAGAATTCAAATATTTAGAGAAGCCCATAAAAATATTGGAATCATAAAAAATTATTTTGGAAATTTTTGGATAAGTATAATAATATAATAATTTTAGAATGACGAACTTCCAAAATTCATATCTTCCTATTCCGACATCAGAATTCGATGATCTATATGTCAAATCGAAGCTATCGACGTCCTCTTCAATTTTATGAATTATATTTTATAAAATTTGAATGAGAAACAGTGCAGAAATTTAAAGAACAATGCAGCTCAAATCGAACCGCTGGGTTCGTCAGGATTTAGGTAACCAGGACTAAGAAAACGTATTATTTAAGTGCAAATTGAGAATTTAAATAATCGAGGAAGCTTATTAATATATTTGGAGTCCAAGGAATAAATTTGAGAATTTTTGGACGAAAAAGTATACTTTAGCCGGACTGCAATTAGACTGCAGAATTAATAAAGAAAATTCATTATAAAATAAAATAGACGTCCCGAGATAATAATTTGGAGGTTATTATTCATGAAATAACATTTGAAAATGTTTGAGAGAATTAAATATCGAAAATAGTAAAAGTCAATTTTACCCTAAACTTCGATTTATTTACGAAATTGCCACAAGGGCAAACTTGTAATTTTGCCTAAACTAATAAATATCCTAAGTCTTCTTCCCCACTTTATTTCCAGCAAATTTCTTTCCCTCCATTGATGAATGCTCTCCATTTACCCTTAGCCATATTATGTATTTGTTATTTCTTAATAATTCCTTAACGAAAAACGTTATAATTCTTCCGTAGATTAATAATCTACCATTGCATGTAGGATCAAGGTATACCTTCAACCTCAAATAATTATTTTTATTTACTGATGTTATTTGAGTTTTAGATACATGCTTAGATTGTTAAAAATTGTGGTTTGATGCTTACATAATTGGTTTTAATTGTTGTTTTGATGGGTTTCGATTTTAATTAAATGATATATGTGAAATTAAATTATTTTTAAATTTCTGGGCTGATGTTAAAAATAAATTTAATATGTATGTTAAAGGTTGATTTTCATAGATTAAAATTAATTAAAATGTTAGGTGTTATTTATAAATAATGGGTTTCGATTTTTAGAGTGTAATTTCTTTAAAAATTGTCAAAATAAGGGTATTTAAGTCACTTTAAATTTCTGGGCAGAAATTATTTATAAAAAATTATGAAAGTTATTCATTAATTATTTATGGAATTAAAGTGATTAAAGTTATGTGTTTTGACGGTTTAATAATCGGTTTTGATTATTAATTGTTTAATCGGTTTTAAATTATTAAAACCATGAAAAATAAATTATTTTAAAAAGAAGGGCTGCTGTTTTAGTATGTTAATTAAAATAAATATGTTTTGATTAATTTGATAGAATTATCCTAAATTGATTTAAAAATTATTACGATTTTGATCTAAATTGTGTTGCATGGCTATGAATTAAATGTTAGATCATAAAATTGAGTTGATGGGTAAGCTTAGATAATTTAAAGAATTGATTGATGTGATTTTCAATTGATTTGGACTTGATTGTCAAAAATTAAAGTTTAGGGATTAAAATGTAATTTTCGTAAAAATAAAGGATCAATCTGTAATTTAATTATATTTTTATATTATTGATGTATATAATCTGATGTGAAATGATTTTGAGAATTTTAAAGAATTTTGATGATTTTTAAAAGAATTGGGTATGTTTGCCGAAAACTAGAATTTTTGGGTTGAATTGTCCTTTTTCCAAAATTAAGGGGCTACATGGTATATTAGCCAAAGTTTCCAGATTTAGAAAGTTAATAATCTGAGATAAAATGATTTTGTCGATTTTGAAATTAATTGATTTACGAAAGGACCTAAATGGTCAATTTTGAAAAGTTTGAGGGTATTTTAGTATTTTAACCAAAAGTGGAATTTAAGATAATACGGGGCTGTTTTAATAAATTTAAATAAATAACCTTGAAGTGAAAAGTGTTATTTGATATAAAGAAATATATTTTATATATTAAAGTATATTTATAAAAAAATGGTTTTGCGTGTTAAAAGAGATAAACAAAGAAAGTTTAAATGAATGAAAATATGGACTTATTAAATAAGAAATAATTTGAAGACTAGAATTAATTAAATTAAATTAAGATGGTATAGAGTTAATTCCAGAGTAGGATTTTATTAATTAAGAGAATTAATATTTTTGATCCTAACTAGATTCGACAAGTTGTCGAGCTATCGGTTCGGAGGACCAAGGGAATTAACGGAGTTGTATAAGGAGCATTGACGGAGTAATACCGTAGTTAAACGGTTTCTCTGAGTACATGTTTTTACATTTCGGTATTCGTAAAGTCTCATATTTTAATATAATGTGTGATATATGTGTTGCGGTGTTATATGTTTACATGCCTTGTATGGATGTATGTTTTATGTATATACTATATGTATATATTATTTTGATATACAAAGGTACACACATAGTTTTGAGAAATTATTATGCATTTGCTTATGCTTGAATGTGTGTTACATCGGTTGCCTTCGCTATCGATGTCAGTTTATGTGTGTGTGTTACATCGGTTGGCTGTGCTACCGATGTCAGGATTGTGTGTGTGTGTTACATCGGTTGGCTGTGCTATCGATGTCAGGATTGTGTGTGTGTTACATCGGTTGGCTGTGCTATCGATTTCAGGATTGTGTGTGTGTGTTACATCGGTTGGCTGTGCTATCGATGTCAGGATTGTGTGTGTGTGTTACATCGGTTGGCTGTGCTATCGATGTCAGGATTGTGTGTGTGTGTGTTACATCGGTTGGCTGTGCTATCGATGTCAGGATTGTGTGTGTGTGTGTTACATCGGTTGGCTGTGCTATCGATGTCAAGGTTGTGTGTGTGTGTTACATCGGTTGGTTGTGCTATCGATGTCAGGATTGTGTGTGTGTGTGTGTTACATCGGTTGGCTGTGCTATCGATGTGAGGATTGTGTGTGTGTGTTACATCGGTTGGTTGTTCTATCGATGTCAGGATTGTGTGTGTGTGTTACATCGGTTGACTGTTCTATCGATGTCAGGATTGTGTGTGTGTGTTACATCGGTTGACTGTGCTATCGATGTCAGGATTGTGTGTGTGTGTGTGTTACATCGGTTGGCTGTGCTATCGATGTCAGGATTGTGTGTGTGTGTTACATCGGTTGGCTGTGCTATCGATGTCAGGATTGTGTGTGTTTGTTACATCGGTTGGCTGTGCTATCGATGTCAGGATTGTGTGTGTTACATCGGTTGACTGTGCTATCGATGTCAGGATTATGTGTGTGTTACATCAGTTGGCTGTGCTATCGATGTCAGTTTATGTGTGTGTTACATCGGTTGGCTGTGCTATCGATGTCAGGTGAATATGGTTGATCGGTTGGCTGTGCTATCGGTCCCATAAAGTTTATGTTTGTTGTGAATAAGGTTGATCGGTTGGCTATGCTATCGGTCCCTTAAGATTTATGTATGTTGTGGATATGGTTGATTGGTTGGCTGTGCTATCGGTCCCATAAAGTTTATGTGTGTTGTGAATAAGGTTGATCGGTTGGCTGTGCAATCGGTCCCTTAAGATTTATGTATGTTGTGGATATGGTTGATCGGTTGGCTGTGCTATCGGTCCCATAAGATTATGCATGTATGATATGTTGATTAGTTTCACCATCAATGTAGATGGACGAATTTAAGAAATGTGGTTTAATTTAAAGGTCAACGTGTATGGTTGACTTCCAATGATATGGAATGTCTTGTCAAAATATGTTATGTACGAGTTCGAGCTTCAACTGTTTTTAAGACGTTTTTAAAGGATTTCAAAAATACATAAAGTTATTTTAAATATAAAACGGTTTTCACTTTATGTAATATTTATTTGTAACAGCATGAACTCACTCAGTTTTATACTGACCCACTCCTCCCAACATTTTCAAGGAAAGCTGGTCCAATTTTGAAGGAGGCTTTCGAATGTTTATTTCTCGGAAGTCTATTTAGGTAAAAGACTGTATAGAAGGTTTTAAGTTCTAGTTGTCCGCAGTAGACTAGTATAGTCTTATTGTATACAAATGTTTTAAAGCGCATTTAAACTCTGATGTTTTGTCTCATCAGTTATTTAATAAATATTTCATACATGTCTATTTTCAAAGCGAAAAATTTATAGTGTTTTTTAGGCTTGCTACGGGTTTCGGAGCAACCACTCCCATTCCCTAGCGCCGGTCTCGACTCGAGATTTTGGGTCGTGACAAAGGTGGTATCAGAGCAGTTGGTCCAGTTACCTCTACTAATATGTGAATTGAGTGCAGTTGGTCAGAGATACCACTGTTAGTCTATGTAGATTTTGTGTGTACCTAGGAGCAATATACAATGTCACTAGGTTAAGTTAGGAATAATTGCGGATTATAGGACTTCCAGTCATGTCTTTAAAACGTTTTCATCGGTTTTTCAAATGTTTTTCAAAACGTCATGTCCTATGTGTGGTGTCAGGATATGAGTTAGATGTGTGTGTTAGCACAATATATGTTTATGGTTACTCGACTAAGCATTACGCTTTCGAGTATATAGTCTGCGAGAAGTTGTATACTCTCGAGACTCATACTATCTATGAAATATGTGTTTATTATGAGTATGATTGACTAATTGATGTGGTATGTTTATAGCGTGATCACTGAAAGGAGTGATATGCTTTCGAATATGATAAAGTCTGCGTAGAGAGATATACTCACGAGACTTGCGTTATGTGCTTTAGCCGAAAATTCCTAAATAAGTTGATTATCATTAGGATATGGCTTATCTGTATGACATATGGTGATATGTCCGTTGTGAATTGTTTAATTGAATGATTATATGTTTTGATTGTTGTTTAGTCTATGTAGAGTAGTACACTCTCGAGACTTATGGTGTGTGTTATGATGGAGTAAATCATAAATGAATTGGGTTTTCTTTGAACCTAATTTTTATGTATTGGTAATAGCTATGATTTGATTATGTGCGTGTAATGTGATTGATTGTTGTGTGCATGCAATGGAATAATGTATACGAAACGTATAGAACATGTGAAATATAGCCATATATGAAATAGACAAATGAAATTGTTATTAGAACCTAATACGTAAAGTAAGAACGAGACGCGACTACGTATGCGATAAGACTTTGCGAATATGATATGTATATCATGTTATTAAGAACGCGTTTAGATTTCTTTGTACTTTAGAATGGCCGAGTAAAAAAATACGCGAGCGCATGCAGGCGCACGACGATTAAACGAGACTTTAGGAGAAGCCTTAGATAATGAACGTGTACCAGTTCAATCGGCGGATAGAGGCCATGGACAAGGTAGAGGTCGAGAAGGATCTGGAGTATATCAAGCTGGGAATGTGCAGGCACCGAGAATGCCGCAACAACCCAATATTGATATAAATCATTTGGTAACAGAAGTTACTGATTTGTGGAGTTGTGTGTTAATAATGGTGCAGTGGATGCAACACCAGCATCAACTAGAAGAGAGAAATATTGATAGAGATCTGGTGTTAGCATACGTAAAACTGAGCCCAAAAGATTTAGATGGATCAAGTGATGCGTTAGACTTTTTGGAAGAAGTCGAGCAAAGTGCTCGTAGACTTCAAACTAACGAAAGACAAACAATGTTGTTAATGGAGATGTCGATGAAAGATCCAGCCAAGGGTTGGTTTCGACAAATAATTGGACCAATAATGGGTCATATAACATGGGCAGAGTTTGTGACTCGATTTAAGGATTTCTTCCTACCGTTAGTAGTAATGGAAGGTAATCCAGACAAAATGTTATCGTTAACTCGAGGTAACAGATCTGTACAAGAATATGTTACCGAGTTTAATCGATTGAGCAGATTTGCTCCAGACTTGATAACTGATCGAGTCAGAGTAAACACACAATGTTTGTGAAGGGATTATGACCTCAGTTTATAGGACTATTGAGTCAGAGAGACATGAATTTTGTGCAAGTTGTCGATGGTGTAAGACAACTGGAAAGCACATTAATCCAATTTGGTAAATTTCCTAACCTCTCACAACTGAACGAAGTTAGAGATGAATGTTTTGGCTATGGAAACCAAATATCAAAGTAAATAAGAGAAGAGACGATAAAAATATTTTGGAATAAGTGATTTCGCAGAGCCCTATGTCTATAGAAACTTACGATGGCGCCATTTTTATAAAAACAAATGTGTTTAATGAAAAAGGAATGTTTTATGAACACATGATTGTGCCCGGAGACGATTTATGCCGGCATTGCATTGGCACGAATAGAATTGCATCACTACTGTTGGACCAAGTCCCATTTGAACCCTAATTTTGAGTTTGACAATCAATTTAAAGAGTCTAATCATGTTTATTAGTGTGTAGGAACATATAGAAACCATTCCGGGTCGAATCGGAGCTTTCTAGCGAGAATCAAAAAATCGGAATCACCACTAGTTCCAGTAGCTTTTCGCGCCCGAGATGCCTCAGACATCACGGGCGAGATTCATATATCTCGGGCGCGACAAAGCATATCGCGGGCGCGATTCATCAGTCACTCAAAGGTATTCGGTTCTTGACTTATATCTCGGGCGCGACATATGCATCACGGGCGCGATGCATATGACCGTTGAAGGTCTAACGGCTAGTTCAGAGTCTTCCATCAGTTGCTTGACAAGTGGCATTCAACCATTGGCTGAATTCCTGACATTCAAAGATCTCGGGCGCGATGAAAGGGATCTCGGGCGCGACCGAGTGTTTTTCAGCCCAAACTTAAGTTTTCTTCTAGAAGATTCAAGGGTTTGTTGTTGGGGTTATAAATACCCTTTGCCTACCTCATTTATGAGGTTAGACACTCTAGCAACAACAAACATCCTCAAGCATTCAATTTATTCTCTCTAAATTTATTGTGCATCATTTATTTGATTGCTTATTCTCTTTGTTGATTGATTAATCTTTGTGATTCAATCATTAGTGTTGTAGGTTTGTGTTTAGCCTTAGAAAAGCATATTGTGAGTTTGAGATTATCTCTTAGAAATCTCTTTGTAAAGTTTGTGTTTGTCTTTAAAACACTATCTCAATTAGTAGATTCTAAAATCTCAATCTTTGATTGAGTAGTGGAGTAGGATCGATTTGTGATCCGAACCACTCTAAATTGCTTGTGTCGATTTTCTCTTCTCAAACTCTCACTTAAATTTTAATTACTCACTAAACCTTATTCACCCCCCCCCCCCCCTCTAAGGTAGCTATTTAGGGATTTCAATTGGTATCAAAGCTAAGTTGCTCATTTCCTTGCTTAATTGCGAGCTTATCGATCTATGGCTACCGAAAACTTCGTTCATACACTTCGTCCTTTCTTTGATGGTACGGTACCTAAATCTTGAGTTTGTTCCTTTTATAGGTGCCAAAGAAGACCGTTTCCCATAAAACCTTATGGTATGTTGATAGCGGTTGCTCTAGGCACATGACGGGCCAAATCTCCAATTTTGCTAACTTGAAGAGCATAGATGGAGGAAGCGTCACTTTTGGAGATGATGCTAAAGGCCAAGTTGTGGGGATAGGCAAGATAGGTAACTCTAATTCTCCCGGTATAGAAAATGTGTGGCTTGTTAATGGTCTAAAGCATAATCTTTTAAGTGTGAGTCAATTATGTGATAAAGGTTATAGAGTATCTTTTGACTCTAGAGCTTGCTATGTTATTCAACCAATGAATAATGAAGTAGTCTTTAAGGGATATCGAAAGGGAAATATTTATCTAATTGACTTAGAAACGCTTGAAAACCAAGATGGCAAGTGTTTACTATCACTTAGCGATGAATCTTGGTTATGGTACCGGAGACTAGGACATGCTAGCTTGGACCTCTTGAATGAGGTTAGTAAGGATGAACTAGTCAAAGGATTGCATAAGCTAAAATTTTCCAAAGACAAAGTGTGTGGACCTTTTCAAAAGGGAAAGCAACACAAGTCTTCTTTTAAGTCTAAAAATGTTGTTTCAACTACAAGACCATTACAATTGCTACACATGGACTTGTTTGGACCTACTAGATTTGGTAGCTTGCGTGGCATGCACTATGCATATGTGATTGTTGATGACTACTCTAGATTCACTTGGATTATGTTCCTAACTCATAAGAATGAAGCTTTTAAAAATTTTCTAGTCTTGCAAAACGTATTCAAAAAGAAAAAGATTTGCAAATTTCTAGTATTATAAGTGATCATGGAACCGAATTTCAAAATGAGTCTTTCAAAGTGTTTTGTGAAGAAAACGGTATTGATCATAATTTTTCTTCTCCTAGAACACCTCAACAAAATGGAGTTGTTGAAAGGAAAAACCGCACTTTGGTGGAAATGGCCCGCTCTATGCTTCATGAGTATGATTTACCTCAATACTTGTGGGCGGAGGCCGTTAGCACCGCTTGCTATGTTGCAAATCGAGTTTTTATAAGGCCCATATTGAATAAAACTTTTTATGAGTTATGGATAGGAAGAAAGCCCATGATTTCTTACTTTAGAGTATTTGGATGCAAGTGCTTCATATTAAACACCAAGGATGACCTTGGAAAATTTGACTCCAAAACCGATGAAGGCGTGTTTATGGGTTATGCCTCTACTAGCAAGTCTTATAGAGTGTTTAACAAGCGTACTTTAGTTGTTGAGGAGTCTATGCATGTGGTTTTTGATGAGTCCTCCAAGGACTTTCCGGAAAAGGACTCGTTTGTTAATGATTTTGTAGGTACATTTGAGGATCTAACACTTGTTGAAAATCAAGTCAATACCTTAGGACAAGTGGAAACCCCTCAACCAACTCAAGGTGGTAACAAGGTAGAAGCCGAATCACCTCCTCCAACTCAACACCAAGTGGTGAACTATGACCTACCAAAGGAGTGGGCTTTTAATAAAAGTCATCCTCAAGAGTTGATTATTGGTGATACCTCTAAAGGTGTAAGTACTCGCTATCATTTCCGCACTATAGCTAATTTTGCTTTCCTTTCACAACTAAAGCCCACTAAAGTTAGTGAATCTTTAGTTGACGAACATTGGGTAATTGCTATGCAAGAGGAACTCAATGAATTCATGAGGAATAAAGTTTGGGAGCTAGTCCCCCGTCCTAATGGTCATACCATTATT
The DNA here is from genome assembly GCF_937616625.2 of Mercurialis annua. Classification (NCBI taxonomy): domain Eukaryota; kingdom Viridiplantae; phylum Streptophyta; class Magnoliopsida; order Malpighiales; family Euphorbiaceae; genus Mercurialis; species Mercurialis annua. Next base: position 18,134,805 of record NC_065571.1, read on the forward strand.
GGGACAAAATGGGTTTTCCGGAACAAGTTGGACGAAAGTGGAGTGATAACTCGGAACAAGGCCCGATTGGTTGCCCAAGGCTATAACCAAGAGGAAGGCATTGATTATGAGGAGACGTTTGCTCCGGTTGCTAGATTGGAAGCAATTCGTATGTTATTAGCTTATGCATCATGCATGAATTTCAAACTTTTTCAAATGGATGTGAAAAGTGCTTTTTTAAATGGCTTTATTGAGGAGGAAGTTTATGTTAAACAACCTCACGGTTTTGAAGACTTTCAACATCCTAACTATGTTTTTAAACTCAACAAAGCTCTTTATGGTTTAAAACAAGCTCCTAGAGCTTGGTATGATAGGTTGAGTAGCTTTTTGATTGCAAATGGTTTTTCCAAAGGCAAGGTTGATACTACTCTTTTTACAAAGACTCATAAGCATGATATTCTCTTTGTGCAAATTTATGTTGATGATATCATCTTTGGTGCTACTAATGAGTCTCTATGTAGAGATTTTTCTAAGTGTATGACTAGGGAGTTTGAAATGAGCAACATGGGAGAGCTCAAGTTCTTCCTTGGACTTTAAATCAAACAAGATAAGGATGGAATCTTCATCAATCAATCCAAGTACACAAAGGAGATGCTCAAAAAGTTTGGCATGGAAACATCCTCTAGTAGCAAAACACCAATGAGTACCACAACTAAATTGGACAAAGACGAATCGGGTAAATGCATTGATATTACAATGTATCAATGTATGATAGGATCTCTCCTTTATCTTACCGCTAGTAGACCCGACATTATGTTTAGTGTATGCTTATGTGCTCGTTTTCAAGCTTGTCCTAAGGAATCCCACTTGCATGCCGTTAAACGTATTTTGAAATACTTGCATGGTACTTTACACCTAGGAATCTATTACCCTAGAAATGTGGACCCTAGGTTACTTGGCTACTCCGATGCCGACTATGCGGGTTGTCTTATTGATCGTAAAAGTACCTCCGGGACTTGCCAATTTCTAGGTCAAAGTTTGATCTCTTGGAGTAGTAAGAAACAAGTATACGTGGCTTTGTCAACCGCGGAGGCCGAATATGTAGCGGCCGGTTGTTGTTGTGCTCAAATCCTATGGATTAAGCAACAACTTCTTGATTATGGTATTGCACTTGATCACATTCCCATCAAATGTGACAACACTAGTGCAATAAACCTATCAAAGAACCCAATTCAACATTCTAGAAGTAAACACATAGATATCCGCCATCATTTTATTTGTGATCATGTGCATAAAGGTGATGTAGTAATCGAATTCATCGATACTACTAATCAATTTGCGGATATTTTTACCAAGCCCCTAAATAAGGATCGTATGCATTTTATCATTCGAGAGCTTGGTATGCTTGATGGGAGTACTTTGAACTAATGTGCTTATTACCTTATTTGATTCAAATTATTCTTAATTAACTATGTGCTTTCTTTTAATTGATTGGACCAATATACATGTTAATCTCTTTTGTATGATGGTTACATGAGTTTGATGTTTGTCCATAATAATTTATCCATGTGTGCTGGAATCAAGGCTTGGCATTCTGCAATCTTTTCGAAAATTGTTAAAAATCTTGATTTCAATGAATCTCGGCCGCTATCTACCTTTCACGGGCGAGATCTTCAAACTATACTTAAAATTTTTTTCCCTCTGCTAGTATCTCGGCCGCGATCTTCATGTCTCGGGCGTGATAGACAGACAGAAAGTGTAATTTTTTTTTTCTGCATGTATCTCGGGCGAGATTTATGTATCGCGGGCGCGATACATCCGAACGTTTGAATTTAACGGCTAGTTTGATGTATCGCGGGCGCGATGGACGTATCTCAGGCACGATTCATGCAGATCTTTTCAAAAATCTGCCGTTTTGACACTTGTCAAAACGTCTAGTTTTTCAAAAACTAGCCGTTTTTGACCGTTTTTAGGACTCCTTAAGCCCTATAAATACTCCCTTTGAGAGCATTTCTTCTTTACAAAACCTCTCAAACCTTTCTAATATATTTTCTTTTGCAAAATAGTCTTTTAACCCCTCAAAACTTCAAAATCTCTTGCATTTGTCATCCTCATTTCATTCATTCATACATCATGGCACCCAAGGTTTCTTTTAAATCGAAGGGAAAGGCTTCGGCTTAAGGTTCTACTCAACTTCCTACATTGGAATTGGAGGAATTGGCCATTTGAAGGGGTAACATGGAACAAGCGGAAATCGAAGGCACTCGTTTTCCCTCTATTGTGGATATGGCTTTTGACGGATCAAGGGCTCAAGTTGAAGCCTACATTGATGCCTTGGGATGGAGAAAATTTGTTCTTGAAAATAGAGAAGAAACCATTGAGGATTTGACAAAGGAAGTGATTGCTTCGCTTCACTTGATCACAAATGAAAATCATCGCTCCGGGTTCTATGGAGTGACATTTCAAGTTCAAGGAAAGACCTACAAGCTTACACCAAGGGAGATCGATGAGTGCTTCGGGTTTGAGGATGGTTTTGCTACAAACTATCTTCGTGTTGAGGAGTTCACCATTCATGATTTTTGGGCGGAAGTTAGCACCGACGTGAGGCATGAATCTCGCACCGCAATTGCCAAGTCTATTGCCACTTTACCTTTGTTCGTTTTTCATCGCATCATCACTTATTCGATCAATGGAAGACATGAAGGCAATGAGAAGGTCCCCATCAAAGACCTATTTTTTATGTGGTGTGCGGTCAAAGGAGAGCGCTTTTCTTGCGCTAGGTATTTTATAGAACATCTTCATGCACTTGGAAGGAAGAGAGGCACACTTCGGGTTGGCTCCTTCGTCACGGCAATGGTCAAGAAGGCCAAAGCCTACACTTCGGCTCTTCGGCAAAATCATGGCGTTGTTATTGGATGGAATAAGTCCCTTCTCGATCTTGATTACTTTGTTAATCGAGTGGGGGCTTTTAATGTTGTTGGTGATCATTACCACTACCTTTTTGGAGATAGGGTTATTGGACAAGAAGTGCGGAGGCTTACAAGAAAGCGACAATGGCAATTGGGGGAACCGGCTCATCCGGAGGAGTTTGCGGCACAAGTAGAGGAAGAGGCTCAAATGGGCTTTCAAGGTGCGGAAATTCCGGCCCCGGCTATGGATCCTACTTGGCTACCTCCTCAAGGTGCAAGTACGAATGAGATACTCTCACTCATTTATAGTCAAAATGAGCGGATGTTTGGACGTATGAATTTGATGGAAACGAATGTGGAATTTCGTTTCAACAATTTGGAGAGTCGCTTTGGAAGAATGGAAACGGAGTTTAGTGGTTTACGGTCCGATTTTGGCAATTTGCGGAACCGCTTCGATGCTCAATTCCCGCCTTCTCCGGTTCATACTCCGGTCCTTGAGGAAGAAGATTTTGATGACATTGATGAAGAGGATTGATCATTTGCATTCCATTCATTTCATGCATTATCTTTCTTTTGTCTCTTGTTTTATATTTTTTTTGCATTCTTCACTTTGCCAAAAATGCCTTGTAAATCCTCCCTAGTTGTGGATTACATGTCTTTATATGTTTATATTTTTGTGCAAGCTTTGTATTGTCTCCATTTCTTAATCTAAGTGTGTTTTTATCTTGTTTATCTATGATTTATTGCTTATGATTATTTTTGTCCCTAATTCTTGCCTTCCGATATATTATCTTAATATGCCTTAACTCTTTTTGTTTTTGACAAAGGGGGAGAGATATTTGCATTTTCCAAAACCTTTTTGACATATCTCTCAAATTGGAAATTTTACAAAAATGACTAAGTTTTGAAAAACCGTATTTCTTTTATGCTTGTCTCAAATTCATTTAATTTTTGAGTGCATAAAGTGAGGGGGAGCCAAAGTTTATTTGAACTCCCACAAACTTAGCCATTTGAGTAAATTGATTGTCAAAATCAAAAAGGGGGAGATTGTTGGACCAAGTCCCATTTGAACCCTAATTTTGAGTTTGGCAATCAATTTAAAGAGTTTAATCATGTTTATTAGTGTGTTAGCGAGAATCGAAAAATCGGAATCACCACTAGTTCCAGTAGCTTTTCGCGCCCGAGATGCCTCAGGAATCACGGGCGAGATTCATATATCTCGGGCGCGACAAAGCATATCGCGGGCGCGATTCATCAGTCACTCAAAGGTATTCGGTTCTTGACTTATATCTCGGGCGCGACATATGCATCACGGGCGCGATGCATATGACCGTTGAAGGTCTAACGGCTAGTTCAGAGTCTTCCATCAGTTGCTTGATAAGTGGCCTTCAACCATTGGCTGAATTCCTGACATTCAAAGATCTCGGGCGCGATGTAAGGGATCTCGGGCGCGACCGAGTGTTTTTCAGCCCAAACTTGAGTTTTCTTCTAAAAGATTCAAGGGTTTGTTGTTGGGGTTATAAATACCCTTTGCCTACCTCATTTATGAGGTTAGACACTCTAGCAACAACAAACATCCTCAAGCATTCAATTTATTCTCTCTAAATTTATTGTGCATCATTTATTTAATTGCTTATTCTCTTTGTTGATTGATTAATCTTTGTGATTCAATCATTAGTGTTGTAGGTTTGTGTTTAGCCTTAGAAAAGCATATTGTGAGTTTGAGATTATCTCTTAGAAATCTCTTTGTAAAGTTTGTGTTTGTCTTTAAAACACTATCTCAATTAGTAGATTCTAAAATCTCAATCTTTGATTGAGTAGTGGAGTAGGATCGATTTGTGATCCGAACCACTCTAAATTGCTTGTGTCGATTTTCTCTTCTCAAACTCTCACTTAAATTTTAATTACTCACTAAACCTTATTCACCTCCCCCCCCCCCCTTAAGGTAGCTATTTAGGGATTTCAACTACATCCATATTACGTTCACTATTAGGACATGCATCATGTACATTATGTATGTAAAAAAACATTGTCATTGCAACTCTTGGTGATGAGAGAAGTCATCACACCGGTGTACAATTATGGTATGATTTTATAAGTGGAAAAACAAAGTGATTTTTAAACAAGTAAGTTTCTAACGTAAGTACGATGAGACATTGGCTCTGTAATGTAAAGAAAGGAATAGGACAAGGAAAATATACCTTGTAAGGCCTAAATAAGGAGATATGTTTATAAAGTAATGAACAACATGGTATGAAACATTCTGAGACTTAAATGGAAAAGTCTCTGAAGAAGTATTGATGATATGAAAAGGAAAATGTTGGAGTATAAGTGATATTATAATTCGAGGACGAATTATTTTAAGGAGGGGAGAATGTAATAAACGGAAATTTTGAATTATTAAATTAAGCTATATGTCGTAATTTGGACGATCGGGATTATAAGAAGTGATATTTAAATTCAAATGGAGAATTCAAATATTTAGAGAAGCCCATAAAAATATTGGAATCATAAAAAATTATTTTGGAAATTTTTGGATAAGTATAATAATATGACAATTTTTGAAAGACGAACTTCCAAAATTCATATCTTCCTATTCCGACATCAGAATTCGATGATCTATATGTCAAATCGAAGCTATCGACGTCCTCTTCAATTTTATAAATTTTATTTTATAAAATTTGAATGAGAAACAGTGCAGAAATTTAAAGAACAATGCAGCTCAAATCGAACCGCTGGGTTCGTCAGGATTTAGGTAACCAGGACTAAGGAAACGTATTATTTAAGTTCAAATTGAGAATTTAAATAATCGAGGAAGCTTATTAATATATTTGGAGTCCAAGGAATAAATTTGAGAATTTTCGGACAAAAAGTATACTTTAGCCGGACTGCAATTAGACTGCAAAATTAATAAAGAAAATTCATTATAAAATAAAATAGACGTCCCGAGATAATAATTTGGAGGTTATTATTCATGAAATAATATTTGAAAATAGTTAAGATCATGATGTATTTTTGATAATTTTTTTATAATGAGGTATAAAATTCAATTATCTTTTTATTTCAGATAAATTCCTAAATTTCTGTAATAAACGAAAATTTTGAATTATTAAATTAAGCTATATGTCGTAATTTGGACGATCGAGATTATAAAAAGTGATATTTAAATTCAAATGGAGAATTCAAATATTTAGAGAAGCCCATAAAAATATTGGAATCATAAAAAATTATTTTGGAAATTTTTGGATAAGTATAATAATATGACAATTTTTGAAAGACGAACTTCCAAAATTCATATCTTCCTATTCCGACATCAGAATTCGATGATCTATATGTCAAATCGAAGCTATCGACGTCCTCTTCAATTTTATAAATTTTATTTTATAAAATTTGAATGAGAAACAGTGCAGAAATTTAAAGAACAATGCAGCTCAAATCGAACCGCTGGGTTCGTTAGGATATAGGTAACCAGGACTAAGGAAACGTATTATTTAAGTTCAAATTGAGAATTTAAATAATCGAGGAAGCTTATTAATATATTTGGAGTCCAAGGAATAAATTTGAGAATTTTCGGACAAAAAGTATACTTTAGCCGGACTGCAATTAGACTGCAAAATTAATAAAGAAAATTCATTATAAAATAAAATAGACGTCCCGAGATAATAATTTGGAGGTTATTATTCATGAAATAATATTTGAAAATAGTTAAGATCATGATGTATTTTTGATAATTTTTTTATAATGAGGTATAAAATTCAATTATCTTTTTATTTCAGATAAATTCCTAAATTTCTGTAATAAACGAAAATTTTGAATTATTAAATTAAGCTATATGTCGTAATTTGGACGATCGAGATTATAAAAAGTGATATTTAAATTCAAATGGAGAATTCAAATATTTAGAGAAGCCCATAAAAATATTGGAATCATAAAAAATTATTTTGGAAATTTTTGGATACGTATAATAATATGACAATTTTTGAATGACGAACTTCTAAAATTCATATCTTTCTATTCCGACATCAGAATTCGATGATCTATATGTCAAATCGAAGCTATCGACGTCCTCTTCAGTTTTATGAATTTTATTTTATAAAATTTGAATGAGAAACAGTGCAGAAATTTAAAACAATGCAGCTCAAATCGAACCGCTGGGCTCGTCAGGATTTAGGTAACCAGGACTAAAAAAACGTATTATTTAAGTTCAAATTGAGAATTTAAATAATCGAGGAAGCTTATTAATATATTTGGAGTTCAAGGAATAAATTTGAGAATTTTTGGACGAAAAAGTATACTTTAGCCGGACTGCAATTAGACTGCAGAATTAATAAAGAAAATTTATTATAAAATAAAATAGACGTCCCGAGATAATAATTTGGAGGTTATTATTCATGAAATAATATTTGAAAATAGTTAAGATCATGATGTATTTTTGATAATTTTTTTATAATGAGGTATAAAATTCAATTATCTTTTTATTTCAGATAAATTCCTAAATTTCTGTAATAAACGAAAATTTTAAATTATTAAATTAAGCTATATGTCGTAATTTGGACGATCGAGATTATAAAAAGTGATATTTAAATTCAAATGGAGAATTCAAATATTTAGAGAAGCCCATAAAAATATTGGAATCATAAAAAATTATTTTGGAAATTTTTGGATAAGTATAATAATATGACAATTTTTGAAAGACGAACTTCCAAAATTCATATCTTCCTATTCCGACATCAGAATTCGATGATCTATATGTCAAATCGAAGCTATCGACGTCCTCTTCAATTTTATAAATTTTATTTTATAAAATTTGAATGAGAAACAATGCAGAAATTTAAAGAACAATGCAGCTCAAATCGAACCGCTGGGTTCGTCAGGATTTAGGTAACCAGGACTAAGGAAACGTATTATTTAAGTTCAAATTGAGAATTTAAATAATCGAGGAAGCTTATTAATATATTTGGAGTCCAAGGAATAAATTTGAGAATTTTTGGACGAAAAAGTATACTTTAGCCGGACTGCAATTAGACTGCAGAATTAATAAAGAAAATTCATTATAAAATAAAATAGACGTCCCGAGATAATAATTTGGAGGTTATTATTCATGAAATAACATTTGAAAATGTTTGAGAGAATTAAATATCGAAAATAGTAAAAGTCAATTTTACCCTAAACTTCGATTTATTTACGAAATTGCCACAAGGGCAAACTTGTAATTTTGCCTAAACTAATAAATATCCTAAGTCTTCTTCCCCACTTTATTTCCAGCAAATTTCTTTCCCTCCATTGATGAATGCTCTCCATTTACCCTTAGCCATATTATGTATTTGTTATTTCTTAATAATTCCTTAACGAAAAACGTTATAATTCTTCCGTAGATTAATAATCTACCATTGCATGTAGGATCAAGGTATACCTTCAACCTCAAATAATTATTTTTATTTACTGATGTTATTTGAGTTTTAGATACATGCTTAGATTGTTAAAAATTGTGGTTTGATGCTTACATAATTGGTTTTAATTGTTGTTTTGATGGGTTTCGATTTTAATTAAATGATATATGTATTTTTTGAACAAAACATTAATTTAGGTTTCAATTTGAATTTTGATTCAATTGAGGAGTAACCCTATTTTGAGCAACTTTTAATTTATTATGAGCCCACACGATTGATTCAATAAGTTCTTGCGGGCTGATGTTAAAAATAAATTTAATATGTATGTTAAAGGTTGATTTTCATAGATTAAAATTAATTAAAATGTTAGGTGTTATTTATAAATAATGGGTTTCGATTTTTAGAGTGTAATTTCTTTAAAAATTGTCAAAATAAGGGTATTTAAGTCACTTTAAATTTCTGGGCAGAAATTATTTATAAAAAATTATGAAAGTTATTCATTAATTATTTATGGAATTAAAGTGATTAAAGTTATGTGTTTTGACGGTTTAATAATCGGTTTTGATTATTAATTGTTTAATCGGTTTTAAATTATTAAAACCATGAAAAATAAATTATTTTAAAAAGAAGGGCTGCTGTTTTAGTATGTTAATTAAAATAAATATGTTTTGATTAATTTGATAGAATTATCCTAAATTGATTTAAAAATTATTACGATTTTGATCTAAATTGTGTTGCATGGCTATGAATTAAATGTTAGATCATAAAATTGAGTTGATGGGTAAGCTTAGATAATTTAAAGAATTGATTGATGTGATTTTCAATTGATTTGGACTTGATTGTCAAACATTAAAGTTTAGGGGTTAAAATGTAATTTTCGTAAAAATAAAGGATCAATCTGTAATTTAATTATATTTTTATATTATTGATGTATATAATCTGATGTGAAATGATTTTGAGAATTTTAAAGAATTTTGATGATTTTTAAAAGAATTGGGTATGTTTGCCGAAAACTAGAATTTTTGGGTTGAATTGTCCTTTTTCCAAAATTAAGGGGCTACATGGTATATTAGCCAAAGTTTCCAGATTTAGAAAGTTAATAATCTGAGATAAAATGATTTTGTCGATTTTGAAATTAATTGATTTACGAAAGGACCTAAATGGTCAATTTTGAAAAGTTTGAGGGTATTTTAGTATTTTAACCAAAAGTGGAATTTAAGATAATACGGGGCTGTTTTAATAAATTTAAATAAATAACCTTGAAGTGAAAAGTGTTATTTGATATAAAGAAATATATTTTATATATTAAAGTATATTTATAAAAAAATGGTTTTGCGTGTTAAAAGAGATAAACAAAGAAAGTTTAAATGAATGAAAATATGAACTTATTAAATAAGAAATAATTTGAAGACTAGAATTAATTAAATTAAATTAAGATGGTATAGAGTTAATTCCAGAGTAGGATTTTATTAATTAAGAGAATTAATATTTTTGATCCTAACTAGATTCGACAAGTTGTCGAGCTATCGGTTCGGAGGACCAAGGGAATTAACGGAGTTGTATAAGGAGCATTGACGGAGTAATACCGTAGTTAAACGGTTTCTCTGAGTACATGTTTTTACATTTCGGTATTCGTAAAGTCTCATATTTTAACATAATGTGTGATATATGTGTTGCGGTGTTATATGTTTACATGCCTTGTATGGATGTATGTTTTATGTATATACTATATGTATATATTATTTTGATATACAAAGGTACACACATAGTTTTGAGAAATTATTATGCATTTGTTTATGCTTGAATGTGTGTTACATCGGTTGGCTTCGCTATCGATGTCAGTTTATATGTGTGTGTTACATCGGTTGGTTGTGCTATCGATGTCAGGATTGTGTGTGTGTTACATCGGTTGGCTGTGTTATCGATGTCAGGATTGTGTGTGTGTTACATCGGTTGGCTGTGCTATCGATTTCAGGATTGTGTGTGTGTGTGTTACATCGGTTGGTTGTGCTATGGATGTCAGGATTGTGTGTGTGTGTTACATCGGTTGGCTGTGCTATCGATGTCAGGATTGTGTGTGTGTGTTACATCGGTTGGCTGTGTTATCGATGTCAGGATTGTGTGGGTGTGTTACATCGGTTGGATGTGCTATCGATGTCAGGATTGTGTGCGTGTGTTACATCGGTTGGATGTGCTATCGATGTCAGGATTGTGTGGGTGTGTTACATCGGTTGGATGTGCTATCGATGTCAGGATTGTGTGCGTGTGTTACATCGGTTGGATGTGCTATCGATGTCAGGATTGTGTGCGTGTGTTACATCGGTTGGTTGTGCTATCGATGTCACGATTGTGTGTGTGCTACATCGGTTGGCTATGCTATCGATGTCAGGATTGTGTGTGTGTGTGTGTGTTACATCGGTTGGCTGTGCTATCGATGTCAGGATTGTGTGTGTGTGTGTTACATCGGTTGGCTGTGCTATCGATGTCAGGATTGTGTGTGTGTGTGTTACATCGGTTGGCTGTGCTATCGATGTGAGGATTGTGTGTGTGTGTTACATCGGTTGGCTGTGCTATCGATGTGAGGATTGTGTGTGTGTGTGTTACATCGGTTGGCTGTGCTATCGATGTCAGGATTGTGTGTGTGTGTTACATCGGTTGACTGTGCTATCGATGTCAGGATTATGTGTGTGTGTTACATCGGTTGGCTGTGCTATCGATGTCAGGATTGTGTGTGTTTGTTACATCGGTTGGCTGTGCTATCGATGTGAGGATTGTGTGTGTTACATCGGTTGACTGTGCTATCGATGTCAGGATTATGTGTGTGTTACATCGGTTGGATGTGCTATCGATGTCAGTTTATGTGTGTGTTACATCGGTTGGCTGTGCTATCGATGTCAGGTGAATATGGTTGATCGGTTGGTTGTGCTATCGGTCCCATAAAGTTTATGTTTGTTGTGAATAAGGTTGATCGGTTGGCTGTGCTATCGGTCCCTTAAGATTTATGTATGTTGTGGATATGGTTGATCGGTTGGCTGTGCTATCGGTCCCATATATTTATGTGTGTTGTGAATAAGGTTGATCGGTTGGTTGTGCAATCGGTCCCTTAAGATTTATGTATGTTGTGGATATGGTTGATCGGTTGGCTGTGCTATCGGTCCCATAAGATTATGCATGTATGATATGTTGATTAGTTTCACCATCAATGTCGATGGACGAATTTAAGAAATGTGGTTTAATTTAAAGGTCAACGTGTATGGTTGACTTCCAATGATATGGAATGTCTTGTCAAAATATGTTATGTACGAGTTCGAGCTTCAACTGTTTTTAAGACGTTTTTAAAGGATTTCAAAAATACATAAAGTTATTTTAAATATAAAACGGTTTTCACTTTATGTAATATTTATTTGTAACAGCATGAACTCACTCAGTTTTATACTGACCCACTCCTCCCAACATTTTCAAGGAAAGCTGGTCCAATTTTGAAGGAGGCTTTCGAATGTTTATTTCTCGGAAGTCTATTTAGGTAAAAGACTGTATAGAAGGTTTTAATTTCTAGTTGTCCGCAGTAGACTACTATAGTCTTATTGTATACAAATGTTTTAAAGCGCATTTAAACTCTGATGTTTTGTCTCATCAGTTATTTAATAAATATTTCATACATGTCTATTTTCAAAGCGAAAAATTTATAGTGTTTTTTTAGACTTGCTACGGGTTTCGGAGCAACCACTCCCATTCCCTAGCGCCGGTCTCGACTCGAGATTTCGGGTCGTGACAATTTCTTCTTTTTTGGGATTCTTATAAAATTATCTAAAATTTTAAAAATATTTACAAAAATACATGTATACTTTTTCATTTATAAAAATACCAATTGTTTTAAAATTATTTACAAAAATATCAAAAAATGAAAATTATTTACAAACATATGGTGTGTATAATGTCAGTATAATATTGATATAATTTCGGTATATTAAAACTATGAATCGGAGAATTTGAAAATAGTATTTGGTTTTATTATTGGTATAACTTTAGTATACTTTCAGTATATCGATAATATTTTTTTTTATATATTTTCTAGTTGATAACATGTACATTTTTTATATGTGTTTTTACTATAGTTGGTAATGAACTAGAAAATTTGTATATTGTTAGTTTGATTTTCGTATATTGTTATTTTAATTTTTAGTATATGATGTGATGTAATGTTAATGTAATTTTTATCTAATATTAATTAAATTTTAGTATATTTTGTTGTGTATACTCTTAGTATATTATTAATTTAATTTTTAATATACGTTTTGATATAATTTTAGTAAATTTTTTATTTGATATTAATAAAATTCAGTATGTTCTGATGTGTATAATGTTAGTATAAAAATAGTATATTTCTAGTTTATTATTATACTGACATTATAACAACAGCATACACCGTATGTTTGTAATTATTTTTTATTTTTTAATATTTTTATAAATATTTTAATTCAATTAATATTTTTGTAAATGAAAAGAGTCAATAGATATTTTTGTAATCTTTTTTGTTGATAAATGGTGGTATTAATATAGGACGATGAGAAAAGTACCTTAAATTTTAAAAATATTTACAAAAGTACCTGTAAACTTTTTTTATTTATAAAAATATTGACTCATTTAAATTAATTATAAAACTACCAAAAAATGAAAATTATTTACAAAAGTAAAATGTGTATAATGTCGGTATAATTATAATATAATTTCGGAATATTAAATCTATAAATCAGATAATTTAAAAATAGTATTTGGTTTATTATCGGTATAATTTCAGTATATTTTCGATATATCGATTATAAATTTTTTTTTATATATATATATATATATATATATATATATATATATATATATATATATATATATATATATATATATATATATATATATATTCTAATTGATAACATGTATAATTTTTTTATATGTATTTTTCACTATAGTTGGTAATGAACTAAAGAATTTGTATATTTTTTGTATAATTTTAGTATATTGTTAGTTTATTTTTTAGTATACGATGTTGTGTAATGTTCGTGTAATAATAAAATTTTAGTATATTTTGATGTGTATACTCTTGGTATAATTTTAGTATATTATTAGTTTAATTTTTAGTATACGATTTGATATAATTTTGATAAATTTTTATTTAATATAATAAAATCTCAGTATGCATAATCTTGATATAATTTTAGTATAATATTGGTATAACGTTGATATAATGTTAGTTTATGAGTATACTGAAATCATACCCACAGTATACACCGTATGTTTGTAATTATTTTTTATTTTTGGTACTTTTGTAAAAAAAATTAAAAAATTTTTAAATAAAAAAAAGTCAACGTGTAGATTTATAATTTTTTTTATTTTTTTTTTGATAAATGGTGCAATTTTCTTTATTAATTTTTTTTTAAAGTAGTGCATCGCCAGGCCCAAGTTAACACCTGAACTTACACTCAAGGCCCAATAGGTGAGTGCTAGGGCAGAAATTTTGGCTGCCACGTCATTTATTATTTATTTTGAATGTATGGAAGACGGGTATAAATAAATATCGAAAGCCCCCCATTGTGATAACGCATAACATTAAATCCAAAAATCAAGAATCAAATCAGAGATCATTCGTTTGAAAAATAATGTCAGGAGTCGGACCAATCTCACAGGACTGGGAACCAGTAGTCATCCGCAAGAAGGCTCCCACCGCCGCTGCTAAGAAGGATGAGAAGGTCGTCAACGCCGCCCGCCGCGCCGGCGCTGAGATTGAAACTCTCAGAAAATGTATTTTTCCTTTTTCTTTCTACTTATTCCGATCTAACTACCTTTTGTTAAAATCAGGAATTAGGGTTTTAATCTATTATCAAAACCCTACTACTTTTTGTTTATATCATAGTTAGGTAATTTTTTTTTAGATTTGAATCTTTATTTACTATTATACTATGATTTGGTGAACTGTGTTTTATGTATTTGGGGTTTTAATTGATTGCCTATATACCTTGTTTACTTTTTGTTTAATTGATAATTTGTTACTTGTAATTATATGTTTTAATTTGGATTGCAGCAAATGCTGGCACAAACAAAGCCGCCTCTAGCAGCACTTCTTTAAACACAAGAAAGCTTGATGATGAAACGGAGAACTTATCTCGTGAGTTTAATTAATTTATTTATTTATTTAATTTATTTGTAAATTATACGCACCCATTCTGCTGAAATTGTAAGTTGTTTTGCCTTGTGTTCTTGTAATTGTAAGTTGTTTTACCTTGTGTGATTGTAAATATTATTATAGATGTTTTGCCTTTGTGTGTTTGTAAATCATATTTTAATACCATCTCAACATGGAAGGAGGTGAATTAGCGTGTTTGAAATCTTTGCGTACCCATAAGGGCGAACAGTAATAGGGTTTTAGTAGTACACATCTTATAGTGCTCAGCGTGACAGGGTTCTCTACATTACTTTGTTTTATGTAAGCAATGTCAATCTTCTTGGTTTTTTTACATTTTAGGTTGTCAATTGATTGGAAGAGTGACTATTTTATTAGCTTGAACATTCTGTGATATTTATGCATCAGCTTAGCTTTAGGTTTGACATAAAGTAACATTATTATGGGTCTTTTTTTCATTTTTTTGTTCATAAATAACAAGAACAAAGCCTTTCTTGTTAATTCAACATTTGTTATTTATTTTTCAAGTGTTCAAATGCATTGATACATGGAGATTGCTGATTAAACATTTGTGTTATCTTTTTATTTATTTTTTTGTATCCACAGAAAGAACCTTGTATGCTTGGAGAGGGGTTCTGTAATTGATGCTTTTTATGAGTATAAACAAGCAGTTGCAGAAACCTTGTTGAATAATCATTAGAAATATATTCTCAAGATGATCGTCTATTGTCATTGTTTTCCTGTTTTTATGCTTGTGTTTTTTAATGCACATATTTATTTATTCTGTCTTGTTTTTGCTTATTATACATTCCTTCTTGTATTAACGGGACCATATTCGACATTATTTCTTGGTGTTCTCTAAACAGATGAACGAGTTCCAACAGAATTGAAGAAGGCTATTATGCAGGCTCGAATGGATAAGAAACTGACCCAGTCTCAGCTTGCTCAGGTCTATCTCTATCTTGTGAAATATATGTTTTAAGTGTTTCATCAGTTTCGACTTCCTAGTGACACAATTTTATTTCACGCAGTTGATCAACGAGAAGCCCCAAATTATACAAGAGTATGAGTCTGGAAAAGCAATTCCTAATCAACAGATAATAGGAAAACTAGAGAGGGTTCTTGGTGCGAAGCTTCGAGGAAAGAAATGAAGTTTGGGTCTGGAATTCTAAACTTGTCTGAGTGTCTCTTGGAGTCTTAAGATTGGTGGTGTACATCAACTTCTTTCTACCATTATTATGGCTCGCATGTAAGAAACAGTGTGTTTGAGACCTGTGATGCTGTTATTTGAATGTATCGTTGTTCTTGCATGCTTTGTTTTAGCCCCGTATGTTTTCTATGCACTTTTGCGATTGTTTGACAGAGGTAACAAACTGCTCTGACTCGGTTTGTGTTACACAAAAAAACGCGGGTGTTAATTTATTGGAGCACCAATCGGTATATAATGCGACTTGAATGATACTGTTGAGTTTTAATTATGGCGTCCCTCTGTTTTTATTTAGTCTCTCTAAGATTAACCAATTTATTTTTCATTTTTTCTCAACCTGAAAAGCGCTAGCCTATGCAGTAAGCAGATGGAGTCAAATTCATTCAATCTCAGTCTGTCAACTGTTATGAACTGTTGTTTTAAAGAAATTTGTAATTAATTTAGTGCATATTTAGTTGTAGGCTAAATTTATAATTAGGTCTTTAACTATACTCTCAAAAAAAAAACTATACGTTGTTTTGATTAATTAGTTCATAAACATTTTTTTGTTTTTTTTTCTCAAGTCCCTCATCCGTCAAAAAAGTACCTTCACCTTCTGTAAATCAATAGAAAATTTAAAAATGAATTTCTATGTAGGAAACATTATAGGGGTTAAATCTGTTTGAAGGTTACTAAACTATACGTGTATTGATTAACTAATACTTAACTTAAATTAGGTCGTTCTTTGAATGTCCGTCCAATTTGTTCACTAATAGAAAATTAAATAATTAGATTCACCGTATAAAAAAGATTAAGCTGTCTCTGAGATTATATCTGTTTCTCTCTCTCTATATTTTCCTTTTTTTCATTATAAAATATATATTATAAAATATATTGATTTCATAAAAAAAATCATCAAATAAACAAATAAATTTTTGCAAATTGATAAACATAATAACTATATTTAATTAATTTCGCTAGACTTAAGCAAAGTTATGACAATTTGAACGCGCTTTCACGCGCGACTCTTTCTCTTCAAGCATGCATTGAAGGTAGCTATGGAGATTCTAGAATCTTTCCGGCAACCATTTGCCAAATGGAGGAAGCTTTTCGCCACATGGATGGATGTTTTTCTGCAAAACTCTTCATTTTTAAATCAAATAATCCCATAATCGTATTTTTAAAACGCATAAAATATAAATCGGAGGTGAGAGATGCAAAAATAATAATTAGATACTTCCTTAATTATTGCGATATAATTATCCTAAATCCATTTTTGAAATAAAAATATAAAATATGGGGTTATGAAGAGTTTTGGGGTTAGTTGCTCAAAAAAGTATAAATTGGGTTCGATGAGCACGTGTTACAAGTTCAAGGGCGCGTTGATCCTTCGTTCGTATTTCTTTGTAGCAAATATTTCAAATCTTCTCAAATCTGTTCTTATTCCCTGCATATTTATTAGGCCAAATGTTGTAAAAAGACCAAACCTTTCACAAAAGTTTCACAAAAGTCCTGACCTTTCAATTTTGTCGATTTTGGCCAAAAACTGATTATTTGGTTTCACAAAAGTCTTGAACTTTCAATTTTGTCGATTTTGGCCAAAAATGAATTATTTGGTTTCACAAAAGTCCTGACCTTTCAATATTTAACATGCCACATAGTCGCCACATAGGCGTCACATAGACAAATTGAAATCAAATTGAGAGTTGGCCACAATTAAAACTAAATAATTTGTTTTTGGCCAAAATCGACAAAATTGAAAGGTGAGGACTTTTGTGAAACTTTTATGAAAGGTTTGGCCATTTTACGACATTTGGCCTATTTATTACTCCCTCTATTCAAATAGAGTAATCCACTTTAAGAAATTTTTTTATCCCAAAATTTTTGTCCACTTTTAAATATAATTAATTTTTACATCTATTTTTTTATATTATCCCTATTTAAAATCCACTAAAAAATAAATTGAAAGTGGACCATATATTAAATAGGGACATGACAAGTAAAGTAAGAATTTTTTTATAACATCCATAAATAATACTCCATCTGGTCCATAATATTTGTCGCATTTGGTCATTTCACATAGATTAAGAAAGTAATAAATATGTCTCCATCTATATGCTTTTATACTAAATTGTCCATATTAATTACTAGTTTTTTTATGTTTGACTAATGTTTTTATTCTTACTAAATTATTTATTGCTAGGGACAAATTTGGAAAATGACAATAAATGCTCTCTTGATATTCTAAATATGACAAATATTATGGACTAAAAAAATTTCCCAAATGCGACAAATATTATGGACCGGAGTAATTTTTTTTAAAACTGTATGATAAAAGTAAAGTGAACAACTCTATTGGGACGGAGGGAGCATATTCTTTTATTTTGTCTTCAACCCTCAACCACCCCTTCATCTACCTTCATCATGGCTTCTTCTTCTCATACTCCAGCCCCACCTTCTCGAAACCATTTTTCCATCTTAAATCCTGTTTCAGAACTGATCGAAAAAACCAAAAACAAGTGTTTCTGAACCGATGGTAGCTCTTGTTCTAGATACTCTGCTATTCTTGAAATTTTTGCATGGGTCTTGGTGGGTAAGCTCTTTTCAAAAAACCCCATAACTGATGAGGAAATGAACTCCTTTGTGCATGCAGAATGGAATCTTACTAGTGGTATTCAGATTGAGCGGCATGCATATGGGATCTTCACTTTTGCTTTTGAAAAGCAACCAGATCATGCTTTTGTTCTTCGTGAAAGAGCTTGGTCTGCCCTCAAACAACACCTCTCAATCAAAGAATGGCCTGCAAACTTCCCTCTCAGAAATATTCGCTTCAAAACATCTACCTTTTTTATTCAGATTCATGGGTTACCCAGAAATCAAATTGCTCAAGCTAATGCTGTCAATCGTGGTGCAGAATTTCCATATTTACATGCAGTGGATTTTGATCCTACCAATTTAATATGGCGTAAACAGTTTCTCAGGATCCAAGTTGATATTTTTACTGATAAACCGTTCATGAGAGGCGTTTTTAACAAACCATGAACATCCGAGGAATTTTAGGTGGATATTTGATATGAAAACTTCCCATACTACTGTTTCTATTGTGGGAAGATGAGTCATATGATAAGAGGCTGCAGATATCGTATCAACAATGAAAAGGAAGGTTTTTATCTTCCTTCTGGTGAACCATTACCTTATGGTTTATGGCTTAGTACTGCTCCACTTATTCATAGTTCTTTGGTCACTAACAAAGCTGATCATTCAGCTCATTTCAAGCAAGGATATCATAATCACATACCAGGGTATGGAAGTTACGCAGGCCGGTTCAGAGGACAGTTTCAAAAGAGAAATGTGAACATTACTGGCAATAAGGATTGCATGTAATAGGGCCCACCTAAAACTATAGTGCCTCATCTGATGGAAGTAGTTGCTGAAAATTCTCCTGAGGTACCAACACCTGTTTCTACACCTTTTCCACCTGTCAGAAATGCTGGCTACAACTCTGGTCTCTAAGGGCAAAACTATAATTCTTGATGACTCACCTTTCATATTTTCTGCCCCGGCTTTGTGTAATACCCCAAAATATTTAATTAGCTGATTGGACCACGTGTCCAGTTTTGAGTCGTCAGAGTGGCGATATCGGAAAGATTTCAGAGAAATTAAGATAAATAAAATTTTAAGTAGGTCGGTTTCGGGAAAGTAATTATGCGGAAATTAATGTTATATTTCAATTCTAAAGTTGGAATTGGAATAAAAGGAAAAATGTCAAGAAAAGTCCCAAAATAGAGTTCAGGGACAAAAGTGGTAATTTAGCCACTATGTATCGAAAATAGGAATTTTTAAAGTTTTGACGGAAAATATTAATATCGGGATTCATATTATTTATCGGGTATAAATAATACGTATAAGTTATAATAAAAGAATTTATTGATTTAGCTATGGACTAAATCGTACAAAAGAAAAGTTTAAAGAAAAGTTTGTAACAAATGAAGAGAATGATGACTTGAGTGGGATTTAAACCATGATATATATAATTTTCATTAAGAATGATAGAATCAGAGAGAAGGAAGAGAGTCCAGAGAGTTCAATTTCACCGATCACGATCGTTTCGTCGCTGTTTCTCCGTCCGACGTCCGATTCAAGCGATTCAAGCGGCAATCTTTTTAGAATCGAAAGCCCCATCGATCCCAAGCTTCATTTTGAGGTAAAGCTTTAAGAATTTTGTTGAAAATTCGAAGTTAAGGGCTGTTTTGATGAAATAAACGTAATCACATTTAATTCGATAGTTTGAGATCGTTTTAATGTTCTAATACGAAGGAAGATATGTGTTTAGTATGTTAGAATGAATTAAGCATGCTGGGATGGACGGAGAGCCCCGAAAATCGAATTCTGAGGGTTGCACATCGGTGTGCGGACGCACACCGTAATGTGCGAACACACACCAATGTGTGCGGTCGCACACTACACTGTGCGGACGCACAGTGCTTGTGCGCGCCGGCACAGTGGGTCCATGGGGACCAAAGTGGGATTTTAGCCCTAATTGACCGGGATTTCAATATCTTCGAATATTAGACCCTAAAAACGATTAAGGACCCCGATAATTTAAAAAGTAAAGTTTTAGCTTGACGTTTTCGATAATTAAAGATAACGAGAAACGTTAAGAGTGTGATACGATTATCGAATACGAGGAGCGATATTCGCTAAGTCGTTTATACGACTAAAAGTTACCAAATACGTAAATAAGAATAAATATGAAACAGAACCCTAGAATTTAAAGTATTATACGTGTAAAAGCACAAGATTCACATCTAACTATTAAACGATTTATCAGACGTGTCAGCGAGTAGTGAGGTCAGTAGACGTGGACTAACGAGAGCATATTGTCAGATCGACCACATCATTACTTGGATAGCGGTCACTGTGAGTTGCACTTTACTTTCGTGTATTACATATTAAAGTTATTTAATATTATATTTTATATATACGTGTATCGTTTATGCGCATCGCATTATATATGATTTGATTAAATGTTATATGTTTTTATCTAGTTTATATACGAGGAACTAGTATTCAATTCGAAGAAACTAGCTACCTATTGGGTGTCAATAGGCTGTGTGATCACCAGTATCGAGTCAGTCTAGTGAGTTTGGATATGATACATGATTGATACATACATGCATGATATGGTATGATATGATATGAATACGAATATGAATATGAATTTCGAAGTTGGACAATGAATTCGACACGAGTGAGCACTCGGCTACGGTGTAGTCTGAAGTCCCCGTATCTAGTGAGTTGGACTCACACTTTGGGATTAAGAGATAAGTCGCGATCGACGAGGTAGAGTGTGAACTCTCCCGGGTCGAACTATCTGGATCAGTATGATTTGATTATTCGAAAGTTGTGTCGCATGCTAGGATATTAGTTTCTAACGGATCAAGTACCTATTTATATGTATTATTTTATATTATTGTTTCCTTGAAATGTGATGCTACGTTTTTATATTAATACCGTCAATAAACTTCAAACTCACTCAGTATTTTCCCAAATACTGACCCCTCACCTCTGATGTCTTTCAGGTGCTTAGTGTGTGGACTTAGCTAGAAGCCAGTTTTGAAGTCCAAAAGTCAGCTGTGCATGTATAGTTTTCTGACTTCTGTGAGTGCTGCAGTAGTAGTCCAGTGTCGACAGAGTATTAGCCTAGACAGCAGTACATTTTGATTGTACATATTACTTGCTGTCTTGTTTATATTTTGCAAGTTACGTGTTTTATACGTTGTTCATGGCACCAGATGCCGGTGATATGCTTGATACGCCAACTGGTGTACATAATACCTCAAGGCCAGTTCGTAAAGGGTATAATAACTAGAGCCCGCGAGGTTTTGAACAGTTAGTGTAAATATTTGGTTACATGTCATATATATGTTTATTTGCTTCCGTTATTTAATATTATTTGTTTATTATTTGTGAAAAATTAATAGTGTTTTGAGGCTTGCTACGGATTCCGGAGCTACCACTCCCGTTCCCTAGCGCCGATTGCGGCTCAATATTTTGGGTCGTGACACTTTGACAGCTGGTACTAGTAATACACTTATTATTACTCAAGCCAATTTAGATTTCACTTCAGGTACTATTTTTGCCCCTTTGTTTTCCACTATACGAACTATTTCACGAGCTGAGCTTATTACAACCACAAAGGCTAAACCAACTATTCCCATTACTTTACCACCTCATTTTATTCGCATATTGAGCCCAAGGTTGAGAGAAAAGTATCAGAAGTTAGATGCTTTCCCTATTTTAGATGAGGTTGCTCAAGTTGAAGTATGCTCGGACCTGCTATACAGAAATGACTTGCTGAATCCTAATGCTTCTTATGAACTGAATGTATCCTACCAGGAAGAAATTGGCAAATTATTTCAAGAAGTATGTGTTAATGATTATTCTCTTCCGAAGCTTGCTGATATACCTACTACCTCTGAGGCACCTGCTAATCTGGTCATCGCTTCTCAAACCTTAAAGGCTAAAACTTGGAAGAAACTAACCAGAGATCAACCTGCTGATGCTGAACCTACGGCTGGAACTCTGATAGATATAAAAGAGACATTCTTCCAGCTAGCGTCTTCAATGATGAAAAAAATCCAGAAAACTCACCATGATCCAAATACTCCACGGAATCAAATGCTCTTCATTAAAACTACTAGGGATCCCTTACCTTGTTTCTTACCCTTCGAGTGATGATGAAGAATCAGAGAAGTTTGACACAGACATCTTTCTTAGGGAAGAGGAGAGCAGCCCTAATGGGTCTCCAAAGGGTTCATGAAAATCATTTCCTGGAATTGTTAGGGATTGGGGAGGCCTCTGACAATTCAACAGTTACATAATTTGTGTGAAGAACAACTCCCTGATTTAGTTTTCCTTATGGAAACTAAGAACAAGGTTTAAAAAATTTATCTTTTGACTAACAGGCTTGGGTTTAAAAACTCTTTTTGCATTGACCCAGTAGGCTATTATGGAGGCCTTTGTTTGCTTTGGACTTCACAGCTGCAATTATCAGGTAAGTACTATGATAGCTTTTATATAGTTATATATATTATTACTAGTTCATCTTTTGCTTTTGACCATGTGTGCTGTCATCTGAGTACTACACAATCAGTTCGAGAGGGACAACTGCAGCTTTTGAAATCCTTCCAGCAACATCTTAGTTCTAGTTATATTTTTATGGGGACTTCAATGATTATATAACTCAAGATGAAAAGATAGGAGGTTTTCCATTTGATCCAAATCAACATGTAATCTTTGAATCTCTTATTAATGATACGCATCTACATGATTTGGGTTATTTCGACTGCAATTGCACATGGAGTAATAGACGTAGTCATCCCCATTTAATTAGAGAACGTATTGATAGATGTTTAACTAATGATGCATGGCTGGATCAATTTCAACATCTTAAGGTGTTTTATTTAGATGATATAGGTTCTGATCACTGTCTGATCCTACATGCTTCAATTTTCTTAAACCTCCTAGACTGTTCTTCTTTAACAAGGAATGGATTTACAACGAACACATCACATCCATAATTGAATCAATTTGGCAACACATCATATCTGGTTCATTAATGTATCAAATCCATGCAAAATTAAAGCTATGCTGCCATTCTATTGTGCAATGGAATTCAACTCATCAAAGGAATGCGCAAA
The DNA here is from genome assembly GCF_937616625.2 of Mercurialis annua. Taxonomy (NCBI): domain Eukaryota; kingdom Viridiplantae; phylum Streptophyta; class Magnoliopsida; order Malpighiales; family Euphorbiaceae; genus Mercurialis; species Mercurialis annua. Next base: position 18,158,141 of record NC_065571.1, read on the forward strand.
CAATTATTCAACAAAATTCTGATCTCCTTATACAGGCAAAAGCAGTCAATTATTCTTAAATTGATTGGCATAGTATTAATCAACTGGAACACCAATTATATGTTGCTAGAAAACAAGAAGAACTGTTTTGGAGTCAAAAATCAAGACAAATTTGGCGTAAACATGGTGACAATAATAAGAAATTTTTTCATGCAACAACCATGCAACGATGTCGGAGGAATACAATTCACAGAATCTTGGACCACAATAACAATGAGCAATTTGAACCGCAACAATTAGGAGATCTTTTATAAATCACTTTGCCAAACAATTTTCTTCATCCAATCCTCCATCATTACCAGAGATATTCTCCAATTTCCCTTCTACTATTACTCCACGTATGAATTCTATTTTGTCTCAACCCATTACTAATGAAGAAATTAAGACAGCAACTTTCTCCATTCATCCTTCCAAGGCTCCGGGTAGTGATGGTTTTACGGCTATTTTCTTTCACAATTTTTGGTACCTTATTGGTCAAAATATTTGCTCTTCAGTTAAACATTTCTTTAGGGGGCCATATACTTAGAAGTTTTAATCACACAATCATTTGTCTTATTCCGAAAAAAACTGATCCTTCTAGAGTAGTTGTCTTTTGCCCTATAAGTCTTTGTACACTCTACTATAAAATTATTTCTAAGATTATTTCTTTTAGGCTGCAAAGAATTATCCCTCATATTTTATCCCCCTCTCAAAATGCCTTTACTAAGGGAAGATCCATCTCCGATAATATTTTGCTGGTTCATGAAGTAATGCACTACTTGAAAACAAAATCTACTGGGAATGCTTATTTCATGGAATTGACTTGATGTTAGTAAGGCATACGACATGTTATTATGGTCTTTCATAAAGGTTATGCTTATATACTCAATTCAGCTGCTAGGGCCAAAAGTCTTAATGGAATTTGCATCAATCCAAGATGCCCTACTTTAACTCATTTACTATTCGCAGATGACACAATTCTATTTTCTAAAGCTTCTCTGCCAGAAATTGCCTCCATCCAGTTGTTATTTCAGCAATATGGAAACTTAAGTGGACAATTCATCAATTATTCAAAATCTTATGTCTAAATTAGCTCTAATACAGATGTTTACCAACATTGTCTTTTTTTGAATATGTTGGGTATAGCACAACATGCCCTTCAAGAGAAATATTTAGGTCTGCCTATCCAAATCTTACGATCTAAAAAAGGAACTTTCTCTGGTATTATTTCATCTATTGCTTCAAAACTTGCTGGTTGGAAAGGATTGTGTTTATCTTCAGCAGGTAAAGAAGTTCTTGTAAAGGCAGTAGTAACAGTAATTCCTATATATGCTATGATGTGCTTTAGAATTCCAAAATCCTTGTGTGACAGAATTCATCAACTCATTCGTCATTTCTGGTGAGGGCAACAAAAGGATGAAAATAGAATGTGTTGGATTGTTTGGGATAAATTTTGTCGAAGTAAATGGGAAGGTGGTTTAGGGTTTAAAAATCTAGAAGCTTTTAATCAAGCATTATTAGCAAAACAACTTTGGCGCATAATAAAAAACTCTAATGCACTTCTTTTTCAAATATACAAAGGTAAATACTTCCATGATTGCTCTATGCTTCAGGCTAATATTGGTCACAGACCGTCTTGGGGATGGAGAAGTATCATTTGGGGAAGACATATAATACTATAAGGAACTCCATGTAGCATTTCTTCAAGACAACATATTGACTGTTTTTTTGACCCATGGATAACGAATGCTTATCCTTTTATTCCAACGGCTTTAAATCCTCACTACCCTTTCCCATTCAAAGTATTCGATTTCATTGATCAGCATACTCGGTCCTGGAAAGAAAAACTACTATATCAGTTTTTTGATCCAACATATGTTCAGAAAATTCTATCCATCCCATTATCATATTGGCCTTATTCAGATAAATTAGTTTGGAATTTTCATCAATCGGGTGTTTATACAGTCAAATCTGGATATTATATATTGCTTTCCATCAGCAACGCAGAGATTACCAATCTCTTATTCCAGCTTTATCAAAAAAGGATTGGAAATTTCTTTGGCATCTTAATCTTCCTTATAAAATCAAGATATTCATATGGAAATGCATTCGTGATGGACTTCCCTCAGGTGCTAATCTTTCTTACATGTTAAGTATCCAATGTGCATGCTTATTTTGTGATACGGAAGAGACTACTACACATCTTCTTTTTCATTGTCCAAGAACAAAAAAAAAATGGTTTGCATCCACTCTTAGTTTTCGTTCAACTTGGGATACTCACCATTCATTTTTGACAATTTGGAAGAATGTTGTAAATTCACTGATCAATATGGACTCTGGAGATAACATTAATTTGTTTTATTTCATCATCTGGTATATTTGGAAATCTCGTAATAATCTCATTTTCAAGAACAGGCTACTGCAGTCTCAGCGGTATTAGCTCAAAGCATTAATGCTTGCACTGAATTTCAGAATTGTTAAGGTATTCTCCCAGAATCCTTATCGAGGAGTACTCTCCCAAGGAATCCTTATTTTGTCAACTCATCCATTCCTGCTGGTTGGATTCTACTTTGATATGATGCGACCATAAATAAAGCTTCTAAAACAGTATAAAATTCCAAATTAAAATACAGACATTCATATAAATTGTTTTTTTTATTTTTAGGTTTAAATACACCAAAAATCACCAACTTTTGTGTGCTTTTGGTATTTGATATAATTTTTTAATTTTGACATTATTTAACAGAAACTTTTTATATTTTTACAATTAAGACTACGTGTGTGTTTTCTTTGAAAATAGTGCCATTTTACATTCAAAATGGTGCCGTTTTAATCCAAAACGGCACCGTTTTACATCCAAAATGGTGCCAGTGTCTTTAATTGCAAATTTTTAAAAGTTCATGTTAAATATGCCGAAATTAAAAGATTATATTAAATACTAAAAACACGCAAAAATTGGTGATTTTTGGTGAGTTTAAGCCTTATTTGTACTCCATATATAAAATTAATATTATTTTACTAAACAAATAATGTATAAGAAAATGGACCTAAAAATGTTATTGTTTATCACTCGCTAACTTTGAGCGTGTAATCACGCTCCTACAAACATCCAAGGAGGGATCAAATCTTACGTTTTTCTTTAGTTGAAGGACCAAGAAAAGAGTAAAAATATAATTAACGAATCAATGAATCGAAACACATACTAATAAGGGACATGATTATTGTAATATCCCAAAATATTTAATTAGCTAATTGGACCACGTGTCCAGTTTTAAGTCTTCAGAGTGGCGGTATCGGAAAACTTTCCGAGAAAATTAAAGTAATTAGAATTCTAGTAGGTCGGTTTTGGAAAATAATGATGAGGTATAAAGCACTATACTTCAATTCAAAAATTAGAATTGGAAATAAAAGGAAAAATGTCAAGAAAAGCCCCAAAATAAAGTACAGGGACTAAAGTGGTAATTTAGCCACTACGACTCAAAAATGGAAATTTTAGGTTTTAACGGGAAAATTTTAATATCAGGATTTGTATTATTTATTGGATATAAATAATACATATAAGTTATAATTAAAGTGTTAATTGATTTAATTATGGATTAAATCGTACAAAAGAAAAGTTTAAAGAATAATTTGTAACAGAGAAAGAAAAGAGGGATCAAAGTGAGCTTTTAACCTTAATATATAAGGTTTTAAATTGTGAATGATGATCAGAAGAAGGATCCAGATACATTAAGAAATCCACCGATCGATTACGTTTCGCCGCCGTTTCTCCGTTCGACGTCCGATTTGAGCGATTTTCGCGGCAATCTCTTCAGAATCTCGTCCTCTATTAATCTCAAAATTCGTTTTAAGGTAATTTTTCGAGATTGGATGTTGAATTTGAGTAACAAGGGGCTGTTTTGAATTATATGCTAAGGATTTAAATTTTTATTAATATTAGCTTGATTTTAGCGTTTTGGTGAAAACGAAGATACATGTTTTGAGCAGTAGGGTGTATAGCACGCCGGGACGGTGGCGAAACCCCGGAAAATCAGATTTCCGGGGGTGTGCACATGGTGCACGACCGTGCACCAAGTGAGGTGCACACACGTGCACCCACCGAAATGCACGCCCGTGCACCACGACTCGCCCCCACGTGTATATGAATCGTAATTGACCTAGGTATTTGACGTTTTTGAGTGTTTGACTATAAAAGATAAATTTCGGACTTCGAGAATCATAAGTCTCGCAATAAGCTCGATGTTTTCGATAGTCAACGATAACGGAAAACTTTAAGAACGTTATACGATTCTCGAATACGAGGATTGGTATTCGTTAAGTCGTAAATACGACTAAAAGTTATCGAATACGAGAATAGTATCAAGAATGAAACTAAACCCTAGAATTTGAAAGTATTAGACGTGTAACAACACGAGATTAATATCTAACTATTAAACGTTAATTAATATGTATCAGACGTACGAGCGAGCAGTGAGGGCACTAGACGTGGACTAGTACTAGCATACCACCACATCGACCTCATTATAGAGTGGATAGCGGTTACAATGAGTTGCACTTTACTTTCGTGTATTACTTATTTATATATTTTGATATTATATCTTATGTTATTATTTAAACGCATCGCATTACGTATGATTTGCTGGATTGTTATTTATGTACTATTAAGTTTATATACGAGAAACTAGTATGCGATCCGAAGAAACTAGCTACTTATTGAGTGTCAATAGGTTGTATGATCACCAGTATCGAGTCAGTCTAGTATGTTTGCATATGAGAAATGATTTGATATTAATATGATATGAATATGATATGATATGAATATGATATGATATGAATATGAATATAAATATAAATTAAAAGTTGGACAATGAATTCGATACGAGCGAGCACTCGGTTAAGGTGTAACCTGGAGTCCCCGTATCTAGTGAGTTGGACTCACACTTTGGGATTAAGCGATTGGTCGCGATCAACGTGGTAGAGTGTGAACACTCCCGGGTCGGACCATTTGGATCAGATGATTTTAAATATTCGTAAATCATGTCACATGCTAGGATATTAGTTTCGAATGGACCAAGTACCTGTTTATATGTATTACTTTTATATTATTGTTTTCTTGAAATGCGATGTTATGTTTTTATAATAATACCGTTAGTAAAATGCAAACTCATTCAATATTTTTCCAAATACTGACCCCTCACTTTTGATGTCTTTCAGGTGCTCAGCGTCTGGGCCTAGTTAGAAGCCAGTTTTGGGATCCGGAAGTCAGCTACGTATGTATAGTTCTTTGACTTTCATAGTGCTACAGTAGTGGTCCTGTGTCGAAAGAGTCGTAGCCTAGAAAGCAGTGCATTTTGATTATATATATTAATTGCTGTCTTGTTTATACTTTTGTAGGCTACTTATTTTTTGTTTTGTTCACGGCACCAGATGCCGGTGATATGTCTAATACACTAACCTATGTATATAGTACCGTGAGGCCAGTTCGTACAGGGTACGGTAACTAGAGCCTGCAGGGTTTCCGAACAGTTAGTGTAAATATTCGATTATATGTATATATGTATATTTGCTTCCGTTGTTTGATTTTATTTGTTTACTATGTGCGAAAAATTGATAGTGGTTTTAGGCTTGCTACGGGTTCCGGAGCTACCACTCCCGTTCCCTAGCGCCGGTTACGGCTCAATGATTTGGGTCGTGACAATTATAGGTTTAGCCTTAGTTTCAGTTCGCTCGAAAATAATCCCGACTCGAATATTTGAATACATGATTGGGAACCGTATCAGTTTGATGCTTTGACCTGATTCAGCAGTCAAACTCACGCATGGCTTTCGAGTTACCCAAAGTTAACCAATAAACACTACAAGCATTAATCTAGAGGTTAAGAAACCCAAGTAAGATTAATATCAAAACTACTCCTAATAAAAAAAGGATCAATTCCTTAAAAAATAATGACATTTACATGAAGTTTCATTTTATTCACAGCCTTTAAAAGTTGACATTTTAAAGGCACGACCTTTCATTTTGTTTCAAATTTATCATTAAAATAAAATTCGTATATTTTTTAAAAATTCCTAATTTTACATATTCCAAGTAAAAGATAATAATATTTGGTGTCGATTTATAATTCGGGACATTCATTATTGGTTTTGTGAAAAACTTAGTAAACAAAAATACACTGAAATGATAGATTTAAAAAAAATCATGGTTTTATATGAAAACTTTTAAATGTCGTGATTAAAATTAAATTTCGTGTAAATGTCATGATATTTTTATGGAATTAGCCCTTAAAACAATCCAGAGATTGCGGGATAAAAAGCACAAGGCTTTGGTTTTTTATTGATTGACTGAATAATAAAATTTAACTACGATGAATGCTCAGCTATTTATAGCCATCAATAACTAGACTCCTAATCTAAATCCAAGTCCTATTCCTCCGATGAGAAGAATTCTAATGAGTATAGTACTCTTATTAAAGCTAATCTCTAATTAACTAGCTTTTCCTGGGCCATACCGCCCAAATGAGACCATTCAGTTACTGGACTTTCTTATGCCCTTTTTGAGCCGTTGTAAACAATGCATGCAACATGCATATTAAGATATTATTGGGCTTGTTCCTTTCATCCCGTTTGCAACTGGATTGCTAACCTCTTCCTGAAGCTTTGTTCCAGCGCATCTATTGACTTTTCGGTACCCTATTGCCATGTCACCCCATGTATGGACGCTTCGGTTACCCCACGATTCCATGTCCTCTAAACGGTTATTCTTAATTTTACCTTAATAAGAAATTTCAATCTCATTTCTCATTATCCAATTCTCTCGCAATTCAGAAGATTCCAGAATTTTACTATTTTAACCTCTAGTGAGTGATCTCATTTCTTTCTTTGCCTTCTTTCCTTATTACTTCGCCTAACAAGCGATTTTCTTTTATAAAGCTAACATGGTTGCTCAAAACAACAAACTCGCCGCCCAAGTCAATGCCAATATTGAAGAAACTCGCTCTGCCGCTCCAACCACCGATTTCAAGGTAATTACTAACGCCGATGATAACTAGATATGTGTTGGTACTATCATTACATGGCCCTGCCAACTATGCCAAACATCTTTCCCTTTCTATGAGGAACCTCCACCATGCTTCACCCTTCCCCAACATTCGTCCATCTGGGTTAACACCACTTTAAGAAACTGGCTGATTGAACACACTGGGTTCCAAGATTGGGCAACTAGATTTCCACCTCACTTTGGCAAACTTTGGACTGATATCAACATCTACGACTTGATCCATCACTGAAAAGCTAGTAGACCTATCGCTAAGCACTACATTATGGGCGCATCGCGGTACTGGTCAAGCGCCACCAAGTGGTTATGCTCTAAGTTTGGCCCGATGACGATCACTCTTCTTGACTTGGATTTGATGCTCAACATACCCAAAAGCGGCGAGAGGATCACTCTTAACATTGATGCCGATGTTCTTGAATTTTCCTTGACCAAGGTACAACAGAGCTATGGTCCTTTTAGCAAACCTTTCAAGGGCGCCAGTAGTATCCCGGACTACCAAGAACATGTTGCTTTCTTCACCTTCTTCGTGGCTAAGTATGTCTTGTATACTGTTTCCTTCTGGGTAACCCAAGATTGTTTCATGCTCACCTCAGTCCTAGCTGAAGGAAGACGGTGCAATTTGGGCAAATTCATGCTGGCTCTACTTTACCATGCATTGAATGACATTTGCACCTTTCAACACTCAAATGATTTATAAATATCCAAGTGGTCCTCTCTGGATCGCCCAACTAAGTATTGCCTTGTACTTCCCAAAAGTATTTGAAGTTGGCCCTTCCATCAAGGCCGAATACTATTATTTCTCTCTAATTTCGGCCGGAGCACCTCTCCCTCACATCCTGAATATCTTGGAGGTGTTCAACAACAATTCTTATAGATCGCTTAAGTTGTTCTGATCGGCGTTAAGATTGAAGTATCAGCCCGCTTGGCTTTTCTTTTGGTGGGAAGCTAAGATACTGAGGAACTGAGGGCCGATACTAGACTTCAACTTGGGGGCCCTTACAACGGTAGTGCTTTGAAATCTCGCAATCTAATCGCTGGACTAGAGTATGACCAGAGTGGTATCGAAGCCCTACTGCCCTAACTGCTTGTCCCGTCAATTCGGCCTTTGTCAAGGTCTTCCCTTTCCTTTATTGATCGCCTTAAATAATCGCGGGACTCATAAACCTTCTCTTGAAAATTTCAGGGAACTTCAATACCTGATTCGCCTAAATATATCTTATCTCCCCAAAGTTTTTGACTTGTCTCGCCCTAGCCTTTCTCATGGTTGTACCTTATAATTCACGAGTTGGTGGGCTTCAATAGTAGAATCCTTCTTTGACTTTTCTCTAAAAGAAATTCTCGCCCTTCATGATTTTTCTTTACCTCCTTTAAAGAGAAATCCTACTCATGCCGATTTGTTTTTTTTTTTGCAAGCCCCAAAATTCCCCAAATTCGCAGGTAAAAACTTTATTCTTTATGAAATTGCTAAGTTTGAGCATTTTTACAAATTTAAGTATGACCCATTGATCGCCTTGTATGAACTTTAAAATGCAAGAACATAGGAGAATAGCTCAGTGTAATTTTAGTAAAAAAATGAAAGGAGTCTAGGAAGAAAAATATAGTACATTTTCTTATGAATACACCGTCCAATAAATTCGTCCAAAATTTAAGTATAAAAGTCCACCGGTCCCTAATTGTAGTATCTCTTCAGTTGTTCCCATTCCAGAATGTAAAAATAAGAAAACTAAAATCTTGATCCGAACATAAACAACAAGGGGGTGACATACACTAGCATCAAGTGCCCTTCTGACGAAAAGGGCATTAACGAGTTAATTCGTTATGGTTACCGTAGGATACCAAGAAAAAAATATTTCCTTAGCTTTACCATGTGTTAAATCGGCCCAACTCTAGTACCTTTGCAGTTGGTGTTCCCCACTTCAACAGAGCAGACTACTTCTCCAGCGAAGATGAGGAGAAGAAACATCCTGCCAAAAAGGCTAAGACAAACACTGGTGAAGAAACCCAAAACCAAGGAGCCAAAAAGAAAGAAAGAACTGAAGCATTCCAACATGTTCGACCCCAAGCCTGTTGGGATTGCGACTTTCTTTCATCGTGCTACCCCTTCCTCGAGATGCGACTTGTCATCCATGGGCGATACTCAGTTTGGTGACGAAGAAGACCATGTAGATGACTCGTTTTCCACATCCCTCACCATCTCAAAAATGCTTCACAGACTCTCCTCAGCCTGCTCTACTATCGCCGCTTTCTTCCAGTTTGATGAACTTGGTTGAATTGCCACCTACACCGAGTAAAAAGTTATTTTGTCCGAATTTACTGTTTTAATAGTCATTTGGCAGCTAATCTTTTATTACGGGCGATCATAGAAGGTTCCTGATGATGTATCTCCTGGTCATGATGACGTCGTGGCGGCCAAGATTGATCATGAGAAGCTCCTTCGGCATGAAAATGAGGCGAAAGATCACATTGAAGTTTTAAAGGGAACGGTCAAAGCTGCAGTGTCTCAACTACAAGGTCGGAGGACGAAAGTGAAAGACCTGACTGCCCAAATTGATGCTCTTCAACTTGAGCTGAAAGATGAAGAAGAAGGTGTCACCAATCTGAAGAAGAACCTTATCGAGGATATGGCTGAGGGTACGGACCTGAAGAAGCGCAAGCGAATCTTGAGGGGCGAGATCTTGAAAGGGCATACAATGTACCAGTCGACCCGCCAAGCGTTCAACCAGATTCAAAGCGAGCTAGGCGAACTTTTTATCAATTTTTAAGTTGTAATTTTATGCTCTGAACATGTTTCCTCTTGAATTCTCATACTTATATCCTGGTGATTTGGTTTGGCAATATCGCTTGTTTTAATCTATGCATTTTATGATTTCATCCCTGTTATATCGGCCTTTTGTCCGAATTTATACCACTATTAGCATAATTAACATTATTTTATTTATAATTGAGAAAAACGGCCTCAATTTACATTACTCGGCCTTTCCTCCAAATATACATCAATGACAAATCGGCCTATATGTCCGAATTATCTTACAATCTTTGGCTAAGGAGAATTCCCGCTTCCAGTCTCGAAAAGCCGCCGATCTACATTCTCCCAACAGCTGGGAACGTACTTCTTCAAGAACTGACCGTTGATCGCCATATCATATGATTGCTCATCTATATTGGCAAGAATATATGCGCCGTTGGTCAATACTTGAATTATTTTGAAGGGCCTTTCCCAATTTGGACTTTATTTTCCTATTCGCATGTCCTTTTGGCTGATAGGAAGTATCGTCTTCCAAACCACGTTGTCTAGAGAAAATCGCCTGGCCTTTACTCGCTTTTTGTAGGCTCTTTCTACCCTTCTTTTCTGTGCTTCGATATGGTCAAGTGCCATCAAACTTTCCTCATCCAAATCTAATGCCTCAATCAACATCTTGTCATAATAATCGTCTCATGACAATTTTCTCTAATTAGCACGACGAATAGAAGCCACCGAGAGCTCTATTGGTAACATAGCATCGTTCCAATATACTAACCTAAAGGGTGATGTTCCCGTAGCCAATTGTTTGCTAGTCTGATTCACCCAGACTTCCTCTGGTAATAAATTATGCCATTGCCTTGGATTATCCTCTATCTCTGGATAATTAGCTTGATGGCTTTATTCGTTGCTTCGGCCTGGCTGTACGCTTGCGCATAATAAAAGATCATGACAGAGATCTAGCATAGACTTTTAAGATATTAAAGAGGTACTGTTTGAAACTTAACCCCGAAAAGTTTATTTTTGCAATCAGGTCGGGCAAATTCCTATGACACATTGTCTCGAAAAAAAAGGATCGAAGCTAATCCGGAAAAGATTGAGGCCATCATGAGCATAAAGTTTCCCACCTCGGTGAAGAAGGTCCAAAATATGAACGAAAAAGTTACAATCTTGGGACGATTCATGAGTTGCTCGACAAATCGTTGTTTGCGTTTCTTTAAGATTTTGAAGAATACAAAGAACTTTTAATGGATAAAGGAATGTGAGGATGTTTTTGAAGAATTAAAGACCTACTTAAGCACATCACCAGTGCTAGGAAGGCCGGAGATGGGTAAGGTGTTATATTTATACTTGGAAGCCACTGAGGAGACAGTAGCGACGGTGTTAGTAAAAATACGATAGGAAAGTTAACATATCTCATCCCTAATCTTTCTCTTTTAAATTTTACGATCATTCTTCTTCGAAAATAAAGAAGCCATTGAATCAAACAGAATATGGCCTGACCACCGTTATGATCAATCAAATGGCACTTTTCTCATCACTCTTCGCACTTTTATCAGCTTCACCATCGCCCATGGAAGCTTTGGTCGCCGGCGCCGCCTCTCCTCCACGTTGTCGTCATCTTCAATCTGTCCATCTCCGACTCTCCATTCTTCGCCTTCTCTTCATCTTGTCCCTCCACGTTTCTCCAAAATTAAGTTGTTAATCCAAATTTTCTGGGTCTTAAATTGTGTTAATTTTAATTCTCTTTGGCATCAGTATTTCGGTTTTGACTTTATACTCTGTAGTTACAAGCTACCATTGTAATAAGGTATGCAGAAAATTTCTGAATAGATGGCATAAGCACTAGAATTAGTAAATAATTAATTTGTGGTATAGAGATAAAGAGATGCTTCAATCTGGATTTTATCCCAATTGTCATATTAATATTATCTTATTGGAGTATCTTGTCATTTTTTGTGAGTTATGTTTTGAACTCAAACTGTTAGTTTTATTGTCTAACTGAGTTTGTTCATATAAATATTATAGTGTTCAAGATGATAATTTTACCTATAAACACTCATTTGTCCCTTTTTACCATACAACTCTAATCAACAATACTTTGCTGATAACAGGTCTAGTGCATAATATACACTTTACTTTTTATCTTGATTCTAATACCACACTTTCAATAGCCGAGGAGATGGTTGAGCAGGTTGATCCATCAAATAAAGATGTTGCTATGCTGAGTTGATTAATGCCTTGATATTGAACCTTGTTCCTTGCTGGAATCCATTCGGAGGTGCTTCTAGTATATCAAATGGGTCCTCTTGACTACAAAATGGTGCTTCAATTATTTTACTAATTTATGGGTATTTGCCTAAAAAAACCCTAATTTTAACGTGTTATAGAGACAATATAACTAAACAAAAAATCCATGGACTTGTTAAAACTTCTTTAGTGGTTAGACTGCAGCTTTGGCAGATGAAACACAATGCATGTATATTAACTTTGCTAAACCATTCAATGGAAGTCTAATGGTTGCTTTGGAAACTTATAAAAAAAAGGCGAAAAAGGCTTACATAGACTATGTATTTCATATTGCAATACCAATAATTTTTTTATAACAAAAAAATACATACAGATTACTGAAAGTTCACTATCAGTTTACTAAACTACCGAATTTATAAAAATCAAAATAGTAAATTAAATTGTTTAAGGATATTTTTACTATTAGTAACTATTTAGTAAGTCTTTAATTACTATTTATAAATTCATTTTACTTTTTAAAAATTCTTGATTTCTAAGATTGAGAAATAGGACCATCTGATTTGATTCGTTCTCAATAGCCATGAAAACTATTAGAATATTTGAATTTTGAGTAAAGTAAGTTTTATTGGTCAAATTTGGATATAAAATGTGTTTTTATTGTTGGTGGATAATATATTTGATTACAATGGGTAACCATTTAGTAAATTATAGTAAATCTACCATCAAATTTATTGTAAAAATATAAGTAACCTATTGGTATACCATTAGTAACTCTTTAGTATGTCATTATTAAGCTTATATTGAGAGTATGTATATTATAAAAATATGTGTACTATTAAAATACCAAGATTTACAAAATCATTTATTAATAGGTTTCCTAATATTCACCGATAATAAACAATTTATATCGAGATAATATTGCTTTACGTTTGTTAATAGGTTACTAAAGGTTTACTAAATGGTTGTCAAATACTTTTTCTGATAGGTTACACTTTCAACTATTAGGTAACCTAAAGATAACCAATAAATATTCCTAACGTTTTCTAATAAATTTCTAAAAGTTAACCAATAAAACTTATTTTACATCCCTTTAACATTGTTATAAGTTTACTAATAGGTTACTCAAGTGTCTTGATAGATTTTCAAATGTCAATTACAACCAGTAGACAATTATTTCTATTATTAGTATATTATATAAAGGTTTATTAAAAATTTCCTATCAGGTTACCAATAATCCTTTATAAAAAAGATACATGTAGTTTACTGCAAGTTCACTAATAGTTTACTAAACAACTACTGAATTTATAAAAACTAAAATAGTAAATCAAATTGTTTAAGGATATTTTTACTATTTATTAATAAAATTTCAAGTGTTTATTAACATGTTATCCAATGGAAACTAATAAATATCTCAATATTCACCAATTTTGTATCAGTATACTATGAAAATATATGTGTACTATTAAGATATCCAAGGTTTCCAAAAAAGTTTACTAATCGGTTTCCTAATATTCACCGATAATAAAACAATTTAAATCGGGACAATATTGTTTTACATTTGTTAATAGGTTACTAAAGGTTTACGAAATGGTTATCAAATACTTTTACTGATAGGTTATACTTTCACCTATTAGGTAACCTAAAGATAAACAATAAATATTCATAAAGTTTTCTAAAAGTTAACTAATAAAACTTATTTTACATCGTTTTAACATTGCCATAGGTTTACTAATAGGTTACTCAAAGTGTCTTGCTAGATTATCAAATGTCAATTACAACCAGTAGACAATTAAAACTATTGTTAGTATATTATATAAAGGTTTATTAAAAGTTTACTATCAGGTTACCAAATAGTTACTAATAATTTTTTATAAAGTAAAATACATGTAGTTTACTGCAAATTCACTAACAGTTTACTAAACAACTACTGAATTTATAAAAACTAAAATAGTTAACATCCATCATTCATAGTTTTAAAAGACAAACATATATAATTTAATTTATTTTAATTTGATTGGAATTGAAGTTGCTTTTTAATTTAAATAGGTTTACTAATTAATTAATAGTTGCTTACTTGAAATTTGCTTGTCCAAGTAAAATGAAAGTAAAATAAAGATATTACAAAGCCTTTAAACAAGTAGTAACAGGAAAGCTAGTTTGGTGGAAACTAAATAATTATTTATGGTAATTAGTTTGTACAATTGTATTTGCTGAACCCTCAAAGTTTGGTTCTTCTTTCATTTATTCCAATTCCATTGATCATTGTAATGCTTTTATCGGTGATTGAGATCCCAACTTTATGCTTAAAAAGGGTCCAACATCTTCAAAGAAGTCTTAAAGAGCAAGACAAATAATATCGTCATCGTAGGAAAGAAATTAAATTATTTACACTAAAAAAATAGTAATTCCAACTAACACAAGAGAACAATTACTATAGTTTAATAGGACATAACAACACTGTAATATAAATATCACTTCAGATATAAAAGTTGTTGATGGAACAACTGTATGTGAAAATGGAGCCAAATCAGCCAAATAAACTCAGCTCATTAAAAGTCTAACTGATTAATTATAATGTTTACCTGGACCATCAAATTGAACCATTGGCACAGCTTGTAAGGTTTTGTTGAAATATAGTGGTAGTACCAAGAAATGTACAAAATACATGTCGACTTCCGAATAGTTGCTAGAGGGTTCATAAGACTCCAATCATCTGTAACAGTCAAAGCATCATAATGGTTTCATTGGGTTTAAAACCAAAATCCCTTATTTTTATAAAATCTTGATTTGCTTCTCCTATTTTTAAAGTCACAAAACTGCTAGTAATCACCGCACGAAACAACAACTCTTTAAGGCATTTCATCGAACAATTTATACCCATCTAAAATCCAATCCTCAAATCAGAATCTAAACCATCCACACAAATCAAAATCCAAACATCCACATGAACGTAGAAATCATAATCCAGACCATCTAGATAAAAAAATTTGCCGGACACCAGAATTGACGAAGCACAGCCAAAATGTGACGAAAAAACAGACTAATATAATCGAAAGATCCCTGATACTTCTTTGATTTATACCTGTTTTTTTGTAAGTTAATTTCACTCGCAAATGCCGTTCTCGTATGTAGCCATCGTCGGTCTACCCAACCAGGGACGGACCGTCTATATGACCTGAGGATGTCATGGCCCCCTCAAAAAAGGAAACCAAATATTTTTGCTAGATATTGATTTAATAACAAAATTTGCTAGTAGCTCAGTGGTAATTTTTCAATTTTTTAGTCAACCAATGTTCGAAACTTGTACTCCACCTTTTGAAAAAAGGAATAAAACCTGAAAATTAACTATCTTTTATTCTAATAGGACATTATAATTTTCTATTCTAAATAAATTAACACTTCTAATTTTATATAGAGTAGGATTTTCCAAATATTCATAAGTTTATATGGAGTAAGATTTTATCTTCATATTTTTCTATATAAAAACCTATTGAACCTAAAATCATTATTAATTTTCTAAACAAATCAAATATAAATTATTTTATTGTTGTCAAATATAAGATTGTGAAATATTCATCTTTATTCAAAATAATTATTTTTAAGATTTATGCTTTAATATACTTTATGTTATAAGATTACGTTTAAAAATAAATTATATAACAATAAGAATTTTATTGTTTAGATTATTAATTTTTTCTTTTGAATTATTTAATATTAAATATTATATGCAATATTTTAATCATATGTTGGCCCCCTCATATTTATTGGTCCAGGTCCGCCACTGTACCCAACAATTGAAACAAGCTGAATGAAGGTAGTAAGGAATAATAGAGGTCGCTTTTAAAGAAACTGTATTTTTCAAAATAAAAAGATTATATCCGTAATATACTTTTGTCAAATCGTAAATTTCAATATTTTTTAATCAATAGGTGTTTTTGAGAATATTTAGGTGTTTGATATGTATTTGTCTAAAAATTCCCTAAAAGTTTTAACCTTTTATGAAACTTTCATTAAAAATTTGGCCTTTTTAGTCATTTGATCTTTATTTTCTGGTACAAGTTCGATGAACGACAATTGAGCCGTGTTCTAGGTTGAGTTATGCATTTTATATTTTAATCAGTGTCATAAAAACCATATAGGTGGCCGAACCGGTGAAGCGATCGGTTTCCAGTTCAACCAGTTTGATAAATTAAAAAAATATAATTCACCGGTGTTTTACCGGTTCGACCTGATTCACCGGTTCAATTTTACCGGTCTGGTTCATTCAGTCTAAAACGATCCAATCCGGTTTTTTATAGTTTAGAACAGATTATTGGTTGGTTTTTGATTTATCTAGTTCGACCGGCCAGTTCGGTCTAATTTTAAAATACTGATTTTAACAGAATATCAACTTTATTGTTCTTTAGTATGATAATTAAATTAGATATATAAATGTTTTTTCAACTAATGCAGCGAGATAATAAAATATTTGGTGCCATATTTTTGTGTTCTTTTTTAAAAACGTTGGGTACAAGTATGCGAAAATTGGTTGAACGTTTTTACCTCTGTGTTTCAGATAATTGTAAAATGTGAGTCCTAATGGTGATACAAGTGTCGCTGTGCATGCCGCATGAGAACATGCAACTAGCCACGTACTCCTTTCTAACCGCTTTGACTTTCTTCTTTTGGTGGAATACTTTGTTTGCTTCGTAAGATTGTAATAATCCACCAAACTCATCGGTTTCATTAGCTCACCACTTATTTAAATTTGACTCAAATAATAAGTCGTTACTTAAATAGATTTTTTTGTTTATTTAAATAGATTTTTATGTAATCTATTATGTTATTATTTTACATATCTAAATATATAAATTTAATATATTTATACAAATATTAAATTAAGTCAAATTGAACTCTCTCAAAATAAATTAGGCCGAATCAAGTAACAAATTTTAAATTTGTTAAAAGATGAAATAGAAAAAAAACATGCATGTTATAGATTTTGACCAATTAAATTTTTAATAATTTTAACTATATTAGTTATAATTTTACTTAGATTTTTAGATGATTTGCAGTCAAAACGGTAATTTTTTCATTATAGTCATTTTGTTGTACATTAAATCATCATATTTTAGAGATTTTATAATTACAATTGTTACGGTTTTGAACACACAAGTTTTATATATCTTAAAAAAAATACAAGTTGATTAATAGTGTCAATTGACCTTTTGTCTTTTAATTATATAATAATAAATATTCTTTTATTATAAAAATAAAATAGTTAAATTACTTTCAAATACTTTTATGTTTTAAGATATAATATTTTGATCAAAGTAAATAGTATAAATTAACAGAAATTGATTACTACTATCACATTTTTTATAAACAGTCGAAATACGGACAGTTACCCAACCTCATACGCTTGGTGAAGAGACTTAGCCATTATGCCAAGCCTACAATGGCAAGTAAATAATATATAGTTGAAAGAATTTTTTATTATCGATATTTATTATATACTGTATAGTTGAAATAAATAAATAAAAACTAGATTATTTTTATCAAAAGATAATGATATTCATTGATTAACAGATTATATTTTACCATTAAAATATATCGTAAATTAAAATTACAAAAAATAAAAAAAACAACTGAAACTCTATATTTGATCTACAAAATAAAACAAAATAAAAATAAAAATTTAACGATACAAATTTAACAGGTGATTAAAAACATGATGAATTCAAGAATGAATTTTCTGGCACCAACATAATTTCAATTAACTATTTGTTCCGCTGTTAAAATATTTTAAACGTTGAAAATAAAAACTTTAAATCTTCAAGAAAGTAAAACTGAAGTTCGAACAAACGCTGAAAAATTTTGAGCGAACGAAGAATCAAAGAAAACTACGAACATGACACACCAAAACTCCAAAAAAACAGAGCAATTAATTCACACAAACAAATGTTTAAAGAAACGAGATAAGAGACGATGATCCCGTCTAACATCGAAGATCACCGGCCCCTGCACTCGAAATCGAAGAAATAAAAGTTAGTTTTTCTATTTAAAGAAAAAAGAGATGTAGACATAATTGAGTATAAAATATACAGTTTGTTACATAAATAGATGATGCGTGTAATAAGTAATTGTTTGTACGGTAGGGTGGCAAAATAAATCTTCTCTCGCCTTCTTCTTCTGCTTCTATTCGGTGGTATAGCAGACGAAACATAAAAGGCTATCGAACAAGAAAAAGCATATTGAAATGAGCAACAGCGTGAGCTTCAGCCGGTTCTACGACAACTGGTTCGAGCAGCTCCATCATCTGGTTCATCAACTCAACAAAGCCCCTAAGCCACCATCGACCGATGAAGATGCAACCCATCTGGCTCATTTAGTGGACAAGCTCATGAGTCACTACGCAGAGTACTACCGAGTCAAGTCGGTGGCGGCAGAGCGGGACGTGTTGACGGTGTTTACCGCCCCTTGGGCCTCATGGCTCGAACGCTCGCTGCACTGGATTGCTGGGTGGCGCCCCACCACTTTGTTTCACCTTGTCTATACAGAGTCCAGTATTCTGTTCGAGTCCCATATTGTTGATATTTTAAGAGGCTTGAGAACCGGAGATCTCGGTGATCTATCGCCCACTCAATTCAGGCAATTCACTCTGACTTTTGTTTACCTGTTTTATTTCGTTTTCTTGTCATAAGTTGTAATGTTTATTGAAATGTAATTGAACAGAAGGGTGAGTGAGCTGCAGTGCGAGACGGTGAAGGAAGAAAACGAAATAACAGAGGAGCTTTCGGAATGGCAGGACGGAGTGAGTGAATTAGTCGGGTCATCGTCGTTATGCTCCGATGTGGAAGACAAGTTGACACAGCTCGCGAGCATTATAGACAAGGCGGATGATCTCCGGCTGCGGACGGTGAGGATGGTGGTGGAGCTATTGACTTCCCAACAAGCTGCAGAGTTCTTGATTGCTGCTGCTGAGTTGCAGATTGGTATCCGATTCTGGGGAACCAATCAGGAGTACCGTCTACGAGATGGTATGTGATCGTCAGTTGGAATTAGGGTTTGCTTATCATCTTTTTGCTTTTTGATGTTGTTCAACTGTCAGATTCTTCTCATTTTTTTACAATCTAAATCAGATAGTATTGTATGTTTTATTTTTAATATAAAATCAGATTGTTCAATTGTTTTATAACCCAACACTTTGTACCAACTTTTTTAACCCACATTACGTGGCAAAGTTTCATTCGTCTAATTCCTACTCAAAAGTATATATCTCAAAAAACAGAATTTAATCAATCCCCCTCTTTGATTGCCACGTCAGACGGTACAAAAAAGTGAGTTAAAAGTGTTGGGTTCTATAGCATTACTCTTTAAGAAATCACAGATAATCACATATAAATTATGCAAATTAGAAGCGAATTTCAGTTTCTTTCACAAGGAAACTACGATCAGTGATTATTTATTGAATATCTGGATACATAATTAATTTGTAACATGTATCTTAATAGTGTTAGTCCAATTTTATTTTATGTTTGAGATAAGGATGTATTAATTAAACAAAAAGCTGATGATCAGCCAGTACAAAGCAGTTAATTTCTGGACGAACGACTCCTTCCTAGATATGGCAAGAAACATTCTCTCTAAGAGCCTTCTTTGCCAAGTAGTGAGCTACATTGTTAAATTTTCTAAGGTCTCAAAATTTCTACTGGTAGACTTATCCACCATGTCAGGTGGGTGATGCGGGTTGGATCGAGATTAATCATGGCCAAGCCTTGAAAGCCGGATACAATTATACCAAATAAACAAAAAACATAGCAGCTCCTATTGGCTACCAAACTATAAGTGAGCAGCTCCTCTTTGTGATTGAAAGCATCTATTATACTTTTAGCAATTATACTTTTAGCATCAGAATTGACACAAAAAAGAGTTAGATTTTCTTTCATTGCCACCATGCAACATTTGTTTTAGTATTGTATTGCCGCCTTCATCGCACAATTTAATAATACATACTAGCTCATTAACGAATTATAAATAAGAGTATGTTTAAAAATTAGAAATAGAAAAGAATTTTGGGGTATCTTTTTTAAAACTGGACATTTATATTGGACGAAAAAAATAATTATTTTTATTGATTAAACATCAATAGAAAGAGTCGTCAGATTTTATAGTAAAAATATTTACACGTGTTCTGAATGTATTTTTCTCCGGATAGAAAATCATACGAAAACTGAAAAAGCATTACCAAACAGTTAGTATATGTTTGCGTGAAAATAATTCCAAGCTCTGCTTTAATCGGTTGTACTTAAATTTGATTCAAAAGTCGCAAATTATAACTCACGAGTTATCAGGGATAACTCAAGAATCACTTACATGCAAGTAGGTACTAATCTGAGAACCTAGGTTCAAATGGGATCAGTGTCAAGTTATAAGTATTAATCCGGAGGTTAAGGAATTCAAGTAGAATTAATGTCAAATTTACTCCTAAGTTAAATTTAATTTGGAGATTAAGATAATAAGCCTGAACTTTGCTTTTTGGTTTGTTTGATAATTGATGTGTAATTTTTATTAAATGAAAAATTAACTATTTATAGGGACAACCCCCTAAAATAGGAAAACCTATTCTAATATGACGAAAATTCTAAATAAATAAAAAATAATAATAGAAATTCTAATCTACTTGGCTAACCATGCCCAAATAAGCCCAACTCAGCTCATGATCCACGCACTCATAATTCAGCAATATTTTGGGCCAGTATAAACAATGCCCCCAACAAATTTGATATTCAAAATATTAAGCTTGTTTAATCTTGACCCAAAATTATAATATTAACCTCAGTCGAATGCAGAACTTGTCGTACTAACCCCGCTAAAAACGTTAATAGCGCCGAAGCAATTTAAGCTATGTCGAACTTAAAGGAGGTTGCTTTTGCCAAACTAATTTGAGGTTGTCCTTGCCAAACTTCATCATCTGAACCACCTTGTTGAATTTTGTCGCTGAACAAACTCCACCTCCGAGCTGCCGCATCTATCACTGACCCTGCTGCCGGACGAACCTCAGAGCCGAAGACCGAACTCACATAAAAAAATTGCCGAACTTGGTGGTAAACTTACCATTAAAACTTTTTAATCTTTGAAATCGTTGAACCCAAGTTAGCTTTTGTAGTGCTGAAACTTGTCAGAATCAAAGGTACCGCAAAAACGAGCTCAAGCCTACCTATATAAAACTCGCTGAACCGACTCGCCGAGTTGACTCACCGAGTTAACGAGTTGACTAGCCGAGTTAACAAGCTGACCCGCCGAGTTGCCGAATTGATTTTACCCAATTGTTGAACTCAGATGAGGCTAAATGGTCAAACCCACAGAACCAATCAGCTCACCAAACTCAGTAACCTCGCCGAATTACTTAGATTGTAAAGAATACCCTTAAACTATCAAAATTTTATCTAACTATCAAATTCCAACTAAGCACCAAATTTCACCTAAGTGTCAAACTTTTAATGTTAGGTACGAATTTCACCTAAGTGAAAAATTACCAGCCTTAGGTATGATCTTTAAATCTTGAACTTTAGGTGAAATTTCACTTAAATGTCAACCTTCACCCAAATGTCAAATTTCACCTAAGTGTTGAACTCTTAACTTTAAGTACGAATTTCACATAAGTGTTGAACTTTTGACCTTAGGTACAAATTTCACCTAAGTTCCAAACTTCACCCAAAAGCTGAATTTTGCCTAAGTGTCGAAATTTAACCTTAGGTATGAATTTTACATAAGTGACAAACTTCACCCAAGTGTCAAATTTCACCTAAGTTTCAAACTTCACCTAAGTGTCGAATTTCTCACAAGTGTCGAACTTTTAACCTCATGTACGAATTTCACCTAAGTGACAAACTTCACACAAGTATCAAATTTCACCTAAGTTATAAACTTCACTTAAGCGTCGACTTTCTCACAAGTTTCAAACTTCATGATGTTGGTCGAATGTAATACCCCAAAATAATTAATTAGCTAATTGGACCACGTGTCTAATTTTGATTCGCCAGAGTGGCAATATTAGAAGAATTTCTGAAAAGATAAAGTAAATAAGTTTCAAGTAGGTCGGTTTTGGGAAATTGGTTATGTGGAAATCAAGGTTATATTTCAATTCTAAAGTTAGAATTGGAATTAAAAGGAAAAATGTCAAGAAAAGCCCAAAATAAAGAGCAGGGACCAAAGTGGTAATTTAGCCACTTTATGTCAAAAATGGAAATTTATAAGTTTGACGGGAAAGTGTTAATATCGAACTTCGTATTATTTATCGGATATAAATAATACGTATAAGTCGTAATAAAAGAGTTTAACGATTTAGCTATGGACTAAATCGTAAGAAGGAAAAGTTTAAAAGATAAATGATAAGAAATAAAAAGAACAAGGACTCAAGTGAGCTTTTAACCAAATCATATATATTTAAGGAATTATGAATGAAGAAGAAGAATCAGAGTCCAGAAGCTTCAGTCGATCGATTTCCGTCGTTTCGCCGCCGTTTCTCCGTACGACGTCCGATTCACGTGATTTTCGCGGCAATCTCTTCGGAATTCAATCCTCTACTGATCTTGAGCTTCATTTCAAGGTAAAATTTCGGGAATTGGTGCTGAAATTGAGTTATTTGGGCTGTTTTAGTTTAGGAATTGGAATTATGGATTTAAACTTGATTTTAGCGTTTTTGGAGAAACAAAGTTACGGGTTTTGTTGGAAACGGAGAAATTGACATGTATGACAAGTGATAGCATGACGGGAAGCCCGGAAACGATGTTTCCGGGGACTGCGTGCAGATTGCACGTGGTGTGCGATCGCACACCCGTGGTGTGCGAACGCACACCTGAGATGGTGTGCGAACGCACACCAGTGGTGTGCGAACGCACACCAGTGAAGGTGTGCGAACGCACACCAGTGAAGGTGTGCGAACGCACACCCACAGTGTGCGGACGCACACCGGTGTGCGAACGCACACCCATGGTGTACGAACGCACACCACCTTGTGCAGACGCGTATTTCATGAGAGACTAAAACAGACTTTTGTCCGAGGGACTGAAATAAACTTAGCTCGACGTTTTACGCGAGTGACGATAATGTAAAGTATTAAAAGAAATATATAACTCTCGGATACAAGAAGTAGTATTTAATACGTCGTGGACACGACTAAGAGTTTCTGAATACGAGAGTAATACAAAGAATGAAACCAATAGTTAAATTATGAAAGTATTATATGTATTAAAGTATAAAGTGCACGTCTAATCAAAAACAATGTACCAGACGTGTCAGCGAATAGTGGAGTCAGTAGAAGCGGACTAGCGGGGGCATACCATCAGATCGATCATATCATTTCTTGGTTTGCGGTCACAGTGAGTTGCACTTTACTTTCGTGTATTATATATTAAAGTTATTTTATATAGATATATATACTGTTTATACGCATCGCATTACCTATAATTGATTGAAATGTTATATGTTTACTTAATTTCTATGTACGAGAACTAGTATGCGATCCGATGAAACTAGCTACCTATTGGGTGTCAATAGGCTGTGTGATCACCAGTATCGAGTCAGTCTAGTATATTTGCATTTAAAAAAAGACTTGACACAGCTGGGAGCTGTTGATGATTATAAAATTTATGTGGCTGGGCCACCAGCGAGTTAGACTCGCGATTGATATTTACGATTGGGTATATGATTTAGATACGCAGAGTGAACTCGGCTACGGTGTAGCCTGGAAGTCCCCGTATCTAGTGGCTGGGCCACCAGCGAGTTGGACTCGCAATTGATATTTACGTTTGGATTGAATGATATGTGATTATTCGAGAGATGAGTCGCATGCTAGGATATTAGTTTCGTACGGATCAAATACCTGTTTATATGTTTTACATTAATATTTTCTTGAGATGCGATGCTATGTTTTTATATTAATACCGTTAGTAAATGCAAACTCACTCAGTATTTCCCCAAATACTGACCCCTCACCTTTGATGTCTTTCAGGTGCTTAGCTTGTGGACTTAGCTAGAGACCAATTTTGGAGTGCAGAAGTCATCTGTATATGTTAGTTTATGACTTCTGTTAATGCTGCAGTAGTGGTCCGGTGTCAGCAGAATAGTAGCCTAGTCAGCAGTTTTATTTTGATTGTACATATCGACTGCTGTCTTTGTTTATATGTTTTTGATAGGCTACGTGTTTGTATATGATCCACGGCCCCAGATGCCGGTGTGACAGTTGAGACACTAACTGCTGTGTATAGTACCGCGAGGCCAGTTCGTACAGGGTACGGTAACTAGAGCCCGCGAGATTTTGAAACAGTTAGTGTGTATATTTGGTAATATGTTATATACGAGTATTGGCTTCCGTTGTTTGTTGTTATTTGTTTATTTTATATTTGCGAAAAAAATAAATTGTGATTTTAAGGCTTGCTACGGGTTCCGGAGCTACCACTCCCGTTCCCTAGCGCCGGTCGCGGCTCAATAATTTGGGTCGTGACAAAGTTGGTATCAGAGCAGTTTGGTCCAGTTACCACTGCAAGTTTATTTCAATGTTTGTTTGAGAGCAGTTTGGTCCAGTTACCACTGCTAGAGTTGTCTGATTGTTTGTTTGACAGGGAGTAATTGTCAGTAAGTATACCTAGGAACTACTGCAGCAAGAGTCAGACCGTGGTTGTCTGTAATTGTGTTAGATGTGCATTAGTAGTACGTGGCATTACGCGCGCGAACCAGGACTATTAAGTTAGTAAGTGAATAGTATCTGTTCATGCAAACGGTTAAAGCAATTAAGTATGTGTTGCTTGTGCTAAGATATAGAAGATGGTTACATGTTTGCAATTATGAACAATTGAGAGGGTTAAGTATTTGCTACTCGCGCTGAAATTGTTAAGTGATTATCTGCTTGC
Organism: Mercurialis annua; assembly: GCF_937616625.2. Taxonomy (NCBI): domain Eukaryota; kingdom Viridiplantae; phylum Streptophyta; class Magnoliopsida; order Malpighiales; family Euphorbiaceae; genus Mercurialis; species Mercurialis annua. The sequence goes on from NC_065571.1 coordinate 18,183,095, forward strand.
GAATTACGTGCAGTTGGATTAAATGCTAAATGTTTACAGCATTATATAAGCTGATTTTGGAATTGCGTGTGAAATGGGCTCAGATGGTCGCTTACGTTCGAAATTGTTTCTTTTCAGCATGTCTGGGCAAAACGGAGCTCAGTCGCATGCTGAGGAAGAACGGGAGGAAGCGCCTCCTATATTTCAAAACGGGTTTCATAATGAAGTAGGCGAGCCATCTGGGGTCCATCAGAATGGATTCCACGCAGATAATGGAACATCACCAGAAATATATCAAAATGGTTTTATGTCTGTGTCAGAGATAGGTAGTTCTTCCAGGAACAGAGTTAGAGAACATTCGCCGGAGATTGAATACAGCGAAGAAGAGGAAGAAGAACCGGAGGAAGATCCGGAAGAGGATCTTGAAGAAGATCCTGAGGAAGACCCTGAGGAGGATCCTGAGGAGGATCCAGAAGAAGAATTGGAAGAAGAAGCAGAAGAGGAAAATCCTCAGGAAGAAGAGTTTGAAGAAGAAGAAGAGTTAGATGAATTAGATGTCGAGGAATACAGAGGTGACTATTTCTGGTCAAGTGTGCGGAGATACCGCAATTTAAGGGAAGATGCGGACATAGCTAACGGTCAGGCACAGATAGCCTTAAATCAGGTTAGGAGGCAGATGCGTTCTTTTTCTAGAGGGATGTTAACTGTAGGAGCGTACTCTACTGACTTTCTGCGGATGGCAGAGGGAGTTCCTAATCTGAACGAAGATAATAGGACCATTAATCGCAGATATGTCAGGGGTTTAGGACCTCAGTTTGATGAGCTGTATGGGCATGTGGACGAACATTTCAGCACACTTACTACAATGGCCCGTAGGATTGAAACAGAGCATGAATGGTCGGGTGATCCGATACGACCTTATTACTTTAGACGTGAGTACCACCCAGATTACGTCAGTGCATCCTCCAGAACTACAACTAACCCTTATTTTGTGCAGAGAGGTGGACGAAACTCAGGTAGAACAGTTAGGGGCCGACATACAGGCATAGTTATTAGGGAACCTAACGTTCCGCGTCAGGCACCTCCAGGTATTAGTGATTTATATGCTTTGGGTAATTGTGTTTATGTGTTTGCATTATTGCGTTTATATAATTGCTGCATTGCATAGTAGAGTGTCAGTAATAGGTTTTGCCTTTAGGATAATACCTCGGAAAGCGAGAACCTATAAGAAGCACTATTGTTAAACACGCGCCTAATAAAAGAACATATAAACATAACACATAAAAACAATAATACAATAAACATCATAACATAATTATCGCAAACGTAATTCCTATATTACGTTTTAGTATTTGAAGAAAGAAATGAATCGCTTGCAGGAAGTCGATGTGAAACATCGGTATCTGCGTCTGTATATGACGTAGAATAGAATATTGCAGAAGTGGATGTGGTGATGACAGTAATAAAGAATTTTGAATTTAATTGAGTTATCGGAGATATGGAGAGAGAAGTGATGTGACAGACGAACAGTCTGTAAATGACGGAAAATGACAGCAATACAAAAATTTGACAGCAGTACAAAAATTTGAAATATACTCAATAAGTATAAAGGAAGCCGTTAATAGTCGCAGAGCGTATAATCTAGAGTAAGACTTACAATTTTATGAAGATTTTGAAAGTTTTTATGATCTTTCAAGGTACAATTGTGCTCAGGCGTCGCATGTGACATTGCATAACCACGATAGAAATGCATAAAAGAATGATTTTTAAAATTTTAGATCATGCATCATATCTTTGTAATGGAAAAAGAAACTGCGATTTTGAGCAACTCCTTGGTGATGAGAGATGTCATCACTCTGAGCAACAATTGTACTAACGATTTTAAGTGATTTATGAAAAATGGTTTAGAAAGAGCTGCGCAGCCAAAAGAAGTTTTAAAATCGTTTTGTTTAGTAAGTAAACTCGGATATAAAGCCCTGCGACAAAGAATAAAAGATTCTTATTAAATAAGAATAAAACTGTGAAAGAAACTCCAATAAAAGAATAAAGCCATGTTAATAATTATTGTAATTCGGCTAATGAAGCTAAAGGAGTGATTATCGGGAAGCATACACAGATACGCTGCGATACACTAGCGATATTTAAGGATACAGCAATTATCTTTATACAAGAGTAAAGGATGGAACGACAGGGAGTCGTGCAAGACGAAAGAAACGTAACATATATATAAGGATATATATGATTATTCTTATAATTGAAATAAACGAAGTAGCATTAGAAAATCGTAATTGAAGAGGAGAAATTAAAAGTATGAAGGCCAAAAGAGATGGTAATACGAATGATGGATATCAAATGATATTTAAAGGAGATATAACGTTAACAATATCAGTATTTAAGGATACAGGAGTAGAAAGAGGAAGGATACGAATTGACGAAGCATACGATTTTGCAAGATACGAAAGTTTAAATTAAATAGATCAAGAGAGATAGTAATGTTATATGACTGATATTAAGTAAAATTACTAATATCAGCCTTAAGAATTGTAAGTTACATTAACAGAAAGGAGAAAGGTACACGTATAGACATACGTATCAGTAAATGTAAGAATGGTGGATGATATGAAGAAAAGTGTAAGGGTAAAATTCAAGTACCCTCAAAATTTAGTAAGGTGATTAGAGAAGTGAAAGTTCTAGAAATACGTCATAAGAATTATCAGAATAGAATAACAGTAATAGAACTGCTATAAACGAAGGAAAAATGTAACGAATATAACAAGTAAAAGACAAGACAAGAGTTGATACTAGTACAAAGAGACCAAGATATTTGAAGACAATTAAAATCAAGATATAAGTGCTAAGGAAGCATAAAGCGAATGGGATGACAGTGAAATTAAAGAATTGACAGTAAGAAGCAGAAGTGTAAAATAGAAAGAAAGCTGATTAACGAGAAAAGTTCTCGAAATAGTTAAATACTAAAGAAGCATGTAGGATTATTATGAGGTCATCTTGAATAAGGAACTATGACGTAAAGGAAAAACATTATTGAATGAAAAGTCAATAAGAGATTCAAGGTAAACTTTCAAAGCGCAATTAGATGAAAGTGAAGGGGATAAGAATATAAGTAATATTAGTGCATAAGAGAGACTATACAAGCCATACGATCAGAAGTAATGTAAATTACGTATCTAAAACTATGGTAAAGAACAAAGGATCACGACCAATAGGACGACGTAAAGTTTTCGATAGCTTAAAGAAGCGAAAGAATAAGAAGTGGGAGATAATGAAGGATGTATCAAGTTTAGCTATGTTAAGAGATAGTAACTGTGCTAGACAGGGTACAAGTTGAAAGAAATTAGTTAATCAGGAGTAAGATGTCAGATAACGGTAGAAAGGAGTAAGCAACGACGATAATCAGTAAGGAAGAAGGATGATATCATTAGATAATAATAAGACTAAAAGTCGTAGGTTGTGATTACGAAAGGAAAATACTCAAAGAGTATAAATAAAGTAAGTACGTTATTAAAGGTGGAATCAACACGTTGTGACCATTCACGTATAAAGAAGATGAGTAACAACCCCATGGCTACTGGAAATGAAATGATGGAACGAAAAATGTTAGACAATGATTAGTAACAATTAGATAGCAATGACGCAAGGACTACGACATCAAGGATACGTCCAAGGTTACTCTATTTTGGGGAAGACAACAAATGAAACGAAAGTAGCAATGAGAAGATTCTCAACTATGCAACAGCAAGAAGCTACTATGAACAAGATAGATAATCGATTAACAATAAGTACAAAGTCATAACTATAAGTGAAAGCTAAGATTTAAAGTAAAAGAAGAAACTAAGTCTGACACGTAGTAATGGACGTCAAGGAAAGTATAAGGACGATTTTAAGATCCCAACAAGTTTTATGAAAATTCGAGGACGAATTTTATTAAGGGGGGAAGAATGTAATACCCCAAAATAATTAATTAGCTAATTGGACCACGTGTCTAATTTTGATTCGCCAGAGTGGCAATATTAGAAGAATTTCTGAAAAGATAAAGTAAATAAGTTTCAAGTAGGTCGGTTTTGGGAAATTGGTTATGTGGAAATCAAGGTTATATTTCAATTCTAAAGTTAGAATTGGAATTAAAAGGAAAAATGTCAAGAAAAGCCCAAAATAAAGAGCAGGGACCAAAGTGGTAATTTAGCCACTTTATGTCAAAAATGGAAATTTATAAGTTTGACGGGAAAGTGTTAATATCGAACTTCGTATTATTTATCGGATATAAATAATACGTATAAGTCGTAATAAAAGAGTTTAACGATTTAGCTATGGACTAAATCGTAAGAAGGAAAAGTTTAAAAGATAAATGATAAGAAATAAAAAGAACAAGGACTCAAGTGAGCTTTTAACCAAATCATATATATTTAAGGAATTATGAATGAAGAAGAAGAATCAGAGTCCAGAAGCTTCAGTCGATCGATTTCCGTCGTTTCGCCGCCGTTTCTCCGTACGACGTCCGATTCACGTGATTTTCGCGGCAATCTCTTCGGAATTCAATCCTCTACTGATCTTGAGCTTCATTTCAAGGTAAAATTTCGGGAATTGGTGCTGAAATTGAGTTATTTGGGCTGTTTTAGTTTAGGAATTGGAATTATGGATTTAAACTTGATTTTAGCGTTTTTGGAGAAACAAAGTTACGGGTTTTGTTGGAAACGGAGAAATTGACATGTATAACAAGTGATAGCATGACGGGAAGCCCGGAAACGTGCAGATTGCACGTGGTGTGCGATCGCACACCCGTGGTGTGCGAACGCACACCTGAGATGGTGTGCGAACGCACACCAGTGGTGTGCGAACGCACACCAGTGGTGTGCGAACGCACACCAGTGAAGGTGTGCGAACGCACACCCACAGTGTGCGGACGCACACCGGTGTGCGAACGCACACCCATGGTGTACGAACGCACACCACCTTGTGCAGACGCGTATTTCATGAGAGACTAAAACAGACTTTTGTCCGAGGGACTGAAATAAACTTAGCTCGACGTTTTACGCGAGTGACGATAATGTAAAGTATTAAAAGAAATATATAACTCTCGGATACAAGAAGTAGTATTTAATACGTCGTGGACACGACTAAGAGTTTCTGAATACGAGAGTAATACAAAGAATGAAACCAATAGTTAAATTATGAAAGTATTATATGTATTAAAGTATAAAGTGCACGTCTAATCAAAAACAATGTACCAGACGTGTCAGCGAATAGTGGAGTCAGTAGAAGCGGACTAGCGGGGGCATACCATCAGATCGATCATATCATTTCTTGGTTTGCGGTCACAGTGAGTTGCACTTTACTTTCGTGTATTATATATTAAAGTTATTTTATATAGATATATATACTGTTTATACGCATCGCATTACCTATAATTGATTGAAATGTTATATGTTTACTTAATTTCTATGTACGAGAACTAGTATGCGATCCGATGAAACTAGCTACCTATTGGGTGTCAATAGGCTGTGTGATCACCAGTATCGAGTCAGTCTAGTATATTTGCATTTAAGAAACGACTTGACACAGCTGGGAGCTGTTGATGATTATAAAATTTATGTGGCTGGGCCACCAGCGAGTTAGACTCGCGATTGATATTTACGATTGGGTATATGATTTAGATACGCAGAGTGAACTCGGCTACGGTGTAGCCTGGAAGTCCCCGTATCTAGTGGCTGGGCCACCAGCGAGTTGGACTCGCAATTGATATTTACGTTTGGATTGAATGATATGTGATTATTCGAGAGATGAGTCGCATGCTAGGATATTAGTTTCGTACGGATCAAATACCTGTTTATATGTTTTACATTAATATTTTCTTGAGATGCGATGCTATGTTTTTATATTAATACCGTTAGTAAATGCAAACTCACTCAGTATTTCCCCAAATACTGACCCCTCACCTTTGATGTCTTTCAGGTTCTTAGCTTGTGGACTTAGCTAGAGACCAATTTTGGAGTGCAGAAGTCATCTGTATATGTTAGTTTATGACTTCTGTTAATGCTGCAGTAGTGGTCCGGTGTCAGCAGAATAGTAGCCTAGTCAGCAGTTTTATTTTGATTGTACATATCGACTGCTGTCTTTGTTTATATGTTTTTGATAGGCTACGTGTTTGTATATGATCCACGGCCCCAGATGCCGGTGTGACAGTTGAGACACTAACTGCTGTGTATAGTACCGCGAGGCCAGTTCGTACAGGGTACGGTAACTAGAGCCCGCGAGATTTTGAAACAGTTAGTGTGTATATTTGGTAATATGTTATATACGAGTATTGGCTTCCGTTGTTTGTTGTTATTTGTTTATTTTATATTTGCGAAAAAAATAAATTGTGATTTTAAGGCTTGCTACGGGTTCCGGAGCTACCACTCCCGTTCCCTAGCGCCGGTCGCGGCTCAATAATTTGGGTCGTGACATCGAACCTCTCATGGCCGAACCACCCCTAGGCCGAGCTTCTTTCTTGCAAAATTTTACCCATGTGCTAATTCTTAGGTTGCAAAAAAAAAAACACCCTTAGGCTGTGGAATTTCTCATCAGCATCAAACTTCACCTAAGTGCCAAACTTCACCGGAACGCCAAATTTCACTTAGGTGTCAAAATTTTAACCTTAGGTACAAATTTCACCTAAAGGCCAAACTTCACCAAGTGGCATATTTCACCCAAGTGTCGAACTTTTAACCTCATCGTCGAATTTCTCCTAAGTATAAAACTTTTAATCTTAGGAACGAATTTCACCTAAGTGCCAAAATTTTAACCTTAGGTACGCAAAAATTGCTGAACTACTCTAGGTAAAAAACTTTGTTATTTTGGCAAGTCATATTCGGCGCAACTATGAAGACAAGAAGCTTGAAGAGACCCTCCTAGATGAGCAAGTCCAAAATTTGAGTAATGAAGGGAAGGACCTTGCCCCCAAGATTGATATTTGTTAGGATGAAATTGTTGAACCCTCTCCAAGAAAGGTTTGGAGTTGGCTTGGCAAAAGGTGTACCTCCGAAAAAACGGTGATCCATCCTCAAGAACGAACTCACTACCAAACAACTCAGTATGATGAATCTTGCAAGGAGTACGCCAAAAAGTGGAAGTTGATCAACGATCTTTTTAGCATAGTCTAGTTTGACATTATTTTGTGGGCTTTGATACTTAGCTATTCTTTTCTGGAACTTTTGGAACAAGGGTATTTAAGCTCAAAAACTTTAGAAATTCGGCCAACTTATCCGAACTAGGGTTGTTTCTTGGTCTTACGTGGTTCAATATTTACTATTATTTTCGCCTTCTTCTTATCCATTTCCTCCCCCCGATGGTGAACCAAGAAACCTAAGAAATTATCCGTCGATCGGCCAGATGTTTACTTAAGTCCGAATGGTATCACTATGTACATATAAGCGCCAATCGGTCCAGAACAAACGGAAAGCCGTCTTGGAGAAGTCCTCTTTTGCAATCGGTACTTGATTTGTACATTGGGTGGGCATCCAAAGACGCTAAGGATGGTATGTCCAGCCACACCTTCTACTCGCATGTCGGCGATCGACATAGGGTACTCATCCCTGGGCGAAGTTAAGTTCAAATTTAAAAAATGCACACTTAAGTGCCGATCTATACCACCAGGTTACCAAATTACATATCTTGATCTGAGCTTATCTTGCACCCGAGCAAAGCCATCCTCTAACTTTCCTGAGGTTACTCGCAAGTCAGTTACTTTCAACAAGTTGGTTGGATCTTGATCTGGATTCTCATAAATGCACCTAGTTGAATACATCTCAGACTTTCCCTCAAGGTCTCTCACCTCACTCTTAATCTTTTGATGCTTATTAATCATCGGGGTTTGGGAGTATGGTAGATCGTCCCTTGCCTCCGAGGGTTACCGCTATCGGCCGATCCGTAGTTACCACAAGTTGTGGAGTGTTGCGGTACCTTGTGCTGAGCGACTGGATATCTTTAACTTGATCATCATACATTAAGGCCTCCAATACATTGCTATTCTCCTCAAAAGGGTTTGGATCGCCTTGTACCACCTCTGCTACACCATCTTCATGCCACATGATTAACATTTGATGCATTGTGGATGGTACACACATGTTTGAATGTATCAAGTCACGGCCGAGTAAGATGTTGTAATTACTCCTTGCATTGACAACGAAGAAACCTTCTTCTGTCTCTACTCGGCCAACTTTTACCTTTAGGATACTATACCCTTCAACTGAAGTCTCAGCACCAGCAAAATCAGTCATGTAAACATCAGTGGGTTCCAATTGGTCTCTCTCGACTCTAATCATTTTCAGCATGCGCGTAGGCAAGATGTTCACCCCAGCTCCGTTATCAATTATAATTTGGTTTAACGCCACCTTGTTAACATTAGCCTTAATATATAGTGGTCGAATGTGCCTTGTCATGCTAGTCGGTGGTTTGTTGAGTGACATCATAGCCGAACTTTTTTCTTCTTTGTTTGGCATCACTACATCTTCATCTAGTATGCCCTTATGGCTATGTTTATTATAAAAAGAGTTGGGAGATTTTCCTAAGTTACCTTTACTTTTAACCTTAGCCTTTAATTTCCCATTAGTATTGGAGACCATCACATCCTTGTAGGAAAATATTTTCGCCACTTCAACTTTTGAGGGAAGTGCCTCCTTTTCCACTAGTTTTTTTTTTACCTTGATCTGAGTACCCTCATCTTTTGGGGGTGGTACCTCCTTTTTTTCAACCCAACTCTTGTGTACTTTTTTAGCCGGTCAGTCTGACCTACATAATTTTAACAAGGTCAGTTGGTTAGGTTGATTGATAGGTTTACCTGGAAATACAAAACGTCTTTGAACCGATGGGATAGTCGCAATCGGCTTCTTACTCTCTGCTTTTGATGTATCAGCCAGTTGTCGAGACTCTTGTCTCAACCTTTGCATTCTCCTCTTTTATGTTTTGCTCATTCGAGGTTTCTCCTCCGTTGGCCGAAACACCCTTCTTAAAACTATAGTTCCAACCAATTGCTTAGGTTAATGTTTTCGCCATTTTCTAGTAGGGGACTTAGGCTTGAATGTTTTTGCATTTGCCCGGGAGTGACATACTGCGAAGCACGTTTTACAAGTTGGGCAAGTTACCTCAGGTGTTTGATCCTAACACATCCTTATCGAGTTCAACTGTACCATGTTTACGGTGATACTCTTAGCTTTGACCTCCTTTTTACTTGGAAGCAACAACTTGCCCTCTTTTTTATTTGAGAATATGGAGCCCCCTTTATTGATCTCGTTGTGACCTCCATAATTCTCTTGGCTCGGTGATTCCTCTAAGCCAAAAGATGTTTGTGGCACCTCTCTTAAACCTGAGGTTGGATCGGCATTATTTTTGCTCAAAATTTGAACCGATCCATATTGTAAGAGGGTAGTTTTTGGTATTTCTCTCAAGTCATTGTTGTGAGTTGTAGCACAATACTCCAAATGCCCCCAAGTATTATCATGAGTCGATTTATTACTATGGTCTACAACACCGTACTTCATATGCCCTGAGTCATTATCGTGAGCTGCAACACCATACTCTGTATACCTCGAAGAATTATTGTGAGTTGCATCACCGTAATTTATACCAAGTGGCTTGATTAGCTGTGTATGATAGTCAACCTTTATTTGCGAGTCGATGCACGCTGGTGTATAGCCAAGATCAACCCTCTTGTTGGTAGTCTCGATAATATCCTGTCCAATTATGACTCTTGACATATTGTCGATTTTGCTTATCATGTTTTCCATGTCCGACGTAATTTCTCTTTGAATGGCCTTTTGTTCGTCTCTGAAGGGTTTCAAGGCTCTCTCCAATTTATCTCCTCCATAATATCCAAGCCGATTTTCACGTGTGATCTCATTTCTCAAAAGATCGGCATGAGTTAGAGATGGCCGAACGGGAGGTACTTCATGCCCATAATCGGCCAGGTCATCTTCATACCTGAGGTTCGAATCCCCATTTGAAGGATCGGTGGGAGGTACCTCTATGATAGGTGCCTTAATTGATGGTACCACAGATTTATCCTTAGCCATAATCTCTTCAATGCCCGAGTCAATGCCGTCAAAAAATGTTTTCTTCCTTTCGGCTAATGAATGACTTATTGATCGGGTGTACATTTGATCGTCTTTTAAGTTACCGATTTTTGTGCTAACCATAAACTGATGTCCCCAGTGGAGTCGCCAAAAGATGTATGCGTGAAAATAATTCCAAGCTCGAATCTTTGAATTTGTAGGTAGGTTCCGTTTAGGTTTGATGTTTTAATCAGTTGTGCTCAAATTCGATTCAAAAGTCACAACTTGTAACTCATGAGTTACCAGGGGTAACCCAAGAATCAAGTCAGGTACAAGTCAATCCGGGAACCTAAGGTCCAGGCAGGATTTACTCGCAAGTAGGTACTAATCCGAGAACCTAGGTTCAATTAGGATCAGTGTCAAGCTATAAGTATTAATTCGGAGGTTAAGGAACCCAAGCAGAATTAATGTCAAATCTACTCCTAAATTAAATTTAATCCGAAGATTAAGATGAAAAACCTGAACTTTGGTTCTTACTTTGTTTGATAATTGATGTGTAACCTTTATTAAATAAAAAATTAACTATTTATAGGGACAACCCCCTAAAATAGAAAAATCTACTCTAATATGACTGAAATTCTAAATAAATAAGAAATAAATAATAGAAATTTTAATCTACTTGGCTAAACAGGCTTCATGCCCGAATAAGCCCAACTCAGCTCATGATCCACGCACTCATAATTCAGCAATATTTTGGACCAGTATAAACAATATTAAACCGTATTGAAAAGTAAAAGTTCAAAACGCACCGAATTGATATATACAGTACGGTTCAAGAGATTTCATTAAAATCTCCTTGATATGATCCGAAAATTTTCCAATCTCTGGATTCTCCAAGACTGTGCACACTCCTAAGTATTTGTCCATTTTTATTTAAGAGAAGAAAATATATGGTAATTTAGAGTACTGTGTAAGGATCCTATAAGTTACATTTGGAAGATCATTTCCATCATTATTTACTTTTACTTTAGTGCCAAAAATTTAATTCATAAAATGTCTTTTTTATTTATCTACAATTATAATCCATTGTTGAAATGTTATATTTTTAAATCGTGTCAGTTTCATTTATTAGATCTTCAAACAAATAATAGTCATTTTAGAATGATGACGTTTTAATTCTTCAAAGAAGTCAGGATAGATTGATATGAATTTAAAATCGGGATATATTTGGCAAATAAACCATAGTAACAACATTTAATGGTCATAGTATCTTTCAATTTTACTTTTGTATTGATAAAAATTTTGCTATTATTTTAGCTCGGTTACTGTTAATTTTTATAATGTGATGTTCTATTGGAGAGAGCTAATTATTTAAATCTACGCATTTGATGTGTTTGTTTACGAGCGATTTTCTCGAATAAAAATATGGTTTTCTTGCAATATTAATTTTTTTATTACAATATATAGTATATAGCTTGTTTTGAATATACTAATTGGCTAGTAAATGATAAGCTATTGTAAAAAAAAATTCGACAAAAAATAGAGATAAAACATTATCGATGATAATGATATGAAATTGAAAAATTACAAAATATTGACTAAGTATCACAATATTCTCTGCAAGTAACTGATTTAAATTCAATTAAGTATTAGGCTAAAAGTGTATTTAATTAAGATCATATAATATTTTGTTATTATAAATGGAATTTGAATTGTTCAATTTTTTTTAACGGAGATATATTAATGAAAAACAGTACAGTCTAAACGCTAACAAGAGAAAATCTTAAGTAAGGATACAATGTTTTATTTGTTGGGCCCATTTGTGAGCTTCGGAATTCTGGATTCGTGGCACGTACTGGAAAAAGACCTCTGTGAAGGATGTTTTCAGACGCCAAATATCTTCGCAAATACCCCTTAATGCAGAGATTGTACATTGTCCTGAGTTGACAATGTTGGATACTTGGAGGGCATCACCTTCAAATATGGCTTTATTCCATCCACGAGAAATGGACCAATTCATTGCTTCCCTCAAAGCTAGCATCTCCAATATGCCTGGATCCCATATAAATTGGAATGTAGCCGAGAATTTACCTTTCTGCATATCGCTCGCATCTTTGGCAATAATACCAGGAAAACCCTTCTTTCTCTGGACATCTACAGCAGCATCATAGTTGATTTTCATAAAGCCCGGAGGTGTAGCCCTAACTGTCATTTGACCTTGCTGCTCTTGGGAAACATGTCTTCTATCCCTCTCTGTTAGTTCCTGGGACTGCTTGAATTCTTCTGCGTCCGCTAGGATTAGTCGAATGGTCTCTGTTGCTGTTAACTGCACATCATTGAAAATCTTACTGTTTCTTTGTTTCCAAATATGCCAAAGGGTGAAGCAGTACAAAGGGACGGCCTCCATGTTATCATCTATTTCCTGCAGCTTTGTGATTGTAGATTTCCAGTGGGTTGCAAAATCTGTCGTTGGGCCCCATGATGATCGGAAGTTGAGTGGACTTTGGAACCAAACCTGTCGGGCCGCCGGGCATAAATAAAGCAGATGCATAAGAGTTTCATGAGCTCCACAAAATTTGCACTCTGAGGGCGTGCGAAGTCTTTGTTGGAGAGCTGCACCCGAAGGTAAACCGTCATGTATACATCGCCAAACAAAAACTTTAATTTTGTTTGGGACAGGCAGTTTCCACAGCATTTTCCAGTCTGATTTAGCTAGGTGAGGAATGAGAGACTGGTAACCTCTGAAGCCATTATTCAGAGCTATGAAATAACCTGATTTAACCGTGTAGTTGCCATCTGGACTATATTGCCATATCAATTTATCTTCATGGGGCCAATATGGAAGCGGAAGTGCCAGAATTTTGGTCGCATCTTCTCTGTCAAACATCTCCATGATCAATTCTGATTTCCAATTTCTAGTTATTGGGTTAATAAGGCTAGCGATATCTACAGGGTTTGCTTGAGTTTGAGAAGGCATTCTCGGCAAAAATGGAAAGACCCCCGGAATCCAAGGATCCTTATAACAATTTAATGAATTCCCACTATTGATTTGCCACCGCAAACCTTAAGTTAGCAGATCTCTCCCCCAAAGTAAACTTCTCCAGCCCCACGAGGGTCTTCCTGTGAGTCTACCTTGTAGAATAGTGGTGTTTGGAAAATATCGGCTCTGGAATACTTTATAGAGCATACTCTGAGGGTTTTGCATAATTCTCCAAAACTGTTTTGCAAGAAGGGCTTGATTGAAGCTTTCTATGTCTTTAAATCCTAAGCCTCCTTCCCACTTGCGGTGCCTCATTTTGTTCCACGCAATCCAGCATATTTTGTTTTCATTCGTTTTTTGGCCCCACCAGAATTGTCTCACTAGTTGATGGATTCTATGACAGAGCGATTTTGGCAGCATGAAGCACATCATTGCATATATTGGAATAGCCGTAGCCACTGCCTTAATCAAAATTTCTTTTCCTGCTGATGAGAGAAACTTTTCCTTCCAGCCATCTAATTTGCTTGATATGATGGATATGATGTTAGCAAATGTTTATTTTTTGGATCTTAGTATCTGGAATGGGAGTCCCAAATATTTTTCTTGAACTGATTGCTGGGGTATGCCAAGCATTGCTGTAAATAGGGCTCGTTGATTTATGTCAATATTAGCACTAAAGAAGACCGCTGATTTTTTGTAGTTGATAAATTGTCCACTTCGCTGCCCATATCTGTTGAGAAGCTGATGTATGTTGCTGATGTCTGGTAGAGTTACTTTTGAAAATATGATTGTGTCATCTGCAAACTAAAGGTGGGTGATTTCTGGGCATCGACAGTTTAATTTAATACCTTGCAGAGATTTCGCTATAATTGCTGAGTTTATAATCTGTGTTAAGCCTTCTGAACAGAGAACATACAACAGGGGAGAGAGTGGGTCTCCTTGTCGAATACCTCGCGTTGGATGGAAATACCCGTGGCTTGTACCATTGATACGTATAGAATAAGTGACCGAGTGGATGCATTCCATAACCCAAGTAATGAATAGAGAGTGGAACCCCCACGCATGTAATATGGATCTGATGTAGTTCCATTCCAGCCTATCATAGGCTTTGCATGTCAAGCTTGAGGGCCATAAAATGAGTGTTGCCAGTGGTTTTAGTCTTAAGATAATGAAGAATTTCATGTGCCAGCAGTATGTTATCAGATATGGAGCGACCCTTAGTGAAAGCATTTTGGTTTTGTGAAACAAGCATTGGAATGATATGTTGAAGTCTGGAAGTGAGGATTTTTGAAATAATTTTATAGAAAACAGTGCAGAGGCTAATGGGTCGAAAGTCTGAAACTGTAGTTGGTTTTTTAAGTTTGGGAATCAGGGCAATAGTGGTATGATTCAAGCTTTTAAGCATATGCCCATGTTGGAAAAAATGTGTAATGGCTCTTGTTATGTCATGTTTAATGAGGTACCAGTAGTGATGAAAAAACAAAGAAGTGAATCCATCAAAGTGCTAAATTTATCGAAAATGTAGCCATTTCTATCTCTTGGGGAGTTACTGGTTTGCAAAGTGCTAAATTCATATCTAAAGAGACTGTAGTTGTAAATGGATCAATTACCTCTCTTGTGTTCGAGATGATAGAAGTTGTGAATTGCTCTTTGAAATGATCCAGGATAAGCTGTTGTATTGCAGTTGGGTTTGTCTGCCAGTTCCCTTGTGAATCATTAAGACCAGTTATTGTGTTTATACGTCGACGATGCACGGTGGTTGCATGAACGTACTTGGTGTTTTTATCTCCTTTTTGTAACCAGAATTGTCTTGATTTTTGTTTCCAAAATGTCTCCTCTTGCTTTCTGGCGAGATAAAGTTCTTGTTCCAAAAATTGTTCAATTGAATTATGATTAATTTTATTTTATTTATTCATCCATCTTGACAAAGTGCTTTTAATGTGTATTTTGACAGTTTGTTTTCTACTTCAGCCACATATCAACTATTTCATCTTTAGATTCAAATTTAATTGCAAAATTAAAGATGAAAATTCCATCATATAAACTTCAAATTTCTACCGAATTAGACGATCTACAAAAAAATATCAGATTTTGTAAAAGCAGCAAATTTAGAAATTTATATTTATTAAATGAAAAATGAAGATAAAAGAAAACAAAATCACCACCGATCTTGAAGAGTATGCTTTTTTTTTTTGCTATGACAACAGTAAATAAGATTCTTTTTTGGCCGCGGGAACGATAAATAGTTTAGAGTATATTTTTTCTCTTCTACAAGCCATTTTTCATTTAAAAAAATGTTAAATACCACAGTTACATTAAGGAATTCGGCAAAATAGCCCCGTAACTTCGGGAGAAGGGGTGCCGGAGTTAATAAATGTACTGGAACGAAAGCGAAAGAAAATCAGAAACCTTATACATTCACACTTTTATATTAATGATGCCCTAATCAAAAGGTACGTTCAATGTCATGGTCCCGCGTCATAGACCGAGTTATAGGATGATTAAATCACCTTGTAATCTAGAGAACAAGGTTTGCTTAGATTGTTTTCTTTCTTATTCACCTATTTTTATTGAACAAAGTGAAGGAATTAAGGGCTCATTAGGAGAGAATCGTAGGATCTCTTTTAAAAACTTTTGATGAAATGTGTTTTACTTCTCTTATTTCATGTTGAAGTTTAAATACAGATATATTTAATAACTAACAATACATAACTAATGTAAAACATCATATTAAATCAAAGATAACTACCTTAAGATATAAATGCAATAACTGAACAAATTACTTAAAATACATCATCTATATCTATACTATAATATAATCTTGAACTCCAAATTAATTTTGACAAGTGGATCGACTACGAATTGCCATGTGGCAATTACTCATTTAAAATTATTATTTTATTAAAAAATCTAATAATTAATATTTTTTAAGTTATAAAATATGAAAAGTTAAAACTTGCAATAATTAAATTTGTTTCATAACTTATAAATATTAATAGTATAGAAAAACTCTTAAGATTATATAACTTATAAACATGAAGAAAAAAAACTCTTCAAATTTCATCGCCATCAAATTTATAAAATTCTATAAGTCTAAATTTAAATTAAATTAAATTAAATTTTTTTATTTTTAATATATAATAATATAAAAAATATTTTATTTCTCATAATTTAAAAATACATCCCATTGAATATTACATATTTTAAAATAATATTATAAGAATTAAAAAATTAAATTATGAGAACTAAAATACTTTTATTTCATTATATGCTAAAATCTATACTATAATATAATCTTGAACTCCAAATTAATTTTGACAAGTGGATCGACTACGAATTACCATGTGGAAATTACTCATTTAAAATTATTATTTTATTAAAAAATCTAATAATTAATATTTTTTAAGTTATAAAATATGAAAAGTTAAAACTTGCAATAATTAAATTTTTTTCATAACTTATAAATATTAATAGTATAGAAAAAGTCTTAAGATTTTATAACTTATAAACATGAAAAAAGAAACTCTTCAAATTTCATCACCATCAAATTTATAAAATTCTATAAATCTAAATTTAAATTAAATTAAATTAAATTTTTTTATTTTTAATATATAATAATATAAAAAATATTTTATTTCTCATAATTTAAAAATACATCCCATTGAATATTACATATTTTAAAATAATATTATAAGAATTAAAAAATTAAATTATGAGAACTAAAATACTTTTATTTCATTATATGCTAAAAATATGAATAATTTTCAAACTAAATTTAGTAAATTAAAATTTAAAGTCATAAAATTTTATAAATGTGATGGTTATAAAATTTGAAAAGTTTCTATTTTTGTTTATAAGTTATAAAATATTAAGAATTTTTAAATATTATTATCATTTATAGGTTATGAAACCAAATGTATTAATTTTTTTTGTCTTTTCATATTTTTAAAAATAAGTTTTGTATAACATCTAACTTTTTATATATTTCAATTAATTACAACTTATTTGTCATGAAATATATAAGTGTATATATATATATATATATATATATATATATATAAATTCATGCACACATATTTAATTATAAACAAACATGGTTTTCTAGAGTTATTTTTATATCTATTTCTTTCTATTTTTTCATACTTGATATTGTCTCATGCAACTTTTTCCCACAATAAAAGAGTTTTTAATCATTCATAATGAAGAACGCTTGGAGTAAGTATCGTCTATCTTTTTGAAATTGTTTAGTTTATGTGTATGGCTGTTGTTGTTGTTGTGTTTTAATTTATTTTAGTGACATGTGACCTAACTTGCTAAAGAATTCAAAGAAACGAGGATTGAATCCCATTGGAATATATATATTTTAGACATGAACCATACAATCGTAATTATATAATTTCAATGATAATGTTGATTTTATGAGGTTCATCAAAATAATTTAACATAAAAGATTTTATGTTTTGCATTGAATTGATTTAAGGTTGACAATTATTTTCCATCAAATGTCTTTTTTATTCATTTATATGACACATCTCTTATTTTTTTTAATTATATTAAAAAAACGTACGTTAATAAAAAATTGATTATGAATTTTAAATTTTTAATTATAATATCATTATTTATATGTTATGAAATATGAAATATTTTTAAAATTAATTAAAAGTAATTAAATTTTAATCTTATTAATTTTTTTGTTGTTTTGGTTATAAAATTTAATGAAATTTAGTTAAAATTTAATGAAATTTCCTTAAAGTTTATGAGTAGTTCTAATTTACGTTTAAAAGGTATGAAATATGATAAATTTTTATTAATGTATTAAATATATGAAATTTGAAATTTTTTTATTATATTGAAAACTTATGAAATTTATCATGTTTAAAAATTATGTATATAGAGAATATTTTTTAAAATTATTAAAATAACCCGCGCAACGCGCGGGCATCGATCTAGTAATTAAATAATACATTATTCTGAATCAACACTTGTCTTCTTCTTATTAATTCCATGAGTAAACCTCTTATAAGCTTGAGCATATAAACGTGAACCCCTAACATTAGTCTCACGTGCTTGACCTCATGCGCGAAGTCTGGATAATGGTGTAGGACGCCTGCACCATCTTCCCATGAAGCATCAGCAGGGAAAGGACCCTCCCAATGTATGAAGATATATGTTTGTCTAGATTTCAGTCAACTATCTAAGATGGCTTAAGGAGTGGGTCGAACTTCACCACGAGAAAGAACCGGTAAAGTGGAAGTAATAACGGCAACACTATTACCATGAAACTTATTAAACAAGAAACATGGAAGACATGATGGAGTTTGGATGTGTCAGGAAGTTGGAGACGGTAAGCCACTTGACCAATTCGTGCAAGTACACAAAATGTTCCTTAATAACAGGATGCCAACTTGCGATGACTCTGAGAAGCAAAAGAAATTTGCCGATAAGGCTGCAATTTGAGTAGAACCATATCGCCGCAATTTGAGTAGAACCATATCGCCGACAATGAACTCAAGTTCCCAATGACGAGAATCATATTATAGCTTCATGTGATTCTGAGCTGCCAACAAACGATCATAAAGATCTTGTAAAACATAATCTCGATTACGTAGTTCACAATCGATCGCTTCAATGCGCGAAGCTCTTTGACAATAAGACATCAACCTGGCAAGAGATCGGCCGTATACAGCCTCAAAAGGATTAGCCTTTAGGGAGGAATGAAAACTAAAATTGTAAGAGAACTCAGTCCAAGACAGCCAAAGCAAACATTTTTACGAACGATCTCCACCCCAGCGAAGCTACAAAGATACATTATTAAAAATTTCAGTTTGACCATCGGATTATAGAAGGGTAAGCGGACGTATATGATATCTGAGTTCCACTATGACAAAAACATTCATGCCGAAATGTACTTGTAAAAGTAACTTGTCGATAAGTAACGATAAACTCCTACAACATATGTAGCTTAAAAATATTGCCAAAAACATAACCGAGCAACGGTATGAGCAAGAGGCACAAAATGTGTATATTTTGGGAAACAATTAACGACGATTAAGACAACATTTTTACCATAAGAAGGAAGTCCCTCCAATTTGTTCTTTTGAAAAACTCCGCAAGAACGAACAAAATTATGAACCATTTTCTATACCCTTCTAATAAAAATCAGCATGAAGCCTTTTCAAGGGTTTTTGATACCATTCATGATTGGTTAAGAACAACAAAGATATCTAATAAAATTATAGGAGAGTCATAAGAAAAGTAAACTCGTCCTTTGAAGAAAAATAATCCATCATGAAAATTTTAAGGACCACTTGCTTCACCATTTTGAACATTTGCAACAATTTACTGTAAAATTGGCAAAGTTATGATCTCAGATCGAATAACATCAAATAAACCTAATTGTGGAATGAAGATAGCCGTAGTACTACCCTTTTTAGATTGGCGAGACAATGCGTCTGTAACTATATTTCCTTTTCAGCACGATAATCCAATAAACAAAATCAAAACCCATAGTTTACCAACCTAACGTTGTTTGGAGATGTAACAGTTCACTGTTTTAAGAGAAATTTGGGACTATAATGATCAGTCTCGACAAGAAAATGCCTTCCCCGTAAATAAGGTCTTCAATGCAAGTTTGCCTTAGCCAACCCAATTAATTCCTTATTGTAAGACGATAAACAATGATGGCGGTCTGCTAGTGGACGACTGAAAAACGACAGTTTACTATCTTGCCACAATACTGCTTAAATACCCGTGTCTGAAGCATCGTATTCCTGCAATGAATATTTTGTTAATATTTTGTAGTACGAGAACCAAAGTTTTTGTATTGCGAGAACCAGAGTTATCGTCATTGATGTTTTGAGCTTTGCAAAAGTTTGGGATGCCTCATCACTCTATAGAAAAGGAATAATTCTAGAGAAAGGATGTCAATGTTGCTGCAATAATCCCAAAATTTTGAACAAACTTGCGGGAATAGCCTGTTAGTTGGCTGTGGCCATCTTTGCATTGTAGAAATTTTATTGTTATTAGCAGCCGCGACATTTGAGATATGATATGCCTAATATAAGATATCTTAGATTGAGAAATCAAACACTTGGATTGTTTGAGGAAGAGGCTATGTTGCCGAAGAAGAGAAAACACAATTTTGCAGATGGTGCATGTATTAAGTGTTAGTGATATGTACTAGGTCAATCATGTTTGACCATGTTTTGACTGTATTATTTTGTTATTTATTGATTGGCAATTTTATCATTTTATATTAATGATTAAAATACTTGAATGGTTAATTCTTTCTAAGGTCATCAAGTATGTGACTTGATAGTAAAACTCTTAGGTTTAATAAAAGAATTATATACCATCTATCCCTAGTCTTAATACAACATTGAGACTAGTATGATGTTGACTGATGATTATGTTTTACTAATCATGTATATGAGATATTAAGTCAAATCATAGGTGCTATTTGAGAAATAAGACACTGGATGACCCACTGTGAGAATACTACATAGATCACTGTCATAAGTAATTCTCATTACAGTTCTATTAGTATAATCCTTTGACCTTGAAATCATCATGGATTTCTACATAGCTATTTCATATTTTCATACAGTCTTACATTATCTTTAACAGGATAATGGAATAGATTGTCATTGGATATGAAAGTAACTATGTGAGAAATGTGAGTGACTGAGAAGGAATTTGTCCCTCATTTATTTGAGTAAGATATCTATGGGCCCCTTGAAGAAGATAGACTGAAGGAAATGCATGGCCATGCTAATTGATAAGGATTTATCATTTTCAGTCTACTTAGAGTCAAGAAACTAATGATTGAATATTATAAGGATGACAGGACTATGTCTTATATTCAATCTGGATATCGAGTGACAAAGGGATTAAAATATTATTGTAAATGGTTAAATCGGATTATCGATATTCGTATAACTTGGGTAGTCATAATGTCTTGCTAGAGGCCACTTATGACTTGTGGGCTGAAATAGGGATTTCGAGCCTACTGCCAATGTTATATGAACCTACAGGGTCGCACACTAAGAACAGGCCCAAAACAGTTATGGGTTGTACAAGCCCAATGTGATTAAGTGATTAATTATATATATATATAATTCGTAATATATATATCAATAAATATATATTAATTCGAAATTTAAGGATAAGTGTTTTCCTTAATTTATTATTTTTGGAAGATAATAAATATAGTAATTAATATATATGGATAATTATCAAAAAGGAGTTTTTGATAAACATAAACTTGTAGAATTGCAATGAGATTGAAATTCGAATTTGTCTCAAACCCTAGTGTTGTTTATCACTATAAATACACATTAAGCAATTGGTTTGAGAATCACGAAATTCATTATTCACTAAATCTCTAAAATTTGAAATTGCTTGTGAAGCAATAGTGCTAGCACACAAGCACTAGTTTTGGCTAAGGTCTGTTCGTGTGGATACTCGTAGAGGACGCGTTCTTTTGGAGGCGTTTCTGATCCGAGGCCAGGTATCACCAAAGTGAACCAACTCCTTCCTTCCTACATTGCTGTTGAATTTGACATACAAGTAAGTAATTATTCTGTTAATTCGAATTACATGGATCTTGGTTTGGGTTTTTAGATAAATTTTTGAAATTTCGCTGCGTTATGAACCTATAAAACCCAACAGTGGTATCGGAGCTGCTTGTAATTTGATTAATAAGATTCTGAGTATGTATGTGATATATTCTTATTGTATGTTCTGTTTTGAAAAAGGGGTTGTTTTTCCAAACGGTTCTTGAAGGAATTATAATTCGTTGTAATTTTACATAAAACGTTTATGTGATTAATTGTATGAAAAACAGTATGAAGGATTAATTTGATTAATCGTTTAATGTGATTAAAACTTCGAATATACTGTTCTAAATTAATATTACGTTTTAATTTGATTAAAGGTTTCGTAGTATTAATGTTCATACGAATTGATAAGAAAAGGGGAAACAGAATAATAAAACTGTTTTTGAATAAGGATTAGTAAACTGTTTATGAAACTGTTTTAATTCTATTAAGAAAACTGTTTTTGAATAGGATTAGTAGACTGTTTGTGAAACTGGTTTTAATTCTATTAGTAATTCTGTTTTGAATAGGAGTAGTAAACTGTTTGTGAAACTGTTTTGACTCTATTAGTAATTCTGTTTTAAATAGGATTAGTAAACTGTTTGTGAAACTGTTTTAATTCTATTGATAAAACTGTGTTTAATTATGTTATGAACATAATTTATAAAACTGTATTTAATTCTGCTATGAGCCGAATTAATGAAACTGTTGTTATTTAAGTGTTAAATAAATTGTTTCTGAACAGTTTTTAAGATGTAGTAATTAGGGTTTTGGGGTTATTTTAATCTGTTTTAAACATATTAAAATAAACCGTAATCAGTTAAGATTATTGATTTCGGATAAAGAAATTTTAATTCTGTTAAGAGTAACATATGAGAAAAATTTATGGACCCGCTAGTCGGTTAGTGGGACTGTTTTTTAGAAGTAACCAAATTGCCATCTAATATAGGACTTATAGCTGTGTTTAAAGCTAATAACCTTCATTGTTCTTAGCTTTTGGCCTATATAAATAAGAATCAAATCCTTTCTAATGCACAAATTGATAAATATATAAATTATTTTAAAAATTGTTAGTGGGTTGTCGTAAATTTCTATATGAACTTTAAAACTTATCAAGCTATCCTGTTTGTGGCTTTCAAAATTCAAAAAAATTATTTTCATTCTTTGTTTATCAAATAATTTTATTTGTGGCGTTATTAAGAAGTCAAAGTGTTGTTTTAATTATTTAATCATAATTCAATTGATAAAGTGAATAGTTAACCTTACTTCAATATTAAAAGATCCAAAACTATTTCAATTTATTGAAGGGTGTAGATTTGCATTTCAACTCTTTAGCTATTGGGGAAGTGTATAATTTTTAAATTGATAATTTTCATCTCTGTTTATGAGGAATGCAACTTGTTTGTACCATAGACTGGACACCTTTCTTGAGTTGATTTGGAACCCCTATCAATGCATTGGCATACCGACTAGCGGGACCACCGCCTGGGGCTCTGCCCCCGGGCCCCGCCAGGGGCGCTGCCCCTTGGACCCCGCTTGGGGCGCTGCCCCCAGACCCCGCCAAGGGGCCGCGCCCCTTGGACCCCGCTGATACACCCCATTAAGGACCGTTATCCTTTTAAACCGGCGTGTTTTTGTCATGTATTTTATTTTAATACTTTAATGATAAATTTTAAATATGATTTAAATTATCATGAATAACATATTTATATGATTGTTGTTAAATATGATTTAAAATAGTAAAATAATATGTTTTTAATGTTTATCTTATTGGTTATATGCTTTGCATGATTATTTTATATGTGATAAGATAGGATAACTAAATAGGATAAATAACAAACCCTTATTTAATATTAAGTCTTCAATATACCTCCCATTGTAATAACACTTATCAAGACTTAGATTGCTATGTATAGGCTATGCCAAAGCATGATGTATAAAGTCATCTAAGTAAGATAAGTTGGATAAAAGTGATATCCATATGTTTGATTTGGTTAGACTTAACTAGGTTATCAAAATAGTTTTGAACCTAGGGTATATGATAGAATATCAAGATTACATGTGATGTTAATATTCTATGTTCAAGAATTGCATGAGATGTAATTGGTAAAGTGTTACCTATCTAAATAAACCACACTTAAAGTGATAAGCCAAAGCTTACTTGAAGTAGGGTGAAATATGGATCTTGTCCCACTATTATTTTTCAATTGTTGAAATTAACATTAAGGGTTTTTATATGAATTATGGATATATGTTGTGGGAATTTTATTGTGCCTTTTATTAAATGCTACTTGTATATTTATTGTTGTACAGATGGCTACAAACACTACACATACTTTATCAGTGCGATCAATCCTTGAGAAGGATAAGCTCAATGGCACTAACTTTCTGGACTGGTACAGAAATCTGAGAATTGTTCTTAGGCAAGAAAGAAAGGAATATATCCTTGATCAACCCCTCCCTGAGGAACCAGCTCCTGCTGCTACTAGAGCTCAAAGGGATGCTTATACGAAGCATCTCAATGACTCTACTGATGTCACTTGCATTATGCTTGGATGCATGGAGAATGAACTCCAAAAGCAAATGATGGAATTGGATGCGAACACCATGATTACTGATCTCATGGAAATGTTCCAAGAGAGAGCAAGAATTGAAAGGTTCAATACCATCAAGGATTTGCTTTCTTGCAAGTTGACTACTAGCGGCTCAGTTAGTCCTCATGTTTTGAAGATGAAGGGTCATCTTGAACATTTGGACAGGCTCGGTCTCCCAATTGCCCAAGAGTTGGCTACAGACATTATTCTCCAATCTTTGCCTGAGGCTTATGATGGTTTCATCATGAACTTCAATATGCATAATATGGAGAAGACCACCACAGAGTTGCATGGGATGCTTCAAACTGCTGAAAAGAACATCAAGAATGAGATTAAGGATGTTCTTATGGTCAACAAGGGAAAGGGTATGAAAAAGTCTGGTAAGGGCAAGGGAAAGGCTTTCAAGAAGTCTAAACCCAAGTCCAAGCCCAAGACCAAGGATGAACCCAAAGCAAAACCGCCAAAGAAAGGAACTTGCTTTTTCTGCAAGGAATCTGGACATTGGAAAAGGAATTGCAAGAAATATCTGGATGATCTGAAGAAGAATAAGGGTAGTGAGATGTAATACCCCAAAATATTTTAAGATAATTACGTCGTGCCACGTGTCGTGATTTCCGATAAATTAAATTAAGAAGAATTTAATTTAATTATATCGGGAAATTTGAATAAATTTTAATAAGTCAATTAGCGGGATTTGGGGATTTAACTTCAGAAATTAATATAAAATAATTTATAAATCCCGTAAGGAATTTTATTTCGCCAAAGTCCGCGAAATAATTTATAGTATTTATGGTAAAAGTTTCAAGTCAATCGGAGACTGTTTAAAATTTGGACGCGAATAGGTTTTGGACTAAATTGAAACTTTTGAAAAGTTTCAAGGACCAAAGTGCAAGTTAGCCAGATATATATATAAAAACCCTTCAGATGAAGGATCCAGACACTCCATTCCTTTCATTCCTTTCGCTCGTCAGTTCATCGCCGTTTCCGTCGCTCGATTCCGTTTCTCGTCCATTTTCGACGTTTAATAACTCGAATTGATCGTATTCACGAGGCGAATCACGGTAAGCTTGACGTTTTACCGTTTTGTTGATTATATTTTGAGTTATATTGATTCAAAGTTTTAGGCCACGAAACGATTTTATCGTTTATTCGATTATAGGATCGTATTTGGGTGTTTTGAAGTTAGAAATAGCGTTTTAGTTACGTTTTGAGCGTTTTGGCACGATGGAGCACGTCGGAAAACGATTTCCGGGCAAAAGCCCGTGGCTGTGCGTCCCACAGCCGAGCTGTGCGAACGCACAGCAGGACTGTGCGAACGCACAGTCAATGGACTGTGCGAACGCACAGTCAACTGTGCGAACGCACAGTCAACTGTGCGAACGCACAGTCAGGTGACTGTGCGAACGCACAGTCATGGACTGTGCGAACGCACAGTCTGCTAGGACTGTGCGAACGCACAGTCACACCGTGCAGACGCACAGTCCCATGTGCAATCGCACAGGCAGACGTGCGTACGCACAGTGTTTTCGTCTATCGACCTAGTTCTTCGAGAAATTTTATACGCGCATATCGAGACGTGAAATGGGTTAGTAATTGATTAATGTGAGACATTAACCTAATGAAGTTAAAAGTGATATTTTATCCATAAACGAGTTTGATACCGTTTATCGGGATAATCACGTGAGAGGCACGATGGTTAATAAAGCTCAGTGTGTCTAGTCTTGAGTCTAGAGTCAATCTTAGAATAGGATTCTGATGTCAGTCAAATGTTTTGAAATTTGTTTTAGATCCAGCAAGGCAAGAAGGAGCTGGACCAGGAGTTCGGGAAGCTTGACGTTCTAAAGCCCCGACGTATTTTTGGATAAGCGTTTTCTGTGAGTTTATACGATTTGCTTTTAAAGTATTTAAGCAATTATTTTATATTGCTTTGTGTTTGAATTTCATGTTTGGTATGCGAATTCTTTTTATGAATTGCATATGTTTGATTTGAAACCAGTATTGATCCGATGGAACGTGCTACCTATTGGGCGACAATAGGACTGTGTGATCACCAGTTTTGATATGACTCAGCTGGGAGCTGATGATGAATATGAAATTTACGATTGGGTTATTATTTAGATACGCAGAGTGAACTCGGCTACGGTGTAGCCTGGAAGTCCCCGTATCTAGTGGCTGGGCCACCAGCGAGTTGGACTCGCAATTGATATTTATGATTGGATTGATAGATTGATTATTAGTATGTTTGAGGATTAAGGTTTCAATCGGATCTTATACTTGGCCGCATATGATTGATTGCGATTTTACGTTTTATTTGAATACTTATTAGTAAATGTATGAACTCACTCAGTATATCCCAATATACTGACCCCTCACAGATTTCCTTTCAGGATAAAGACGCTTTGAAGCAACGGACTTCTATCCTACTTCCAGAAGTCTGTATTTTTGAGTATGTAAAGAAACAGTACTTTACTCTTAGAGCTGCAGTAGATAAGTATTTTGTGAGTCAGCTGTAATATATAGTTTTTCTGTAAATATTACTCTAACGTTTTAAAGTTTTAAACGTTTTACGCTTGCTGCGTTATTTATATGTGGTGACTGCCAGAGGATATGTGTGCCTGGCATGTGTGCTTCTGCATGACACGTGTTTGCTTATGTCATGCATGACGTTTACATTTATAATTGCGAAAAATTATTTTACGTTTTTAGGCTTGCTACGGGTTTCGGAGCAACCACTCCCATTCCCTAGCGCCGGTCTCGGCCCTGAGATTGGGTCGTGACAAAGTTGGTATCAGAGCATGGTCCAGTTACCATTGCTTATGTTAGAAGAGTGATTGATTTTCATAGGATTCTACTGCAGCACCTAGAACTCGAGTCTTGTCTTGTCTTTGTTACGTATTCGTTTGATTTTCAAACTTTTAGCTTTCCCTCTAGGATGTGAGTCTGTCTTACGTGTGTGTTCGCTTGTGATGAGATGCGCGTTTATTACGGTATGCGTTTGCAATAATATGCGGTTATGTGGCTAAATAACGCTGTTTGTCTTGGTCAGGATGTCTGACCAACGACAAGAACTAGAGCGAGCTGCCGCTGCAGCACGTAACGTTATAGAAGGGGCGCATGACGTCCATCCAGAAGCTCAAGATGAGTCTTCTGTTCAGGGAGGAGGTGGTGGCCAAGAGGCCCAGGCGCAGGCACCTGGAGTGCAAGCGCAAGCCCAGCAATCTAATGTTGTGGGTTTCGATCTGAATCAGTTTCTTACGGGAATTGCGGCTATGCAAGCCAATCAGGCTGAGGTACAGAATATGCATCGTGAGCAACTACAGCAGCAACAGTTACGCAATGTGGCTTTCACTGATCGAGATATCGTTTTGGCCTATATGCGCCTTAAGCCAACTAAGTTCGACAGTACAGGTGATGCTCTCGATTTCCTCGAAGAAGTAGAACGTAATGCTCGACGCCTGCAAGCTAATGAGAGACAGACCATCATTATGGTGGAAATGTCATTGAAAGGACCTGCGAAAGATTGGTTTCAGCAGCATATTCAGCCAACCATGGATACTATGACCTGGGCTGAATTTGCAAACCACTTTAGGGAATACTTTTTACCATATGCAGTGACAGAGAGTTATCGTAGCCAGTGGTTGACCCTGAGTAGAGGCAATCGGTCTGTGCAAGAGTATGTGACGGAGTTTACCAGGGTGAGTAGGTTTGCACCAGACCTGACTACAGACCCAGTCAGAGTGAACTCGAGGTTTGTAGAGGGTCTAGGAGCTGAATTTGTGAGTCTGACGTCTGATATCGGAAGAACCCTAGTGCAACTGATTGATAGTGCTAGGCAAATGGAAGTTTCTCTGATTCGTTTTGGAAGAATTCCTGACCCTTCCAATGTTGCACTTGTGAGAGATAATACGTTTCGTAGCGTACAGAGCGCACCTACCCGATCATATGCTGGGAATTATTCTCGACCTCCATCACGTCAGCAGAGAAATAAGAGAGCTCGATATGGAACTAGAGTCAGTACTTCAGGCACTGGATTTAGTGCCAGATCGATGAGTGACATGGGAGGCGGAGTTCCCATATGTCTGAACTGTAATAGGAGGCACTATGGCGCGTGTTACACTGCTAGTGGAGCATGTTTTAACTGTGGTCAACGGGGCCATTTTGCTAGAGATTGTCCAAGGCAGATGCCCCAAGGTTCGATGACTACTGTAGTACAGCCTTCCTATCAACAGCAGAGAACTGCGCAGCAGATAGCGTCAGGATATGATCAAACAGGAAGTACCTTCACTGGCCAGAGAGGCCGTGGCTATGGAAATCGTGGAGGAAGAAATGGCGGAGGACGCGGTACTGGTCAGACTTCGCAGGCTGGCGGGAGTCAGGCCAGAGTCTTTGCACTGAATCCTCAGGAGGCTCAGGCTTCCAATGCGGTGGTGCAAGGTACCTTTTCTATCGCTTCTCAAGACGCTCTAATTTTATTTGATCCGGGCGCTACGCATTCGTTTGTTTCACCTAGTTTTGCTAGTAAGTTAGGAGTGCAACCAGCGTATCTTAGGAACCCTTTATCTGTAGCTACCCCAGTTGGCGAGAGTGTGGAAGTTAGTATCGTTTATCCGTCCTGTCCTGTGAGAGTTCAAGGACGAGATTTGTTAGTTGACTTGATTTTACTCGAAGTATTAGCTTTTGATGTCATATTAGGAATGGATTGGCTAGCTCAGCACTACGCCAATGTGGATTGTCGAAAGAAGACGGTGACGTTTAACACGCCTGGAATTGAAGCAGTTTCAATTCAGGGTGATAGAATGGAATCTTCTGCAAGTATCATTTCAGCTATTAAAGCTTGTAGTATGTTGAAGAAGGGATGTCAAGGATTTTTAGCGATAGTACGAGACACAGAGAAGAAAAGTATAAATTTAAGTGACGTGCCAGTTGTGTCAGAGTATACAGACGTTTTTCCAGAAGAATTACCTGGATTACCCCCAGACCGCGAGATTGAGTTCTGTATCGAATTGGCTCCTGGCACGAAGCCAATATCGATACCACCTTATCGAATGGCGCCAGCAGAGCTCAAAGAACTTAAGGATCAATTAGAAGAATTGTTTGATCGTGGTTTTATCAGACCGAGTGTATCCCCATGGGGTGCACCAGTGCTATTTGTGAAAAAGAAGGATGGATCGCTTCGATTATGTATTGACTATCGACAATTGAACAAGGTGACGATTAAGAATAGGTATCCGTTACCTAGGATCGACGATTTGTTCGACCAGTTACAAGGAGCGAAATACTTTTCCAAGATTGATTTGAGATCAGGTTATCATCAGCTAAAGATTCGCGATGACGATGTTCAGAAGACTGCTTTCCGAACTCGATATGGACATTACGAATTCCTCGTTATGTCATTCGGATTGACGAACGCCCCAGCAGCCTTCATGGATTTGATGAATAGAATATTCAAACCGTACTTGGATCAGTTCGTGATCGTGTTCATCGACGACATTTTAATCTATTCGAGTACAAAAGAAGAGCACGCACAACATTTGCGGATGGTACTACAGACGCTAAGAGAGCATCAGCTTTACGCCAAATTCTCTAAATGTGAATTTTGGCTAACGGAAGTGGCTTTCTTAGGTCATGTGGTTTCACAAAGCGGCATTAAGGTTGACCCAAAGAAGATTGAAGCTGTGATAGAATGGAAACGACCTGAATCAGTTACGGAAGTTAGAAGCTTCCTTGGTTTAGCGGGATATTATAGACGATTTGTACAGGACTTTTCGAAGATCGCTGTACCTTTGACGAAGTTAACTCAGAAGAACGTGAAATTCAACTGGACGGACCAGTGTGAACTCAGTTTTCTGAAATTGAAGGAGTGTTTAACGACGGCACCAGTCCTAACGTTACCAGAAGGAACGGAAGGATTCACAGTTTACTGTGACGCGTCAAGAGTTGGGCTAGGATGTGTCCTTATGCAACACGGTCGAGTGATTGCATACGCTTCGCGACAGCTCAAGAAGCACGAAACGAACTATCCCACGCATGATCTAGAGCTAGCAGCGGTGATTTTTGCATTAAAGATTTGGAGACATTATTTGTACGGCGCTACGTGCGAAATCTTTACAGATCATAAGAGTCTCAAGTACATTTTTGACCAACGAGAGTTAAACCTCAGACAGCGGAGATGGATGGAGCTACTGAAAGATTACGACTGCACGATACAATACCATCCAGGCAAGGCCAACGTAGTGGCAGATGCCTTAAGCAGGAAGTCAGCTGGAAGTCTCGCGCACGTTACAACGACATGGCGGAGGCCATTAATCAACGAGATACATACGATGTTTAGCCAAGGAGTGGAGTTCGAGATCTCATCTCTCGGAAACCTAATGGCTCAGTTAACGGTACGATCGACGTTGATTGATCAGATCAAAGAGTTGCAAGCAGACGACCCTCAATTGACGCATCTAATCGAGGAAGTTCAACAAGGAAAGAGTCAAGATTTCAGTATCGTCAACGGAATCTTGAAATACGGCAGTCGAATGTGCGTTCCAGATGTGGAAGACTTAAGACAGAAGATCATGGAAGAGACTCATGGAACGATTTATAGCGTTCATCCTGGTTCCACGAAGATGTACCATGACATCAAATCAACGTATTGGTGGAGCGGAATGAAGAAGGATATCGCAGAGTTCGTGGCGAAATGCCCGACTTGTCAACAAGTCAAGTTGGAGCATCAACGGCCTTACGGATTTCTTCAACCATTACCCATTCCGGAGTGGAAGTGGGAGCAGATCACGATGGATTTCGTAATCGGACTACCCAAGACACAGAAAGGTTTTGATTCTATTTGGGTAATCGTGGATCGTTTGACGAAATCAGCGCACTTCATTCCTATCAAGACGACTTATTCTGCAGCAAAGTTAGCGGAGATTTATATCACTAAGATTGTGAGCCTACACGGAGTTCCCGTGTCAATCGTTTCCGACAGAGGTTCCGTATTTACCTCTCATTTCTGGAAGAGCTTACAAGACGCGCTGGGAACGCGATTGAATTTCAGCACTGCGTTTCACCCTCAGACAGACGGTCAGTCTGAACGGACGATTCAAACGTTAGAAGATATGCTTCGACTTTGCGTATTAGACTTTGGAGGTAGTTGGGATACGTACCTACCCCTAGTCGAGTTTGCCTACAACAACAGCTATCATTCAAGCATCGAGATGGCTCCTTACGAAGCATTGTATGGGCGAAAATGTCGATCTCCTATTTGTTGGGACGAAGTCGGTGAACGAAAGCTCACTGGAGCAGAGATCATCCAGATTACGTCAGAGAAAGTTCCGTTGATAAAGCAGCGTTTGAATACTGCTTCCAGTCGACAGAAGAGTTACGCGGACCCCAAGAGGAAGGATATCGAATTTCAGCTCGGAGACTACGTGTTTCTCAAAGTGTCACCGATGAAGGGAATAATTCGTTTCGGAAAGAAGGGTAAATTGGCTCCGAGATATGTCGGACCATATCAGATCGTGGAGCGTATAGGCTCAGTTGCCTATAAGCTAGACTTGCCACAGGAGATGTCGCAAGTTCATCCTGTCTTTCATATTTCCATGCTTCGGAAATATGTACCAGATCCTTCTCGAATAATTCAACCGCAAGTGGTGGACGTGAGCGAGGAACTAACATACGAAGAACGACCAGTGCAGATTGTCGATACCCAGATACGACAACTGCGAACGAAGAGAATCCCTATGGTGAAAGTTCTTTGGAGAAGTCAATCTGTAGAAGAGTGCACGTGGGAGACAGAGGAGGATATGAGGCAAAAGTACCCATATCTATTTACGCAAGGTACGTGGCTAACTTTTAAATTCGAGGACGAATTTATTTTAAGGGGGGGTGAATGTAATACCCCAAAATATTTTAAGATAATTACGTCGTGCCACGTGTCGTGATTTCCGATAAATTAAATTAAGAAGAATTTAATTTAATTATATCGGGAAATTTGAATAAATTTTAATAAGTCAATTAGCGGGATTTGGGGATTTAACTTCAGAAATTAATATAAAATAATTTATAAATCCCGTAAGGAATTTTATTTCGCCAAAGTCCGCGAAATAATTTATAGTATTTATGGTAAAAGTTTCAAGTCAATCGGAGACTGTTTAAAATTTGGACGCGAATAGGTTTTGGACTAAATTGAAACTTTTGAAAAGTTTCAAGGACCAAAGTGCAAGTTAGCCAGATATATATATAAAAACCCTTCAGATGAAGGATCCAGACACTCCATTCCTTTCATTCCTTTCGCTCGTCAGTTCATCGCCGTTTCCGTCGCTCGATTCCGTTTCTCGTCCATTTTCGACGTTTAATAACTCGAATTGATCGTATTCACGAGGCGAATCACGGTAAGCTTGACGTTTTACCGTTTCGTTGATTATATTTTGAGTTATATTGATTCAAAGTTTTAGGCCACGAAACGATTTTATCGTTTATTCGATTATAGGATCGTATTTGGGTGTTTTGAAGTTAGAAATAGCGTTTTAGTTACGTTTTGAGCGTTTTGGCACGATGGAGCACGTCGGAAAACGATTTCCGGGCAAAAGCCCGTGGCTGTGCGTCCCACAGCCGAGCTGTGCGAACGCACAGCAGGACTGTGCGAACGCACAGTCAATGGACTGTGCGAACGCACAGTCAACTGTGCGAACGCACAGTCAGGTGACTGTGCGAACGCACAGTCATGGACTGTGCGAACGCACAGTCATGGACTGTGCGAACGCACAGTCATGGACTGTGCGAACGCACAGTCATGGACTGTGCGAACGCACAGTCTACTAGGACTGTGCGAACGCACAGTCACACCGTGCAGACGCACAGTCCCCTGTGCAATCGCACAGGCAGACGTGCGTACGCACAGTGTTTTCGTCTATCGACCTAGTTCTTCGAGAAATTTTATACGCGCATATCGAGACGTGAAATGGGTTAGTAATTGATTAATGTGAGACATTAACCTAATGAAGTTAAAAGTGATATTTTATCCATAAACGAGTTTGATACCGTTTATCGGGATAATCACGTGAGAGGCACGATGGTTAATAAAGCTCAGTGTGTCTAGTCTTGAGTCTAGAGTCAATCTTAGAATAGGATTCTGATGTCAGTCAAATGTTTTGAAATTTGTTTTAGATCCAGCAAGGCAAGAAGGAGCTGGACCGGGAGTTCGGGAAGCTTGACGTTCTAAAGCCCCGACGTATTTTTGGATAAGCGTTTTCTGTGAGTTTATACGATTTGCTTTTAAAGTATTTAAGCAATTATTTTATATTGCTTTGTGTTTGAATTTCATGTTTGGTATGCGAATTCTTTTTATGAATTGCATATGTTTGATTTGAAACCAGTATTGATCCGATGGAACGTGCTACCTATTGGGCGACAATAGGACTGTGTGATCACCAGTTTTGATATGACTCAGCTGGGAGCTGATGATGAATATGAAATTTACGATTGGGTTATGATTTAGATACGCAGAGTGAACTCGGCTACGGTGTAGCCTGGAAGTCCCCGTATCTAGTGGCTGGGCCACCAGCGAGTTGGACTCGCAATTGATATTTATGATTGGATTGATAGATTGATTATTAGTATGTTTGAGGATTAAGGTTTCAATCGGATCTTATACTTGGCCGCATATGATTGATTGCGATTTTACGTTTTATTTGAATACTTATTAGTAAATGTAAGAACTCACTCAGTATATCCCAATATACTGACCCCTCACAGATTTCCTTTCAGGATAAAGACGCTTTGAAGCAACGGACTTCTATCCTACTTCCAGAAGTCTGTATTTTTGAGTATGTAAAGAAACAGTACTTTACTCTTAGAGCTGCAGTAGATAAGTATTTTGTGAGTCAGCTGTAATATATAGTTTTTCTGTAAATATTACTCTAACGTTTTAAAGTTTTAAACGTTTTACGCTTGCTGCGTTATTTATATGTGGTGACTGCCAGAGGATATGTGTGCCTGGCATGTGTGCTTCTGCATGACACGTGTTTGCTTATGTCATGCATGACGTTTACATTTATAATTGCGAAAAATTATTTTACGTTTTTAGGCTTGCTACGGGTTTCGGAGCAACCACTCCCATTCCCTAGCGCCGGTCTCGGCCCTGAGATTGGGTCGTGACATGAGACTACCACTTCAAGTATTCATGTTATAGAAATTAATCTTTCTACTTCTGATTCATGGGTATTAGATACTGGATCTGGATCTCACATTTGTACTAATGTGCAGGGTCTCAAAAGGAGTAGAAGTTTGACAAAAGGCGAAGTGGACCTACGAGTTGGCAATGGAGCAAGAGTTGCTGCTTTAGCTGTAGGGACTTATGAGTTATCTTTGCCTAGTGGACTTATTTTATCTTTGAACAATTGTTATTATGTACCTACCATGTGTAGGAATATTATTTCTGTTTCTTGTTTGGACAAGGATGGTTTTGAATTTATTATTAGGAATAATAAATGCAGTATTTCGCATAATAACATTCTTTATGGATATGCTCCACGCAGTAGTGGTCTTTATATTTTAAATGTTGAAGACACTAATGAAAAATCAATCTATAACATCAATATTAAGAAGTTTAAGTCAAATGATTTAAACTCTACTTATCTCTGGCATTGTCGTTTAGGCCATATAAATGAGAAACGCATATCAAAACTTCAAAGAGATGGACTTTTGAATTCATTTGATTATGAATCATTTGAAACATGTGAATCTTGTCTAATGGGCAAAATGACAAAAACACCTTTTATTGGACAAGGTGAAAGAGCTAAAAACTTATTGGGCCTTATACATACAGATGTATGTGGTCCATTAAGTACAAATGCTAGAGGTGGATTTCAGTACTTCATTACTTTTACTGATGATCTCAGTAGATATGGTTATGTTTATCTGATGAAACATAAATCTGAATCTTTTGAAAAGTTCAAAATATTTAAGAATGAAGTACAAAATCAACTTGGTAAAAATATTAAAACACTAAGATCTGATCGAGGTGGTGAATATTTAAGCCAAGAATTTGTAGATCATCTAAGAGATTGTGGGATCGTTTCTCAATTGACTCCACCTGGAACACCACAATGGAATGGTGTGTCTGAACGGAGAAATCGAACTCTATTGGATATGGTTCGATCAATGATGAGTCAAACTGATCTTCCAATATCATTTTGGGGTTATGCTTTAGAAACCGCTGCATTCATTTTGAATAGAGTTCCATCAACGGCAGTTGAAAAGACACCATATGAGATATGGACTGGAAAAACTCCTAGTTTGTCTTTTCTTAAGATTTGGGAATGTCAAGCTTATGTGAAGCGACTAATTTCAGATAAATTAGCACCCAAATCTGACAAATGCCTTTTTGTAGGATATCCTAAAGAAACTAAAGGATATTACTTCTACAATGCTTATGAGAACAAAGTGTTTGTTGCTCGAAATGGTATCTTTTTGGAAAGAGAATTTATTTCCAAAGGAACCAGTGGGAGTACAGTACAACTTGAAGAAATTCAAGAACCACAAAGTAGCATTGTACCTAGAATGGAACCTCAAAAGAATCAACAAGCAATTGCTGAACCAGTACAAGTACCACAAGGCCAAAGGAGGTCTGATAGGACACGTCATAATCCTATGAGATATGGATTTCTCATTACTGAGAACAATGATGTGATGATTGTGGATCAAGAAGAACCCACATCCTATCAAGAGGCCATAAATAGTCCTGACTCTGAAAAATGGCTCGAAGCCATGAGATCTGAAATGCAATCCATGTATGATAATCAAGTTTGGACCTTGATTGACTCAACGGATAGTGTAAAAACCATTGGGTGCAAATGGGTCTTCAAAATGAAGACTGACATGGATGGCAATGTGCATACCTATAAAGCAAGACTAGTTGCAAAAGGTTTCAGACAAATACATGGTATAGACTATGATGAAACCTTTTCACCAGTTGCTATGCTCAAATCCATTAGAATTCTCCTTGCCATAGCTGCATATTATGACTATGAGATATGGCAAATGGATGTCAAAACAGCGTTTCTTAATGGAAACTTACTTGAGGATGTGTACATGACACAACCTGAGGGTTTTGCCAGTCCGGAGAATTCTGGAAAGGTTTGCAAGCTTCAAAAATCCATTTATGGATTAAAACAAGCTTCTCGGAGTTGGAATCTTCGTTTTGATGAAGCAATCAAAGAGTTTGGATTCATCAAGAATGAAGATGAACCTTGTGTGTACAAGAAGGTTAGTGGGAGCGCGATTGTTTTCTTAGTGCTTTATGTTGATGACATACTACTCATTGGAAACGACATTCCCATACTGCAAAATGTTAAATCATGGTTAGGGAAGTGTTTTTCAATGAAAGACTTGGGCGATGCTGCTTATATATTAGGCATCAAGATCTATAGAGATAGATCTAGAAGACTCATTGGCCTAAGTCAAAGCACTTATGTTGATAAGGTATTAAACAGGTTTAGTATGCAAGACTCCAAGAGAGGATTCTTGCCAATGTCACATGGCATCAGTCTCAGCAAGACTCAGTGTCCTAAGACACAGGATGAGTGAGACCGCATGAGTAAGATTCCGTATGCTTCTGCTATTGGATCTATCATGTATGCAATGTTGTGCACTCGACCTGATGTCTTGTATGCTTTGAGTACAACGAGCAGATACCAGTCAAATCCAGGTGAAAGTCACTGGGCAGCAGTTAAGAACATCCTTAAGTACTTGAGAAGAACCAAGGATGCATTCTTGCTATATGGTGGTCAGGAAGATGAGCTGATTGTAAAGGGTTACACAGACGCTAGCTTCCAAACTGACATTGATGATTATAAATCACAGTCAGGATATGTGTTTTGTTTGAATGGAGGTGCTTTCAGCTGGAAGAGCTCGAAGCAGGACACCGTTGCTGATTCTACAACAGAAGCTGAGTATATAGCTGCTTTAGACGCAGCTAAGGAGGCTGTTTGGATCAAAAAGTTCATAACTGGATTAGGAGTTGTCCTAGTATATCTGATCCAGTGAACTTGTTATGTGATAACAATGGGGCCATAGCACAAGCAAAGGAGCCCAGATCACATCAGCGATCCAAACACATACTTAGACGCTATCATCTCATTCGAGAAATCATTGAGAGAGGAGACGTGAAGATATGCAGAGTTTCGACAAATGATAATGTTGCTGATCCGCTAACTAAGGCTCTTCCACAGCCTAAGCATGAGAGTCATACTAGGTCCATGGGAATTAGATTTAATGTAGATTGGGCCTAGTGCAAGTGGGAGATTGTTAGTGATATGCACTAGGTCAATCATGTTTGACCATGTTTTGACTGTATTATTTTGTTATTTATTGATTGGTAATTTTATCATTTTATATTAATGATTAAAATACTTGAATGGTTAATTCTTTCTAAGGTCATCAAGTATGTGACTTGATAGTAAAACTCTTAGGTTTAATAAAAGAATTATATACCATCTATCCCTAGTCTTAATACAACATTGAGACTAGTATGATGTTGACTGATGATTATGTTTTACTAATCATGTATATGAGATATTAAGTCAAATCATAGGTGCTATTTGAGAAATAAGGCACTGGATGACCCACTGTGAGAATACTACATAGATCACTGTCATAAGTAATTCTCATTACAGTTCTATTAGTATAATCCTTTGACCTTGAAATCATCATGGATTTCTACATAGCTATTTCATATTTTCATACAGTCTTACATTATCTTTAACAGGATAATGGAATAGATTGTCATTGGATATGAACGTAACTATGTGAGAAATGTGAGTGACTGAGAAGGAATTTGTCCCTCATTTATTTGAGTAAGATATCTATGGGCCCCTTGAAGAAGATAGACTGAAGAAAATGCATGGCCATGCTAATTGATAAGGAGTTATCATTTTCAGTCTACTTAGACTCAAGAAACTAATGATTGAATATTATAAGGATGATAGGACTATGCCTTATATTCAATCTGGATATCGAGTGACAAAGGGATTAAAATATTATTGTAAATGGTTAAATCGAATTATCGATATTCGTATAACTTGGGTAGTCATAATGTCTTGCTAGAGGCCACTTATGACTTGTGGGCTGAAATAGGGATTTCGAGCCTACTGCCAACGTTATATGAACCTACAGGGTCGCACACTAAGAACAGGCCCAAAACAGTTATGGATTGTACAAGCCCAATGTGATTAAGTGATTAATTATATATATATATATATATATATATATATATATATATATATATATATATATATATATATATATATATATATATATATATATATATATATAATTTGTAATATATATGTTAATATATATATATTAATTCGAAATTTAAGGATAAGTGTTTTCCTTAATTTATTATTTTTGGAAGATAATAAATATAGTAATTAATATATATGGATAATTATCAAAAAGGAGTTTTTGATAAACATAAACTTGTAGAATTGTAATGAGATTGAAATTTGAATTTGTCTCAAACCCTAGTGTTGTTTATCACTATAAATACACATTAAGCAATTGGTTTGAGAATCACGAAATTCATTATTCACTAAATCACTAAAATTTGAAATTGCTTGTGAAGCAATAGTGCTAGCACACAAGCACTAGTTTTGGCTAAGGTCTGTTCGTGTGGATACTCGTAGAGGACGCGTTCTTTTGGAGGCGTTTCTGATCCGAGGCCAGGTATCAACAAAGTGAACCACCTCCTTCCTTCCTACATTGCTGTTGAATTCGACATACAAGTAAGTAATTATTCTGTTAATTCGAATTACATGAATCTTGGTTTGGGTTTTTAGATAAATTTTTGAAATTTCGCTGCGTTATGAACCTATAAAACCCAACATTAAGCCCATCCATGACTGTAAATCAAAGAAAACAAGCACGGATGTTTGTAAATAAGGGCGGAAAGTTGAATTTATTAAATCCTAAAAGGTGGAACACACATTTTTCAAGTCAAACAGCATAACCAAGAACTCGAAGTGACCGTGAGTTCGAAAGGCTGTCTTTTCCACATCAAAAATTTACATCTAAACTTGAAAACTTTATACACTAAATCCAATTTAGTATAAAATTATGCACCGTGTAATTCTTCCAGCAGTTCATTGATTAGTGGAATCAAAAATTTATCCTTCTGTCACGACCTGATTTTGTTGGACAAACAGCAACGTTAGGGACTATGAGTGTTAGCTTTGAAATTCATAGCAAGCCTAAATATTTACATCCAGTTCAATCCTCGGTTGGTTAATTAGGTCATACCCGAATAATGCACACCCCATGATTTGAAGTTTTGGTTGGGATTATGGATTTGGTGGATTATTTATTATTGAGCTTTTTCTATGAAATACTGTTTTCTAGAACATTTATTCTTTTACTACCTGATACAGGTCAAACTTCTGAGGTCGCCTAGTCTATAATTTCTGTACACGTAACAATGTAAGCTCAAAGGACCTCAGGCTGGTATTGCCTGAAAGCCGCTCTGATGCTTAAGTCAGAAAGGATTTTTTGCTAAGAAGATGAGCGTATAAGTATTCGGGTCTAAGATGTGATTACCTTCTCAAGCATCAGTGGGCTTCTATTTATAGGAATTTGATGACCAGTTACTCACTAGGAAATCGTGGGTATTAGCCACGATTTTTGATGGATCTCAGGCCACGTTCTCCGACTATCCATGGGAAGTGGGATAGTGGGGATGGTGTTAGCAATGTACTTCATAGACGA
Organism: Mercurialis annua; assembly: GCF_937616625.2. Classification (NCBI taxonomy): domain Eukaryota; kingdom Viridiplantae; phylum Streptophyta; class Magnoliopsida; order Malpighiales; family Euphorbiaceae; genus Mercurialis; species Mercurialis annua. The sequence goes on from NC_065571.1 coordinate 18,223,035, forward strand.
AGTACATTCTCATGCTTGGGCGATCCCTTCATGGTGTTACCAGCGAACTTTAATTAGGGCGCTCTCAAGGCACCTTGGGCGATGCCTATATGATCATGTGGGCGAGCTATGACCATGACGTTCTTAATATCTCTTGAGCGAGTCTAAATTATTTAGGCGAAGCCTGGAGTCCAGTCATTTACAGACCGGTATCACTACCTTTTCTGAATTTTTACATTTCATACCAAATGTTTTTTCTTTTTTATACTACTGTTTTTAAAACTTTAGTGTTTGTACTAATTCTTATCTTCCACCAATTTTTTTCATTATTTTTCACCATTATATTTCTGCATTTAATATTTATTATATTTTTTATTTTTTTGATTTTTTTTGGATTTTAACTTTTTTTAGCTGTTGACGTTTTTCTTCAGTTTTAATATCAACACAATATCAACAACATTTAATAAACTGGGTAATATTAATTTTTTAAATCTTTTTTATGTTAATTTTTACTTTTTCTATATGTTTTTCTTTATTTTTTTGCTCATAGTTAATCAGCATTTATTATTTAACATATATCTAATTTTAATTTTTTTATATATCAATATAAAATCAACATTAACAAAATAATTATTTGAAGTTTTTAAAAAAATTATCGCTAATTTTTATTTTTCCAGCATTATTTTAATCTAATTTTTATTTTATTTTACTTCACGAACAATATTTTTACTAATGTTAAAATCACCCGAATATCAACCGAACATCAACACAATATCAACAAAATGTCAACACAATATCGATACAATAGTTTAACATTATTATTATGTTTTTCAGCAATGATCAACAAAATATCAACCGAAATCAATATAAAATCAACAATGTTACATTATAACAATTTAACATCGTTATTTATTTTTTCACCAATACTAAAATTAACACAATATCATGTTGCTGACTAATTTAAATTTAGAAGTTACATAATAGTAATCACATGTAGTACAAGTATATAAAGAACTAATTTAAAAATAGAAATTACATTGTGGCTCTAGTTTAAATTCCAAAACTAAAAATGAAAGCAAAAATGTGATATTGTTGCAATGCTCCTCAAGCTAGAGAAGTTAACAGTCCCACACACACATTTTACTAATAAGCCTAACACCTCTTTTTCTTAATCGCTTATGTTTGTCTAATCTAATTTGAACGGACATCATAACTACATGCAATACGCGGTTTATGCAAATTGTAATAATTAAAAATTGTCGCTTGCAAATTATTATTTCAATTGTTAATGAGTGCTCTGAAATTCACCATTTTTGCTATGAAAATGTCCACCAACAACATGATCGGAAAGTGAAAATTATTTAAGGAACAAAAATAACTAGCTGAATTTTATTTTGAAACTAATAAAAACAATTAACAATCAAAAGCAACAATATCAATATAACTACCTCAGCACGGTAATTAGGATATGCATTCACTTTTTCGGGCACGATTTTTGAATGTATTAAATGGAGGTCCCTTCTCTAATGCACTAAACAGAACCCACATTGTTCTTATCCCCAAAATCAAAAATCCAGAATCTATGAAAGACTATAGACCAATTAGTTTATGTAACGTCCTTTACAAAATTGTGTCTAAGGTTATAACTAATAGGTTTAAGTCTGTACTATCTCACTTGATATCTAAGTACCAAAGTGCTTTCTTTCCAGGTAGACTCATAACAGATAATATCCTCGTTGCATTCGAATGTTTCCACTATATGCACAGGAAAACAAAAAATAAAACAGGTTTTATGGCAATGAAACTAGACATGAGTAAAGCTTATGATAGGATCGAGTGGGTGTTTGTAGAAGCTGTTCTAAAAAAATAAAATTCCATCCAGCTTTGGTTGCCTTAGTTATGCAATGTGTCACCTCTGTTTCTTTTTAGGTGATGATTAACGATGCCCCAAAAGATTTATTTTATCCTAAAAGAGGCCTTCGTCAAGGAGACCCTCTTTCGCCTTTTTTGTTTATCCTTTGTGCAGAGGCTTTTTCATATTTGATAACAAATGCTGCGAATGATGGAAAAATCCATGGTGTGCGAGTTGCAAGAAACGCTCATATGATATCGCACTTGTTTTTCGCCGACGACTCTATCATATTCGCAAGGGCTGATGAGAGGGAAGGAGAAAAAATCAAAGCTGTCATTAAATGTTAAGAAGAGGCATCGGCTTAAGAGATAAATTTTGACAAAACCGCTATCTCGTTTAGTCGGAATGTGCATAGGGAGAGGAGGGGAATCATTGCTGAAAATCTGGGTGTGAGGGAAATTGTTCATCATGATCGTTATCTTGGGCTTCCTACTTTTGTGGGTAGATCGAAGAAAGAGATTTTCAATATCCTTTTTGAATGGGTGTGGAAAGAACTTAGCGGTTGGAAAGAAAAGCAACTCTCAAAGGCGGCTAAAGAAGTCCTTCTTAAAAGATAGTTCAAGCGATTCCCACTTACACCATGGGGTGTGTTTTAATTACCGATTGCGGTGTGTAATGAGATGCAATGTTTAATGTCAAGTTTCTGGTGGAAGCACGGTGGTAGCGGTAGAGGAATGCATTGGGTTGGTTGGGAAAAATTGTGTAGAAGAAAGGAATGTGGAGGTTTGGGTTTCCGTAACATCGAAAGCTTTAATAAAGCTATGTTGGCAAAACAAGGGTAGAGATTGATACGTGATAGCAGCTCACTTGCTGCCCGAGCGTTAAAAGCTAGATACTTTCCGCGAACTTCTTTCCTTGAAACAAAAATAGCACCCAGGGCAAGCTTCACCTGGTGTAGCATTGCTAGCGCGATTCCGTTGTTGACTGGATTGAGATGGAAATTGAGCAATGGAAATACTGTCAAAGTATTCAAAGATCCATGGGTTAATAGGGAAGGAATGTTTCGAGCTTATCCGAGTAATGAGAACGTTGGCTAAGACATGTAGGTTTGTGATTTATTGAAAGACAATGGATACCAATAGAACGAACAATTAATTGATGCGGTTTGTCGAGATTTTGATGCGAAAGCGATAAAGGAAATGCGATGGAGGAGATTTGATCATGACGATAGGCCAATTTGGAATTACTCGGAAAATGATTTATTTTCAGTTCGTTCAGCCTATTGTAATGATATGGACACAAATTAAAGAGTACTTTCGGCACCTCAAACCAATCTGGAGATGGAAGTCCCACTGCTTGGAATAAAATATGAAAATTATCAATTCCCCCAAAGATAGGCTTAATTACTCAAAACCCCCTCACCTTTAGCCACTTTTGCAATTATATTTTCAAGTTTACCCTAATTTGCCTTTTATATTTCAATCGTACCCTAAAGTATTAAATTGACCTCTTTTTTCTTGAAAAAGTGTTTAAAATAGTCCTTCATTTTTAACATATTTTCTAAATAGATGCTAATGTTATTAATAATATAAAAAAACTTTCTTCCTCCCTAAAATCACCAAATAATAATTATTTTTTTGTTTAATTTATATTAATTATCAATTACTTTTTAAATCAAAACCGTTAAAAATATCATTTCAACAGAATAAAACAAAGTCGTATTAAGAAAAAAATAAAAAATACAATACAAAAAAATGATAACGCCGGACAGAGATGGAGCTGCTCAGCTCCTTCTCAAATTTGAGAAGGAGCAAGAGTAGTTCCTTCTCCATTGAGAGGTCCTCCTTCTCAAATTTGAGAAGGTGGAGCAGCCTCTCCGATGAAAATTCGGTGGGTCAGTTGAAATCGATGCCGACGGTGGGGACATAAACAGTTTTAACAAAATTTTGATTTTTTAATTTATTTGATTTTTAATAAAATTTTAAAGATTAAGTAATTATTCATTTAAGATTATTTGAAAGTTTATAAAGAATAAGGATTTATTTGTATTTTTTCAAATAGTAAATAATATGATATTATCTTTCTATTTGATTCTTTTGAATTTTTTTCATCTTTAAAGTTATTAAATTGTCATAATTTTTTAATATGGGGTACAATTGAAACATAAAAGGATAAAATAGGATAAAATTGAAAAAATTATAATTACAAAAAGGGTGAAAGGTGAGGGGCGTTGAGTGATTAAGCCCTAAAGATAAAACACTTCGTTTGGAGACATGCCAATTTGAGTTTGCCTACCAAATTTCTCTTTTGCACAGAGCTAATATTGGTGATGGAGCATGTTTATCAGGTGTGGACAAAAGAAACAACTGCTCATATTTTTAAGAATGTCATTGGGTTAGAAGGGGGTGGTTTGGAAGTCATTTTAGAGTAGGAAACTGTAACTTCATAGAATGGTTGGACAGTGTCTTGTGCAGATTGAATAAGGGGGAACGAAATGCTTTCTGGATGATTTGTTGGTGGATTTGGTATGCCAGAAATTAATTGTGTTTTGAAGGTGTAGATGTTGCTTGGGATAGAGTGTTAGAATTGGCATCTAGAATGTTGGCAGAGTTCAATGAAGCTAATGTGAAAGCTCAAAAACTGAAACCAAAGAAGAGTAAAAAGTGGACCTGCCCAATTGTTTACACCGGCCCAAATAAATACCGGATAGAACTTCATATGGGCTTATCAGGGATCAAGGCCCAACGGAAAGCTTGTTTATTGTTGCTTTTTCTATTTTATTAGGAGTTTGTAGCTCATTAGGAGTGATTTTCTTTCAGAGTCTTAGTCCTAGTCAAATTAGGAGTCTTAATTATGAGGAGCTATAAATAGCTCAGAGCTTTATTATTTTTGTATCAACAAATCAATCAATCAAAAACCAAGCCCAGTGCTTTTTATCTCGCAATCTCCGGATTGTTTTAATTTAGGAGTAGTTTTCGGTATTAATCTCGCCTGAGTCCGTGACTCCCAGATTATTACTTTTTAGATCACGTGGTTAAGTGTTTTTAACCAAACAAGCCCTGTGAATATCTGCATAGGTTCGTTAAAGTATCAAACCTCAAACCGATCCCGATTATAAATTCAAAGATTCGAGTCCGGAATATTTCCAGGCGAACATCTTTTGGCGACTCCACTGGGGACCAGTTTATGGTTAGCACAAAAACGGACTTTAAGGACGATTCCAGGCACGCTCGGTCCATACGCCGACAACAACGGAAGGAGGGTGACACAGTAGACGAATCAGATTCGGATAGATCGGAAACCATGGCCAAGGACAAACAGGTGAACCAATCAAGCAAGGTGCCGAATACAACGGATACCGAGGGAAACCTACCTAAGGACAAGGTCGACGACGCGACCGATGATATGATAGACTACTCGCGCCAGCTTCCTCCCTCTCGCCCTTCTTTATCACAGGCCGACTTCTCGGCCATGAGGGGCGAAATAGCGCAAGAGAACAAGCAAATGTTCGACGGCGCGATGCATCAGATGTCCGAAGTAATGAGGAACATCATGGCCGACCAAACGTCGGTCCAGAGACAGATCCAAGGGAACTTAGACGGCCTCAACAAGGCAATGGAAAACCTAGGGCGATTATTTTCTGGGCAATCCGCGGCCGATCAGGGGTACAAGAGGGCCGAACAGAACCAAACACCGAGCCGTTTTGGTCAACCAGGTGGTTCGGCCGAACAACAACCCAGCAAGATGGGGTATACATATGGTTCCGTTAAGCTGTTAACGAGGAACGAGGCCGAGTTCTCAGGAAGGGCCGATCACCCGGGAGCAAGCTCGTCCAACCCACAAGGCGAAGCTAGACCACAAGGGGGAGCTACTGGAGCCAACACCCAGGAGCCCAACACGGGCGAACGATCGTACTCCGAGGGAGGCGATCCAAGTATATACAATCAAGGGCAACTCGTGGACATGCTAGAAAGGCTCGGGGTAGATCTGCGACCTATGCCTCGCCCATCGTACATGAAACCGTATCCGGACTGGATCGACAAGTTATATCCTTTCCCAAGGGGGTATAAAGTGCCAGAGTTTAGTTTGTTTTCGGGCGAGGAAAAGGGCCAATCGACGGTTGAACATGTCGCCCGGTTTTCAGCACAATGCGGCGAAGCAGCCGCTCATGATTTCTGGAAGCTCCGGCTGTTCGCCAGCTCTTTGACAAAAATGGCGTTTACATGGTACTCTAGATTGTCGCCCAATTCGGTGGACACATGGAAGGACCTCGAAATCCTCTTCCATGAAGAGTTTTACAGAGCACCACCCGATGTCACCCTGGCTGACCTCGCCCGAATCTCACAGCTACCGAGTGAGTCGGCAGAGAAGTATATCGGCCGATTCAGAAACCTCAGGACTAGGTGCTCCACCAAAATGCCAGAGGCCGATTGTGTACCGATGGTGGTAAGAGGAATGAGTTTCGCCATGAGGGAGCATTTCGAGGGCCACAGGTTTCGGGACTTGTTCGAGCTAACGAACAGGGTGACGAGCTACGAAAGACTCCTCCAGGAGAAAGAACAGAGGAGAGGCGCATCTAAAGGGACCTATTACAAAGACCAGCTCGACGTGGCCGTGGTGTCCGATAGCGAGGATAGTGGATCCGAAGATGAAGTCAACATGGCCGAATTTTTGGGAACAAAACCCCTGGAATGTTCGGCCTTGCGAAAGTCTGGCTTTGTTAAAAGAAATAAAACTGCGGTAGTACAAAAGGAGTATTCGTTCGACCTGACCAAAGCGGACGACATATTCGATGCCTTATTGAAGGATGGACAAATCGCCCTAAGCGAAGGTCATACAATTCCACCGACGGAGGAGCTGGTCGGTAAAGATTACTGCAAGTACCATAATTCCTGGAGGCACAGTACGAACAATTGCGTAAATTTCAGAAACGTGATCCAGAAGGCAATTAACGAAGGAAAACTTCTCTTCCCAACGAAGAAAGAGGCCGATGTAAAATGCGTGTCCATTAACACCGTTCGGCCTCACTTTGATAGCTACCTAGAGCAAGGGCAGATACAAAGCAAGTGGAACCCTAGAAGGCCCAAGCCGAGAGTCGAGACCGACGGTTCAAAGTGGCGAGGAGAAAATGGGCGACCTCAGCAACAGAAAAGGAAGCGGTACAGCTCGCCCACTGCAGATATGACTTGCCCCTCATGCAGTACGTGTTTTAAGGTCAAAGGAGGCGAGAACACGAGGAAGCATCCCAAGACCTTTAAACCAAGATCGCCCACAGAACAGTGGCAGAGGCATGAGCCACAGCGGAGGCCTACCACTAATGTATTCAAGAGGATATTTCGGCCAACGGAGGAGACCCCTCGTATGACGAAAACCCAGAAGAGGCGAATGCAAAGGCTGCGACAAGAGTCGCGGGCGAATCACGGGGCAGAATCGGGTCCCAGAGAGCAGCACGGAAATAGGCCAATAACCGAGAGACTGGGGGCAAGGAACCAGGCCGATACGGACGCCAAATCACCGGATAGGCGAAATGCCAAGGTAAGGAAGGTATGGATACCGAAGAGCGAAAAACACTCGGCCGCTGTGCCCGTAACGGCAGTGGTTCACAAGGATGATGAAGATTCCAGCAACCGATCGTCCTACAAGGACGTACTCGTATCGCACCACGGTGGCCAACTTAAAGCAAGGTTGCCCAAAGAACGCGAGGTCGTCGTCTCGCACAAGGAGGGCGTGTTGAAAGCATGGGTCCCGGTGGTAAGGGACGAATACGGAGTAAGAGTGGTCACACTCCCCAACTCATACAGAAGTAAACCAGGGCAGAAGGCAACGTTGGAAGGCGATGTAATCGTACCAGAAGGAGATAGCGCCGATGATACCGCGGTAGTATCCCTTAGCAAACCTCCAACAAGGATGACTAGGCACATACGGCCACTATACATCAAGGCCGATCTGAACGGGGTGTCAATCAACAGAGTCCTCATCGACAACGGGGCTGGCGTCAACATACTACCGGCGAAAATGCTCAAAAAACTGGGCATAACGCGGGATCAGCTTGACCCGACCGACGTTTACATGACTGACTTCGCAGGGGGCGAGACGCCGGCCGAGGGATACATTACCCTCAGAATTAAGGTAGGGCGAGTAGAAACCGAAGAAGGGTTTTTCGTGGTCAACGCCCGGAGCAACTACAACATTTTGCTCGGCCGCGATTGGATACACTCCAACATGTGTATACCGTCGACTATGCACCAAATGCTCTTCATATGGCGAGATGACGGCGAGGCCGAAGTTGTGCAGGGTGACCCCAACCCCTTCGGCGAGGACCATAACGTACTCGAAGCACGTTTATACGATGAAGAGGTGCGCAATATACAATCTCTTAGTTCGAGAGGAGAGACGAGCGTCCCTCGCTTGCTTGTTAACTCGGATCGGCCGGTATCAGTGACCCTCGGGGGCAACGGCCGATCCACCATCCTCAAAGATTCAAAATGATAGCACGACATAAAGAATTGAGGGAGAAAATTAGACAGTTAACCTCGCTGTATGATATCACATCGGCCGAATGCATCTATGAGGACCAAGAGCAAGACCCAACAGGATCGCTGCGGATCGGGGACATACGATTGGCAACCGGGAAATTAGAAGACGATCCCGCCCAAGTTCAGGACGACCTCCTCGAAATCAATCTGGGGACAGATGAATCGCCTAAGCCCATATATATCAACGCAGGACTGGACGAGGGATTCAGAGAGCAACTGATCGCCCTACTCATTGAGTTCCGCGACTGTTTTGCCTGGTCGTACGAGGAAATGCCGGGCCTTGATCCTGACATCGCCGAACATAAGCTTCCATTAAAGAGTGGGTTTCGGCCATTTCGGCAACCTCCCCGGCGAATGTCCAGGGAAGTGGATACTCTCATACAAGATGAGATTAAGCGGCTGGAAGATGCCAAGTTTATTCGGGAAGCCCAATACACCGAATGGCTCTCTAACATCGTGCCAGTGATGAAGAAAAACGGGAAGCTACGAGTATGCGTAGACTTTCGGAACCTCAACCTGGCTACACCTAAGGACGAATACCCGATGCCCGTGGCCGATATGCTGATAGACAGGGCAGCAGGACACACGATACTCAGTTTCCTCGATGCACACTCCGGGTACAACCAAGTTCCAATCAGCAAAGAAGACATCTCCAAAACGGCTTTTAGATGCCCCGGGCCGATCGGAGCCTACGAATGGGTCGTGATGCCTTTTGGCTTAAAAAATGCGGGGGCAACATATCAGAGGGCGATGAACAAGATGTTCAGAGGGGTTGAATGCCTTGAGGTCTACATCGACGATGTCGTAATCAAGTCAAATACCGGCGAAGTTCATTTGGCCGATCTCCGGAAAGGTTTCGAGCGTATACGACGTAATGGGTTAAAAATGAATCCTCTGAAATGCGCGTTCGGCGTTTCGGCTGGAAACTTCTTGGGTTTCTTGGTTCACCAGCGGGGAGTAGAAATAGATAAGAACAAAGCCAAGGCGATTATCAATGCTGAACCACCCAAAACCAAGAAGCAGCTCCAGAGACTCATCGGTCAAATCAATTTCCTAAGAAGATTCATAGCAAACACAGCGGGCCGACTTCGCAGCTGGAGTGTTTTGCTAAGAGGAAAAGAGACCGACGAGTGGATATGGACGAACGAGCAACAACGGGTTTTCGACGATTTGAAAGGTTACTTGGCAAAACCTCCGGTTATGACCCCTCCAAAGCCGAACAAACCGTTGTTGCTATACCTATCGGCTGCACACGAGTCCCTAGGTTGTATGCTCGCCCAAGAGGACGATGGGGTCGAGAGAGCAGTCTACTACTTAAGCCGAGGATTGACGGACACAAAGATTCGCTATACCGACATAGAAAAAATGTGTCTATGCCTGTACTTCACATGCTGCAAGCTGCGATACTATATGTTGCCGGTCGTAGTGTATGTATTATCCCCGACCGATATCATTAAGTATATCTTATCAAAGCCATACCTGAGGAATCGGATGGGAAAATGGGCGATTGCAATGTCCGAATTCACATTGGTGTACGTTCCTCAAAGGGCAGTAAAAGGACAAGTGTTGGCAGACTTCTTGGCCGATCACCCTGGTATTACCCTCAAGGAAGAAACACCTGGTCGAGTAGACATCACGTTCTTCGACATCGCCGTGTGGAAGATGTGGTTCGACGGATCTAGGACAAGCCAGGGGGCAGGCGCAGGAGTACACATCGTCACACCCTTGGGGGCATCCTACCAGCTATCATTCAGACTCCAGTTCGAATGCACCAACAATCAAGCAGAATATGAGGCCCTCATATTCGGTTTTGAGATTTTAGCCGAGCTAGGGGCGAGGGCGATCAGTGTAAAAGGAGATTCTTTGCTAGTCATTAAACAAGTGACAGGAGAATTCAAATGCGAGTCCGAGCTGTTGGTGAGATATTGCAACAAGGCGAAACACCTGATCGAAGGCTTTCAAGATACGAGAACAGAATACACGGAGAGGGCCGATAACGGCGTTGCAAACGACCTAGCTCAGCACGGTAGTGGTTACAAGGTAAACCGAGAGTTCGACACCATAGAGAGGGAAACACCGAATCTCCACACCGGGGGCATCACGATCGACGAAAGACAGTTCTCGGTTTACCAGCTGGACGTCACCCAAGATTGGAGGGACGAGCTCCTGAAGTGGTTCGAAAAACCAGACGCCACGAATAGGAGGTTGAGGACTTTAGCCCTTAATTACGTGGTCTTAGCCGGCAAATTATATAAGAAGGGCTTTGAAGGGCTACTCTTCAGATGCATCGGTCCAAAAGAGGCGATGCTTGCTATGGCCGAGGTACACGAAGGGATAGCAGGCGCCCACCAGGCAGGCCCCAGAATGAGGTGGCTTATCCATAAATACGGCTTTTATTGGCCGAAAATGGAACAAGACTGCATAAGATACGCCAAAGGTTGCGAAGCTTGTCAGAAATTCGGCCCAATACAACATGTCCCGGCCGAAGACCTGCACTCCATCATCAAGCCATGGCCATTCAGAGGATGGGCGGTCGACCTGATAGGGAAAGTATACCCCGGCTCGTCTGACGGCCATACTTTTGTGATTATCGCCACTTGCTACTTCACCAAGTGGGTCGAAGCTAAACCTTTGAAGTCGCCAACACAAGAAGCGGTGATCAAGTTTTTCAAAGAATACATCGTCCACCGACACGGCTTGCCCGAGTCCATAACAACAGATCAAGGGACGATGTTCACAGGAAGCGATATAAGTTGGTGGGCCTCCCAAATGAAGATAAAAATGTTGCACTCGACACCGTACTACGCCCAGGCCAACGGACAAGCCGAAGCCACGAACAAAGCCATCAAGCTCATAGTTCAAAAGATGATTGAAGAAAACCCAAGGCAATGGCATGTGTTTTTATCAGAAGCTGTTTGGGCGAATAGAACAAGTCAGAAGTCGGCTACTGGGACCTCGCCTTTCAGACTGGTTTATGGCTACGATGCGATGTTGCCAATGGAGCTGACCGTAACGTCTACTCGCCGCAGATACCAGAACAAATTGTCCAAAGAAGATTACTTTGACAAGATGGTGATAGATTCTCTGGACCTTGACGAAGAACGTTTGACGGCGTTAGACCACTTAGAAGCCCAGAAAAGAAGGGTCGAGAGAGCTTACAACAAACGGGTAAAACGGAAAGCTTTTACCGTGGGCGATATAGTATGGAAAGCAGTCTTGCCTATCGGCCACAAAGACACTCGGCTTGGCAAATGGAGCCCGAACTGGGAAGGCCCCTTTATCGTGGTCAACAAGTTAACAGGCGGTGCTTACTTGTTGGCAGATATTGATGGGGAAGAACACGATAGGGCAATCAACGGTCAGTTCCTGAAAAAGTACGTTCCGAGCTGTTGGGAGGGCGTAGACCGTCGGTTATTTGGAGCCGACGAAGAGTAGTGCTGTTGATGCTTCCCCGCCGAGTATCCTGAAATGTTACAGTTCACAGAATATGCGGCGAATATAAGACAAAGCCGATCATTCGGTAGCACCGTTTGCGTTTTCGGCGTTTCACATTCGTTGAGTTTTTTCAACGGGTTCTCCGTTTTTTCTCAACATATTGTAATTATTTTTAATAAATAAACATTATTTCGTATCGGACCAATTACGGACCGATAATATGAAAATAATCAGACATGAAAGTAATGCAGGTTGTGAATTATGATGAAATTTTCGGCTCTCTGGCCGAGTAAACATTGACAAATAACGAAAAAATACAAGATACGGCCCCCTGGCCGATCAAAGGTTGCCAAAATTTCGGAGCTAGTGCAAATACACAAAGCGACTGAATTGTTCTGAACTTGCAAAAAATATAAAAATTGTTCTGGACTTATAAAAATCTAAAAATGGCTAAAAATATCGCCCAGTTCGCTCCGAACGGTAATAAAAGCTTTGCGAGCATCGTCCACTTGCGGCTTCACCTTGGCAATTTTCTGTTTCAGAACTCCCCTGCTCTTTTTAACATCGATCCCCTGCAGCAGACTTTTGTCCATAGAGACCTCCAGCTCGCCGATCTCCTTCTCTTCAATATTTAGCTCCTGCTTGATAGCAGCCAGTTGATCCTGAAGGGCTTTAGCACGATCGCGGCGGGTAGTGAGGGTCGCAACAGCCGACTTCACATGAGCTTTGAGCGTCTCCAGTTTCTCCTTAGCTTCGGCCTCCTGGCTCGCCAACTTGTCAGCTTCGGTCTGGACGAGCGCTAACTCATCATGAATCTTCTGGAAGGCAGGAAAAGAGGCCGACAGTTTCGCCATAGCCCCGCGAGCCTTCTCACTAAGCACCTCTGGCGGAGCATCGGCCAGTGCTGTGGCAGCCTTCTTCAACTTTTCGGCCTCTTGAGGCGATTTGAAGATGGAGGTACCTTCAGGCTTCATCTTTGAGATGATATCCAGGTGATCGCCCCAATTCTCAGAAGGGTCGCTGCTCACTTCTACAAGCAATTCGCTCTCCAAGATGGGCGGCTGATCATCATCACTGTCAGAATCCAAGAAAGCTGCCGCCTTCGCCGCCACATCATCCGGATCGGTTGGGCTTAGAGGAATCTGCCATGTTTGACCACAGTAAAAGATAAGCTGCTAGGCGAATAGTTTAGAATGAGCAATTAATTAACTTACCTTGGAATGTTTAGCAGCAGGCTGGACATTGAAGTTGAGATACTCTGAAGCCAAGGGCGATATACGCTGCGGGGTCTCCATTCGCCTCAGAATCTCCGAAGCGTTAGGAGTCTGTGAACTGGTGGCCAGCGAGGTTTGGGTGTTTCCTTCACCTTCAAAAGGTTGAGATTCACCTCGAGATTGAACATCGCCGCCAGTTTGTGTATCGCCCCGGGAGGACGAATGGCAGCTCTGCGAAGGGGTGGCAGCAGGAGATGGATCAAATAAATGAGACCCTTTGCGTTCAGAAATCCCCGTGACCGATTTGCCTTTAGATTCGGCTCGCCCTTTCTTAGCCCTCGGCTCCTTGCTGGAAGTCTTGGCAGCCCTTTTCTTCTTGGATTTTTTCGTGGGGTTCTCCTCTTCATGATCATTCTCCCAGTTATCTTCTTTTTCGAAATGGGGAATACCAACTGCAAAAGTACACTAAGTATTAGTGAAAAGGAGTCAAGAAAGGTAACCGAAGAATATTTTTAGAATACCTGGGATCTTTTGGTAACCGATGCGCACCAGTTCGGCTACGGATTCTTCGTAAGGTGGGCATCGGATGCCAGTATACGTTACTCCCAAATCGGTTAAGTCAACTTTAGCTTTCTTTTTTCTAGTTTTTGGTTTTTTAATAGGGGCGATCGTAGCATAATTACATTTTGGTACACGAGGGGATTTGTACTTAAATTTGGGGCGAACCTTTTCTAAAAAGAGTTGGTAGGGTAGGTGTTTATATTTTTCCTCCCAAATTCTATCCCATTTTTTATAAAAACTAGACCGAGCTATCCTCCTATGTTCTTGCATCTTAAGGTTCATTCCTGGGCGATCTAAAGGGTCGAATTTGAATTTATAAAAACGTTCAAAGCGAGAAATTTCGAAATGATAACCGATAATACCTGTGAAAGTTTGACGTTTTGGGGCCTGCAAAAGAAATAAATCGGCATGAGTAGGTTTTCTGTTTAAAGGTGGTAAATCGAAATTATGTAGTGAAAGAATCTCTTTGGGCGATAAATCATAATACGATTGGACGATGGAATTCCACCAGTCGGTGAATCCAGGAGAACAGATGGGGGACACACAAGGGCGAGACAAGTCAGACAAAGGAGGGAGATAGGCTTTGTTTAGGCGGGTTATGTATTGGAGTTCAGCGAAATTTTCAATAGAAGTTCTATGGGTCCCGCGATTATTGAAGGCGATCAATAAAGGACAGGGAATGCCTTGGGCGAAGCCAAACTGGCGAGAGACATAGTTAGGACAGTAAGGTTCGACCCCGCTACGATCATATTCCAGTCCCGCTATTAAATTCCGTGATTTAAGGGCACTTCCCCAGTAAGGGCCGCCGAGCTTTAATCTTGGATCGGCTTCGATCGCCTCTTCCATGTTTTCAGTATCCCATCCGGCGAGGAGCCAAGACGGGGGGTAGGCGAGTTGAAGAGCCGGGCACATTAACTCTGACGATCTTATTGCATGGCTGTTGAAGACTTGCAAGACATCCAAAATATGTGGAAGGCGTGTGCCGGCCGATATCAATTGGAAGCCGCATAGTTCGGCCTTGGTAGGAGGACCGAGCTCAAACAGCTCAGGGAAGTACATGGCCAACCAAAGTTGGGCGATCCAAAGTGGGCCTCCTGGGCACTTGAAAGTTCTGGGATCCTTGAGGGGTACAATATCACCCAATGAGCGGTACAGATGGGCTAAGACAAATTCGCCTAGGTTGCATCGGCGTCCTTCGGCGAGTGCAGCAGCTAGTGTGAAGCAATCTTCAGTCACCCGGAATGATGAAGTACACAGGACATATTTGGCAAGGAAAAAGGCCAAGAAGGCGATGTGCTCTTTATGATCGGGTTTGTATGGTTCCTCGCCCATGAACAATTTTACAAAGGAGCCATAGCTTTTTTGTGCCTTTGTCAGATTGAATTTTGGGCATTCGGCGTAGAGGTTGGGAGTGATCCGTTCGCCGTTAATTGGGATGTTGAGCATCAAGGCCAAATCAAGAAGAGTGATGGTCATCGGTCCGGACTTAAAGCAAAAGCAGTTGATGGCGCTTGACCAGTAAAGCGAGGCTCCCATGATGTAGTGTTTGGCGATGGGTCTGCTCGCCTTGCATAATTCGATAAGGTCGAAAATCCCTACATCCACCCATAACTGGCGATAATGAGGAGAGAGTCTGATTGCCCAGTTGGAGAAACCCGCATGTTCGATCGGCCAGTTCCTGAAAGTAGTGCCGACCCATACTGATGATTGGTGTGGTAAGGAGAATCTAGGGGGTGTGGTTTCGGTGAAAGGAGAAGCGAGGTCACATAGGTGGCTAGGTGAAGTTATGACAGGACCGATACAGAGTTGGTTATCGCCGGCATCGGTAATTACCTTGAAGTCAGTATTCGGAGCGTTGGTTCGGACTTCGTCAATCTTGGCCGATACTTGTTCAGCTAGGTTCACATTTGGGGCGGCCATGGTAGCTGCAAAGAATGGAGATACCTTAGTAAGGCGATTAACTAAAAGGGCGAATCAGAATTGAGAAAGGCGAGGACGAAGGCTTACCAGAAAAGACTTAAGAAGTTGCTTGAGGTTGCTGAGGAGAGAGAAAGCTTGATAAATGCAGAGAGAGTAGGTAAGTGATGAAATGAGATGGTGTTTTTCTTAAAAGACAAAATCAGAGGGAGCCGAAAGGTCGTGGGGTCAAAGCGTGGCATCATGGAGAACAGCTGGAGATGACGTGGCCAAAAGGGGTACCGAAAGGTTTATAGATACGCACCCCTTTAAATTTTTTCAAATGACTTGGGCCTCAGTAGTGGGCTTCGAAGCGCTGAAAAGGGAGAACAAGCCCAAAAGATAAACTTTTCAGACTTGTTGGGGGCATTGTTTACACCGGCCCAAATAAATACCGGATAGAACTTCATATGGGCTTATCAGGGATCAAGGCCCAACGGAAAGCTTGTTTATTGTTGCTTTTTCTATTTTATTAGGAGTTTGTAGCTCATTAGGAGTGATTTTCTTTCAGAGTCTTAGTCCTAGTCAAATTAGGAGTCTTAATTATGAGGAGCTATAAATAGCTCAGAGCTTTATTATTTTTGTATCAACAAATCAATCAATCAAAAACCAAGCCCAGTGCTTTTTATCTCGCAATCTCCGGATTGTTTTAATTTAGGAGTAGTTTTCGGTATTAATCTCGCCTGAGTCCGTGACTCCCAAATTATTACTTTTTAGATCACGTGGTTAAGTGTTTTTAACCAAACAAGCCCTGTGAATATCTGCATAAGTTCGTTAAAGTATCAAACCTCAAACCGATCCCGATTATAAATTCAAAGATTCGAGTCCGGAATATTTCCAGGCGAACACCAATAAATGGTTTCATAAAGCTAAATTTTGATGCAGGTATTTGCAGAGAAAAGAAGCTGGGGTCTGGGTTTCGTTATCAGAGATGATAGACGAGAAGTGATCCGACCTTGAAACAAAATTTTGGGTGTTGGTGGAGATATAAATTGCGCAAAAGGTGAAGCAGTTTTGCTTGGGTTGAGAAATGCAGCAGAGTGTGGTTTTCTGAATATTATTGTTGACTCTGACTGTTTGAGTTGATATCTGCAATTAAAAATGAATCAGAAATCATGTTCAGTGGTGTCGGATCCGGAGACAGGCCGGTGGAGTAGCTCACGAACTTATAGCTCATGCAACCACTACTGAAGAGACAATTTGGGTAGCATCAGTCCCGTTTATAGCAGCAGTAGCTTTGTTGAAGGACTTTGATGGCTTTAGAGAACTGCAAGCTGTGTCCCATTCTTTTAGTTCTTTAGTTATTTAGTGGTTTTTGTTTTTGTTTTTTGTTTTTCTCATAAAAAAAAGAGGATCGTATTTTTTATATAAAGGCCTAATTACTTAAAAAACATCAATCTTAATTTTTTTTTCGTTTATACTCTGACCTTGTAAAAAAATCATTTGTGCCCAATTTTGAATTATTACGATTCATCTCTACCCAATACAAAAATATAATTGACAATTTAATAAATTAAAGGATGAAAAAAATTAAAAACAATTAAATAAAAGGTTATATCATACGTGTAATTAATATATAAATATAAATTAAAGGATTATTTTAAACTTTTTTCAAGTGAAAAGACGCAATTTTAGTACTTTTCAGTAGAGATGAAACCTAAAAACTCAAAATTTAGTACAAATGACTTTTTTACAAGGTCATGATATAAACGAAAAAAAATTTAAGGTGGGTTTTTTTAAATAATTAAACCTTATATAAATAAAGGAAAGTATGTTATTTCTGTAAAAACCCTTTATTATTTGACTAAGCCTAGGAATTTATTTCATAGATTATAGAAGTTCCAAACCTTACAAAATTTGATAATTTCCAAATCTTAAAAAATTAACTCCATCATCATTGCTCCCGGTAAAATACTGGTTTCATGAAACAGTTGCAGGTTTCATGAGACAGCAAATGTTCGTTAGTAAAAATAAGAATTGCTCAAATATGTTAAGGTGATGGTAATTAACGTTTAATTCGAAATCTATAGATTTTGATACTCCATAAATTGGATTAAAGTCATTCAATCCAAATGGGTGCATAAATTTGAAAGATTAAGTGAAATAAAAAGCAGATAACATAAAATTTGTGGATGGATCTGTCTAACTAAGAATTACCAAAATAACAAAGAAAACATGAGATTATTTGTGGAGAGCAGCAGCGGGAGAGTTGTTTTGAATTGATTTCTTCTGAATCTGCCTCCATTTGTTCAACACTACTGTGCACAAAACTGTAAAACAGCAATTTGTTATTACGCTTCTGTGTAAAAATAAAAATAAAAATAAAAATAAATAATTGAAAATTTCTTACATCCAGCGCCCACGAAATACAGCAATCGCGCGACCTTCGGCCCCGGAGGACCTGCTTCTTCTATGCTCATCTCTCTTTTGCTATTCAATTTCACAAAAATCACTTTTATTTGCACTTTCTTATGCCACCTGGCTCAAATTAGGGTAAGCATAATTTGGTTTCAACCAAATTAGCTGATCCCTAAATGTTTAAATAAATTTTGATTCGTTTGATGGGTTGGTTTATAATTATTTAACCCAACATTTTTTATTATTATTTTTAGGAAAAATGGTCATTTATGTTCCTAAAATTTGTTTATAAGATCAAGTGAGCTCCTAATGTCCGAAAATGTTCAAATATGACCTTAATATCTCAATATAATGAACACTCAGACCCCTGTTTTGATTTATAAATGAGACGTTGGGGTCTGGTTTTCAAAATCAAAAGGTCTGATAATTGTTTAATTTTTATGACGTTAGGGGCATTATTTGAAAATTACCAAACGTTGAGAGCTTACTTAATCCTCGAGTCGAACCTTAATGACATAAATAACTCTTTTCTCTATTAGGGATATATTTTGGTTAATTTAATGAATTCACTTAATTTGATGGGTTGAGTTAAAAAAGTACAAGAATTTGATTTGCATAGTATGGGTGGGTGCTGTGTATCTAACAGTAGTACTAGTAACTGTAATCAACCCAACTCCCTTACTTCTTAACATTTTCATCCAATGTTTGGACATCAGCTGCTTGCATCTGAAAACATCATTATTAATTTATTCAATTAGGAACAAAAATACTTCACATCAGGATTATCATTCATAAAATGTGAACATTTTTTAGTGTCATTAGGTCCTTTTCATACGCAATGAGAAGTTGGCTAAGTATGGAAATGGAAGTATAATAAAAATTTACATAAAATACAAAACATTGCAGCCTACTACATCTACTATTCAGCTATACTCAAATTTTAATTCTTCCTCTAGCACAACAAACAGTGATCTAATTGAATATACTGCAAATAATAAATACATTGCAAATGAACTATGTATACAACTCACATTCACCGAAACTCAAATGTTGGGTCTACACCACCGCGAGCTGCATCTACGAGGGCCAAACTCAATATTTCGTTGGAAAATTGATCATCTGGTTCAAGCCTTAAAGCCTGAGTGAGAAAAGAATTTCAGAAAATTAGAGAGGCAAATAATGTATAAAAAAAACCTTACGTTTATTGCAGGACGTTCTTATTATCAGGTAATTTTCAGCAACACTCCGGAAACTTCATTCTCTGTCTCATTGCTATCCCGAAACTTCAACTCGTAAACATAAAATCCCGAAACTTTAATTTGTTAACACAAATTCCTTACTATTAATGTTTTTACTGTTAGTGTTAAAAACTGAGAAGTCAACTTCTACTGTCCTACACGGCCTAACAAATATTTATTCAAGATGATTACTCCACGACTCAGCAATTCTACTAACCCAGCTGCTCCATGAAAAAGCCACAGCCGTGAGAATAAAATGCTGATCCTTCCATTGTAACCGAAATCGACCCTGCCTCTCTAAACACTCTGACATCTCACCCCCAATGTTTTCTGTCACCTTTCTCAAACAAGGTAGCACGGCCACCTACACGGGGAAACGGGACACCTGGAAATGGACACGGCGAAACAGTGTTATTTTAACGTTATAAAGTTTCGTATCCGAAACGTCAAGTCTATGACAAGAGTTTTGCATTAAATAAAACAGAAGCAAAAGCAAATTGCAAATTACATACCTTATGGTAATGTGTGATTGCTGCAGTAACATTATCCTGCACAGATTACAAAGATGAAATAAAAAATTTCTTAGCATTGATAGACATAAAACTTCAAAAACTTCCTCACCATTGCAAGAACTTTCAGCATAACCCTTCCATATCTTTACTTTCATTATGAATGTTGAAGAGAAACGAATACCAAAGATCTCAAGATGAAAACATTAATTCCTTATGGTAAATAGATTGATTAAACTTCAGTATATCCTAAAAAGTTTATTCTTTAAAATCACTAGTAGCTCCGATCGAAAAGCTAATTGATTAATTATGACATAAACATATGTATAAAAGGAACTCAAGTTACCTGCAAGTGGTAAGTGTATGCAAGACCCGCATAAGTACTCATTACTCAAACTTTTAGTTGATAAGATAAGTGCTCGCTCATAGCACGAAATTGCTTCATGGTACATCCTGATACATTGTAAATTGATTATATTAATTTGAACATAAATATGTTCATCAATCTATTTCCAAAATGAGGAATACAAACAACATATAAAGTTATTAGCAGCATTTAATTCAACTCCGAATATCTAATCCAGAGATAGAATGTAATGAATTAAAACCAAGAATGATGAGAGCCTAAATTCCAGGCAAGGTTATGCAGACCATCAAAAATACAAAAGGGCAATTGCTTCTATTTTTTATTCAGGCATCTTGTCGTTCTGAGCTGAACAAGTAAGCATAGTTGTCAGTTACGGGGGCAGGATTAGAACTCATGACCTCTTGATGCACTTGGAAACGCTTTAACCATTTAAACTAGGCCCACACTAGCATGTAAACATGTCGTGAAAATTGAAGTTCTAAAGCAATACAAAATGACAAGTTTAAGAAAGGTTATTATGTCAATATAATAAAGAAGTAAACTTTAGCTTTAAAAATGTAAAATTTCCTGCCACTCTATGAAATATATTTGGTCACCTTCAGTGAACATCCTGTTTTAAATCAAAACTAACTATTAAGAAAAGACTCCTTGATATTCCAATTTCAATAACACAATCCTTTACTATCTAATCACCACTGAAACTCGCTCGAAAGCAAATCTCCTTTTTCCACATTCAATATGCCCAAAATATGGTATGGGATCCCTGCAGCAAGCAATCCTGGAGAGGGCAAATCGGAGAAGACCGAACTAATGAGATATTCGCAGCAGTATAACACAGGAAAAACTGATGTTTAGCTCTTTTTTTTTTTTATAAATGGTGGTTTAAGAAAGTTCACTCAATATGAGTTCTCATCTCCATGAACAAATCATATTAATCTAGGCATTGATGTGATGTTCATCTGCAGCATTCTACTGAATTGTGTATCAAAGTACCAAATCCATCTGGCATTCTGCATTCACCTTTAGTAAATCAGTAATCTTCATTAATCTGCGAAATTCAAAGGACCTTAATATTAATGCAGATCCCAAAAAATTAAAAATTTAGATGTAAACTCATCAAACTCGAGAAATCTAATCACTAGGCATATCAATGGCATTGCACAGGCATAAATTTTCTGATTAATAATGACATGTCAATGTTGCATTTCAACCATGGAAACAAAGGTGTCAACAAAAATCCATCTAAACTTAGCATGCAAGTCCTAAAATGGAAAACAACATAGGGTACACCCGGTGCACGAAGTTCTCCCTTAAGAAGAATAATAATTTAATACGAAATTTATTTTATTGCAATTTATACACCAAAGAAGATTTGTATGAATTTTAACATAATTGACAGCATAAATCAAACCTTAATTAAGCTTTTTTGATGTAAATATATTGTCTATATTACTAGAGTTGAAACTAACTTATTTAAGTAGATCTCATTACTACAAAACAGCCTAGATTTAGTTGATGTATTTACTATATATCAGCTTAGAAGTTAGATCTGATTGGTGTAATTGCTGAGAATCAGCCTTGTATGTCTCTCTTATTTTTAATATATTGAGAGGAACTCTCACATAGAAAAGTATCCATTCCAATTAGACATGGAATCAGAGACATAATTCAGAATTTGAAAGATGTTTTCTGCAGAGTTACTGCTGTTTTCTTGAACTTTTTTTTCCTTTCTGTTCAGTCTCTTTCAGAAACTCTTGGAAACTATTTTTGGCGACTTACAGGTATCATGTCAACTACCTACCAGCTTAGTTAATTTTGGTGTTCGTTTCATGGGTTAAAATAATTCCCCCTGGGAAATTTCATACTCGTTTATTTGTTATGCGAAAAGAACTACGAGGACATGGGGGTTGATCCAGCACGTACTGAGCTTTCTCATTTGGCTCAGTGGTACGCCAAGGATACTAGAGTCATGACCTGACTTGTAGGATCAGCCAACGACATTTAGTTACTCTCAAGGTGATATCTCCATTCAAGAATACTTTTATGGATACCATGTGACTCTTCCTACTTTTCAAGAGGTGCATGAGCAGAGCAAGATAGATTAGTATGAGGCAACCCGCTCTAATTTGATGAATCGTAATCCTTCTCCTTCTTTGGATGTGTGCCTTAGTGAGTTACTTCATGAGGAGAAGCAACACATGCTTTTCCTCTGGATTGCCCCGAACCTCTAGATAGTTGATGTATTTAGGCTTAATTACTTAAAAACCACCCATCTTGAACTTTTTTTTCGTTTATACCCTGACCTAGGAAAAAGTTCATTTATACCCTGACGTATGTGTTTATGTTTCACCTCTACCCCGAGGCACTAAATTAACCTCTTTTCATTTAAAAAAAAGTTAAAAATAGTCCTTCATTTAGAGAAAAATTCATTTCTAATTAATCTCTAATTAGTTTAGGTTAAAAATGAAGAACTATTTTAAACTTTTTTCTTAATGAAAAGAGGTTAATTTAGTGCCTTGGGGTAGAGGTGAAACATAAATACATACGTCAGGGTATAAATGAATTTTTTCCTAGGTTATGGTATAAACGAAAAAAAAGTTCAAGGTGAGTGGTTTTTAAGTAATTAAGCCATGTATTTACTTAGGCCATGACACAACAACGTCATTAGTTTCTTGTGGGCAAACTGAAATGGTTCTTGATCGACCAGCATCACTTTGAGGGGGATGACAGTATTTATCAAGCCTAATTTAAGGATTTTCACAAGTATTTTGACAAGTACAAATATAAATAGAAAGTTCAGAGTCAGTAAAGAAAGAAAAGGAGAGCAGAACTTACTTTTGAGGATAATCCTTCACCAAATCACAAGCCATAAGATAAAGCTCATTTGAATTTCCAAGCTCCATAGCAGCAGCTAAATGAACCAATGTACATTTCAAATGGAAAGGGTCCTTCTCGAGAAGTTTTTTAAAGTAAAAAAAGAAAACTCAAATAAGCGATCGCATCTAACGTGCATGTTTAAAACATATTCTGTTTAAACAGTCCTGCAAACTTACATCGATGTTAGTTCGAAACATTTGTTGTATTCATCACATTGATTGTAGTATTCAGCTTTGCAGGCAAGTAAATCAGTGCCATTCTTCAATGTATGCATGAAACTTTGCCCAGAAGGGTTACAGTTGCTAGCTACTTTCTTTTTCAAGCTCTCTAAACTTGGCTTCTATAGTACTTTCTTTATCATTCTGGATAACCACATTCATAAGGAATATAATTGAAAATCAGAACAGAGTCGCATAGAATAATTAAGCAGAATACATAAGAAAAACGGTGCATCAGAGAACCTTGTTTCCTATGTTTGCATTTTTAATCAGGCAGGAGTAGAACAGAGAGAACCACCCATGTTCAGGACCAAATTGCATTGCTTTAAGCAAACTTGTTTCTAAAATTTAGTAGAACATATAGTTAGTCAAAGCACTGGATCATCTGAACCAAATAACAATTTTATAAAGGCAATAGACGGTCTCATTCATGTGCATTCAATCAAAAGTTTAATGCCAGTTCCATGATTATTTTACCTTCTTCACAGGTAAGCATGTGATTTTCAAAAAGAGATTCCAAAGCCTGATGAGAACATACAAGAATTCGTCATCTTTTCCGATCAACCAATTTATCTCCAGCCTTTGATAAGACACTATACCAGAACAGTACGGGAAAATTCAGACAATATCACAAATTCTTAGGGATATCTAAACCTCATGCCTAAGTGAAAACTGTTGCATGTATTAATTCAGACACCAAATTGGAAGCTATGAAAGTGGATATATAACATACCTCGTAACATAAACGATCAGCCTTGATGGCGGCTTTGTACGTAAAGTCACCAAATCAGAATAAACAAATTAAGGACGCATAGTAAAACAAATGTCCTACCCTTTTGTCAATTTAGTACGTAAGCAGAAATGTGATAGAAAAAAGAAAAAATTTATTGTAGCTAATTTATGGATTTGTACAAAATTAGCAGGGTTGTAATTATGAAAAATTAAATCTCATTAATATGCTTTTAGTTTGAAGCCTAAACTTAGAATATGTGTGAGTTTTAAGGTATATAAGTCCTTGATAAAATGTAACGTGAGTTTTAATATAGGGTTAATTCCTAAAAAAATCACGAACTTTACACGAAGTTTCATTTTAATCATGACCTTTAAAAGTTGCCATTTAAAGGCACGAACTTTCATTTTGTTTCAAATCTATCATTTCAGTGTATTTTTGTTGACTAAATTCTTCAATAAACCATTAATAAAAGACCCAAATTATAAATCGACATTAAATCTTATTATCTTTTAGTTATATTATATAGGATTAGGAATTTTTGGTTCGATAAAATATATCGGATTTTACTTTGGCGATAGATTTGAAACAAAATGAAAGTTTGTGCCTTTAAATGACAACTTTTAAAGTTCATGATTAAAATGAAACTTCGTGTAAAGTTCGTGATTTTTTTTAGAAGTTAACCCTTTAATATACAACACAGAGAAACGAATAAGAAAGAAGATTCATGAGTAGTGATGAATTTAAGAAAGTTTGGGAGTTTGTTTGTTAATTAAGAAAAAATGAAATATGAGACCAAGATTATGCAGAAGGGAGAAAATGACAGGGAAAAAACTAACCAAAATCGAGCTTGGGAGCCATTTTGCAAAGCTGAATAAGCAATGCCTCTTGAAAAAAAACAAATTGGTGAGGGCAAATATTTAGAGTTAAATACCAAATATGCTATTATTACTAGGGAAAAGTTGAAAAATACTTAATTTATATAAAATAATACCAAATATATGGTGGTTTTCTTTTTCTTGGAACTAACACTTATACTCCTTAAATAATTAATGTAGCACGTGATTTATTCAAAAAAATTGAGACAACACGTACTTGCATAGTTAATCAAAAACTGATTGTGCACGCGTCATCCAACTTTCTGACATTTGTTAGAAGAAATAAGATTAGGCAATGATTCTAAAAAATGAGTGTATATGTGTTATCATGATTCATTTCAATCTATTCAACTTAAAAATTTTGAAAAACATGAAATCCACTTTTATTTTTAGAGGAAAGTAGACATAGCAATTAATTTTGAGAAATAATTTGAAAATCACGTGCTTTTATTAATATTTCCAACAAAAGATTTTGGTTTGGTACAACACGTGATGTGTCAGAGTTTTTGCGCACAGCATGCAATTTCTGCTTCCTCAAAACACAGACACTGGTCCACCAAGCTTTTATCTCTTCCATTTGTTTATTTCCCGCCTATTTTTATGGGGATCGTTTATTTTTTTTACAGGTGGTCCCCTCTATAGAGACACGTGATTACATAAGAATTGGGAATAGGCTTTCTATTTTTTGGGAACAGTGATGAGCCTCACATCACATGTGTGGAAGTGGTTTTTATTTCTAATCTTTCATATTAGGAATTACTTTTATATATATGTTATTTTTATTTATAAAAAATTTATTATTGATTTTCGATACATCTCTAATATTAAAGAGAGAATGCAAAATTTATTTTAGATGAAAATAAGAATATATACTTAAATTATATAAAAAGTATACAAATTATTATGTTTGGTTTAGAATTTGATAATTAATTGTTTCAAATTCAGTTTTAATATTTATTGTATACTTTCTGTTTGTGTATATTTTATAAAAAATAAAAAATATTAAAAGTATACAAAAAATATATATATACAAACTATTATACATATAATGAAAATAAAAATATATAAAAAGTATATAAATAATTATTATTGGTTTAGAATGTGATAATTAGCTGTTTCAAATTCAGTTTTAATATTTGTTGTATACTTTATGTCTATTTTCTGTATTTTTTATGTATACTTTGTTAGCTTGTTGGATTTTAAATTTGATAGAAATTGTTTAAAATAATGTTATATTTGTTTTATATCTTCAGTCTTTTTTCTGTATTCTTTTTGTGTATACTCTGTTAGCTTATGTCATTGTAATAATCCGGAAAATTAAGGGATAAAAATATTGCCACGTGTCTAATATTTTATTAGACGGGAGTAAGTAAATTAAATTTTAAGATAAATTTAATTTACAAATGTCCCTAAAAGTATATTGTGGCAATAGGATTTCAAATGAAAATTTTAGAAATTTAAATTTGGTTATTTATATAGTTAACGGGGATAATATAGACTTATGAATCGGGTGCAGAATAATCCATAAGTCTCGGGCGAATATTTTTGGTGTCAATATTCGCAGAATATTTTAAAAAGGTTATCGTGAAAATTTGATAAAATTTGGAAGTAAAAATTTTATCAAGCGCGGTCTATATAGGTCTAATAAATCGAAAATGATTTATTAAGAATAAAATATAAGTCGGATATATTTTATTAGATTTTTGGATAAATTTTCACGAAATTCGAAAGTCGTTTTCGTTTGAACTACGGACGACTAGTTAAAAGGTTGGTTTAAAGTGCATGATTGAACTAGTACTAAACTGCACTTTAACTATTTTTATATATACAACATTTATGATGAGAATTAGGTATAGAAACCTATTTTTCTCATTTAAGAGAAGGAAATGGAGGCGCAGCTCTCAACAGTGCGACGAAACTTAGGTTTCGATTTCGATCCGTCTGTTTTTCGATTATAACTCCGTTTCTTTGATAATTACTCAAGTAATCGAGATATTAATCCCGTATTAAACGTTTATTTTGATATATTTCGATATATTTCGAATATATATTCGTTTATAAACGGTTACCGTATCGAATCGAACGTATACCTATTATTTTTACGTTTCGAATGTGAATTTGGATATATTGGATTGTGTATACGTGGTAGGAGCGGAAAAATGAGGTTGTAACACGTCGGTATGCCCCGGAAATCGAATTTCCCCGGGACTGTGCACTTATGTGCACGGACGTGCACATATGGTGCACGAACGTGCACCAATCTGGAGGTGCACGAACGTGCACCAATCTGGAGGTGCACGACCGTGCACAATGGTGCACGATCTTGCACTAGCCAGGGGTGCACAAACGTGCACCAGGCCGATACCTAAGGAGGGGGATTCTTTTGAGGCTTTTTGCCCTATCCGTTTGACGTAGTTTCGTCGAACTAAAACGTTTTCAAATGATAACTTCTTTTGAAAGAAAGTAAAACGAGTCTTTAAACCTAAACCTATATATTTTTAAAATGATATTTTAAAAGTAAAGTTAAACATTTAAAAAGGACTTTAAAGAGTTAAAGTCGATATTTAACCGTTTAAAGGAATTAGCAAACGATGTTGCTTAATAATTAGTATACGACGGTGAATTGTTTTGACAATCAAGTCTATGCTATTAAACGATTTTAATTAGGTATTGTTATACCTAAAAGGACTTCCACAGTGAAGTCTAAATGTTTTCTTGAGATGAAAACAATTTAAATGATTTTTAAAAAGAACGAGAACATAAGTGTTAAGTGTTATATGTTTGTATGATTTGTCTGGACCTAGGATTCAGAACCTAGATGTTTATACCATAAATAGATATTGATGTGTTGTCTTGTATATTTTATATGTTTGATTCGACTAGCTGTCCAGCAGTCAGACCAGGACTCTAGGGAGTCTGTCACACATACGGCAGGGCTAAGTAGTAACTTAGCAGTACTGTGAGTTTACGTGTTTACTTTTGAATATCAGTATTCAATTGCTTTAAATCCATAAATCGCAGTAGTATAAGTTAGCCAAGAAAGATCCATTGGAACGAGCTACCTATTGGGCAGCAATAGGGTTGTGTGATCACCAACACCGATTTCTAGATGTACTTCTGTCAAGGTATAGAGGTATGTCTGTCGTGTAAATCGTTGGGAAAGTAAATGCCCTGACTTCACGGGTAAACCCTGAGACAGCAGTAATACAGTTACGGTCACAGGATAAACCGCGATGGCAGTTTTATGATTACGGTCCAGGTACCAGAGATACAGAAGTGGACGGTAGTGACTCAGGTCACGGTCCTTAGTCTGTAGTCTATAAGCTCGTAAGATGAGTGTGTCTGTTAGGACAATTGTGGACTAGGGTTTCATATGGATCGACGTATTGGTAACATAATTTATATATATAAATGTTTTATATATATGCTGCGATTTTGGTGTTTATCTGTAATCTGTCTACTCACTCAGAAATATATTTCTAACCCCGTTGTTGTTTTCCCATTTTCAAGAAACGAGCTTTGAGGTCAGTCGAGCTTCCACGTCCCTTCTTCAGGAAAGCTCTTCTTTGGTATTGTACATAGGATTTTGTACTCTTAGTATGCTGCAATAGTATAAGTGTAATGTGCCAGCAGCCGTGTCACTAGTCCTTTGTTTAGATACTCTGATAGGATCTAGTGCACGTGTGTGTACCTTCTGGGTGGCTGCTTAGTGGCATATTGTATCTAGTTACCGAGTCGGCCTCATGTGTTTTTGTGAGGGTCAAAAACAGTATGTTTTATATACGCCGGCTACGTGTAACCGGTCCGCTGTGTATTTTAATATGTTTAATACCACCATTGCGAGACGCAAGGTGTCCGCTTATTTTATTAAACATATTAACAGTGGCGTGTGGCTGGGAACATGGATGCCTGTGTGTTAACACAAGCGAAAGATAAGTCTCTGGTTTTCCAATGCTTACACGTCAGGTTTTGAGAAGGAAACGAGGGTTGAGATAACGAGGTTACCCAACCAGTACTTCTGAAAACTAGATTTCGCTTATATATATAATTTCAGAAATGTGTTTGGTTAAATGAGAAACGTTTTAACAGCATTTTCTGAAAACGGATCGTATGCGAGGTGCGATCTTTTAATTATATTTGCGAAAAATTTCTAGAGCTTCTAGGCTTGCTACGGGTTTCGGAACAACCATTTTCATTCCCTAGCGCCGGTCGTGACTTGGATTAGAGTGGAATTCGGGTCGTGACAGTCATGTTGGATTTTGAATTTGATAGAAACTGTCTAAAATGATGTTATATTTGTTGTAGATTTTCAGTCTTTTTTTTTATTCTTTTTGTGTATACTTTGTTAGCTTATGTCATGTTTGATTTTGAATTTGATAGAAACTGTCTAACATGAGGTTATATTTGTTGTATATTTTTAGTTTTTTTTTCTGTATTCTTTTTGTAATGTCAAAATACTTTATAGAAAATAATAAATATATTTTATGTATATTTTCTGTATTTTATAATGTCAAAATAATTATAAAATATGCTTTTGGTATATTATCTATATACTTTTAGTATATAAATTGGTCTCGCTATTTTTAATTTAGACATACATTTAATATAATTTTAATATACAATTTAATTTAAATTTCATACTTGTGCTTTAATAAATGATAGTTAAATTTATTTTAAATTATAATAAAATAATATCAATAAATGTAAAAGATTTAATATTTTTAATTATAATATATATGTTATTTTATTAATATGATCAATACAAATTTAGTTCGACTTAACATAAAATTTTTAAAAAAACCTTTTTTTTTAAAACAGATAATGTAGTAAAAAATTAAATTTTATAAAAATAAAATAATAGCTAAATATATAGTTTAAAAGTTTGGATTTTGTAATAAATTAGTTAATCATTTTTAACAAAAAAAATTTAGATATTTTATTAGCATATTTATTATTTAAAATAATAAATAAATTTTAATATAAAAGACATTGAGCTTATCGCAGTAAGAAAGAGTAAAAATAAGGGGAAAGTTGAAAAATACTTAATTTATGTAAAATAATATCAAATATAGAAAAAATAACAAAAATATTCAAAAATAGGAAGAAAATAACAAAAATGCTAAATTTGCTGAAAAATTACATGAGCACCTAAAAAAACTAAAAGTTTACATTTAATACCTTCCTAATGAGGATGCAGTACATGACACTCCTAAAACAAATAAAAATAGTCAAAACGCATCAGAATGGGTCAAAAACGCGTCAGAAACGCATCTGACATATGTTTGACACGCGCGTCAGTCACGCGTCAGTTTGTCAAAATTATTCACATGTATCATTTATGTATTCGCGATGTATCGGTAATGTATCAGAAACATATTTAATTATCATTTTCTCTTATTTCTAAAACAAATATATATGTATATATATACACACAAACACACATACTATTTATATCTATTATTTATGTGCTTATAAAGTGTATGTGTAGCATATTTTAAATTAAACGAAACATGTATCACATACTTTAAAAATACATAAATTATGTTATAAAAGAGTATCATAAAAAATGTTCTTCCTATTACATGTTTGATGTCTGTCTTGTTCTTTGTTAATTATATATATATATATATATATATATATATATATATATATATATATATATATATATATATATATATATATATATATATATATATATATATATATATATATATATACACATACTCGTATTATTTATATGTATTGATAATGCGTCTTTAATGTGTATCCATAACAAATTTTAAATTAAAGCTACATCTATCATATACTTTAATTGAAATTCACGCATCCATAACATTTTAATTTGTTACTCGATATAAACATCTTTATAATTTAGATTTCTTTGGTTGTATTTTTTTAACTTAGTTGCCTAACACTTAAAAATTATGTGTATTTTGTATGTATGTAGAAGATGATTCTAACATATTTAATTAAGCATTATTTTTTTCGATATATCTATCAAAATATATGACGTGTATCTGAAATGTATCTTGAACATATATCATATTAAAAAAATATGTGTTCCGTATATATATATATATATATATATATATATATATATAAATATCATGTATAAATTAAATATTATAGATTTATCTAACAAATACAAGTAAGAAACATGTCAAAATACATCTAATAAATTAATATATATTTAAAAATGTATACATTTGAGCTGTTTTCGATATGTATAATTTATATATTAAAAGTGTATCTAACAAATACATCCAAGACACATTTCAGATACGTCATATATACATCTCATTTTTTCAAGGTGTGGCTGAGTAAACTTAGTTTTCAAGTTCATAAAATGGCCAAGAAAAAAGTGATGCTAAAAAGTTCCAACTATCGCTCAAATTAACATGTCCTTATATCTTCAATTATTGTAAACCATGTACCAACATTTACTCCACAACTATAATGATTCACTAGTTTAAAAATCGATCAATGTATCTGCGATGCATTAGTAATGTATTGAGTTACCACCATTAACGAGAAGATGCATATCAAGAATATATTTATCATGTATAAATTATATATTAAAAATTTATCTAATAAATATATTTAAGTAACATGTCAAACACGTTTGATGAATTAATATATATTTAAAAATAAATGTATTTGAGCTGTTTCTGACATGTATCTGATATGTATAACATATGTATCAAAGATGTATCTCGAAGACAGTCACATACTATTAATGAAGCCTATTGAAAAAATATATTTCAGATACATCTATATAACACGTTTGATACATAATCTTATAATTATTTAAAGTAACAATATAAAAAATGATATATTCACATAAAAATATATAACTGATACATCTTTAATATATAAATAATGTATATCAAATATTATTTTAATAATACATTTATTATAGCCAATTTAGACTGAAAATTTTCAAAATTATCCCTTTTTTGTTTGACTACAGGTCTTATAATTCTCAATAAAAACAAGCAATGGTAAAGCATTAAATGCTACCATTGTCAGTCACATTTCCATCAACAATATTTATAATTTTTGTAAATTTAATGACAAAGAATTACATAAAATATATTTATACATATATTCACATCTCAAATACATACATAATACATCTCAAATACACATAAAATATAATTTTAATAATATATTTATTTATTATGCATTAAACTAGGATGAATTTTTCTAAACTATTCAAACAAATACTAATAAAAAAAACTAGATTGAACAATTCGTCGGAGACCGGAGAGAGATGTCCGCTGCTAAATTGAAATCGAAGTAGTAGTGAATTTCCATAAACAGAGGCTTTCGCTTCAGAGCACACTAAAATAATTAAAATAGGATTTAAAATTTAAAATTGTTTTTAATTCAAAATGGTGTGTAATACATTTCAACTTAAATAAAATTATCTAAAATAAAATAACTTAAAAGTGAATGACAAGTCTGAATCTAAGAAGTAAAACAGAATATATAATACATTTGCACTATTATATGCAAAACCCACTCACAAACCATGAACACCAATGACCAAATCTGTTTGAAGTGTTGTTCCACAACGGATAATAAACACATATTCATAATTTTAGGATGTTCATATGACACTAGGCTATATACACAATGACTGAACAAAATTATCAATCTTTTTTTTTATCTTTTTCAGATTGGCCCCTACTATTTTATCTTAAATAATCACCAAGTCTCCAATCATTTTTCCCATCAATATAACCTTCAGCACCAAACTCTTTTATCTGCCTACCGAATCTCGTCGAAAACTTGGACACATCAAATATATCAATAAGAAGAAATTGGTTACTCCTATCTGAGAAAGCGCAAAATATACCTTGTCATTCATGTCATTAGTGGCCTCAATTATAGATCTTGGATTTGTAAAAGTTATAAAGCAATAATATTTTTTACTTTTTCCCTTATTATTTATAATCTGTAGAGACCCAAAAAGAGCATTATAATCAAATTTAAAAAATGAATAAATTAGGAAAATATAATTGTTATAAATTAAAAATTAAAGTAATAGTTTTGAATTATTACCTCAATGTAGATGATGGAAACATTTTTTTTTTAATAATTGAAAATATTGTGTGACATTCTTGAGAAAACATAGAGCAATAAAATAGCACTGGTTTTAGCACAGTGCTATTTCATCGTCTTCAAAATAAAAAAAAGAGAGGAAATTTTAGCATAGAGATAGAAGGAGAGAAGTGGAGATGGAGAAGAACAGTAAAAAGAGAGAACGTTGTGAAAGTGGGTATTGGGTGAAATAAAAAATGAAAAATTGACATATTAATTGTAAAGTTAAAGTTAGCAGTGATGTAAATAATTAGAAGAGTTAGCATTTTTATAATATTTGAGCGTTATTAGCTTAATTTTGTAATTTTCTCCCAAATATATGGCGGTTTTCTTTTTCTTGGGACTAACACTTATATTCTTTAAATAATTAGTGTAGTACGTGATTCATTCAAAGAAATTAGGACAACCCGTACTTGCGTGGTTAATTAAAAATTGATTGTGCACGCGCCATCCAACTTGCCGACATTTGTTGGAAGAAATAAGATTAGGCAATGATTCTAAAAAATGAATGTACAGGTGTCATCATGATTCATTTCAATCTATTCAACTTAAAGTCTTTGAAAAACATGAAATCCACTTTTATTTTTAGAGGAAATTAGACATAGCAATTAAATTTGAGAATTAATTTGAAAATCACGTGCTTTTATTAATATTTACAACAAAAGATTTTGGTTTGACACAACACGTGATGTGTAAGAGTGTTTACGCACAACACGCAATTTCTGCTTCCATTTGATTATTTGTAAAGAAGACATAAACGATCCCCATAAAAATAGGCAGAAAATAAACAAATGGAAGAGGTAAAAGCTTGGTGGACCAGTGTTCGTGTTTTGAGGAAGCAGAAATTGCGTGTTGTGCGCAAAAACTCTGACACATCACGTGTTGTGCCAAACCAAAATCTTTTGTTGCAAATATTAATATAAGCACGTGATTTTCAAATTATTTTTCAAAATTAATTGATGTCTAATTTCCTCTTATTACTATGGTTGTAACAAATTTGGGGCTTCCCATGATCTAACATGAAACGGCATAATTTACACCGAACCGGCCGGTTTAATCGGAATATCCGCAAACTAGTCATATCAGCGGTTCTAGTTGCTCTAAAACCCTTCCAATTCAAGAATCGTGGTCTTGTTTCAAACCGGCCGGATAACCATTTAACCGGAGCAATCAACCGACCAAATGACTGTGAAACCCGGTCCGGTTCAATCAACAACAAAGAAACAAACATTCTTCTTATCTAAATAAATAAAGAACTTTAGTAACATTGTTGGGATTCTAATTTTGATTGCATTGTATTTAGTGGAAGTATTTAAGACCACCGGTCTATAGTAATTTTTGTGTATATGTTCCTTATTTTCTAATATATATAATGATTGTTAAGAGTTATAATTTTTCATATACATATATTCTTATAATACGGGACTAAATCCGATTGAACACTGGTCGAACCTTAAACTCTTAACCATCTAGTCTCACCGGGTTTATCACCAGGTCGAATTTGACAACATTACATATTACACTAAAACCTGAGCAGCCTGATTCGCAGATCGCCTTATATAAACAAAATTTAAAGAGAGAACCACAAAAATATTACTATTTAAATAGAAAATAATTAAAATTCACAGCAACCTAATAATTTACATTGATACCAAAAAAAGATAAAAGTTTACATATTCTAACCAACCCACTAAATAGGAGACACATGGCACACACAAAGCAAAAAAAAAGGTCAAAACGTGTTATAACTGGTCAAAAACGCGTCTGACACGCGCGTCGGTCACGCGTCAGCGCATGTCAGCGTGTCTCAGCATGTCAAAATAATTTAAACATGTATTAGCTATGTATAATGTGTCACTAATTCATTTTCTCATATTTTTAAAAACAAAAATAAATAACTAAATATATGTGTGTATATATATACACACACATATTATTTTATGCACTATTTATGTGTATATGTATAATATATTTTAAATTCAAAGATAAACGTATCACATGCTTTAAAATGCATAAATTACGTTACAAAAAAGTATATATATTATATATTATGTATTAAAAATATATTTATCTATCGTATATAAATTATATATATATATATATATATAAATTGCTTCCAATATATATTCGATATATGTATATAAAAAACGTGTCTTTCTATTAAATTTTTGATGCTTGCTCCGTTCTTTTATTTTTTCTATGTTACACGAGGTTTTGCTTTTTAGCTTAATTTATTGTTTATATTTATAATGTATTTATGAAGTACGGTCATGTATTTACAGTGTATTGCAAGATATAGATGATACATCGATAATGTATTAAAGTTTTAATATTAATTGTTTTCCTCTATATCTATGATGTATCGATGGTGTATTTATGATATATCGGTAATATTTACGATGTCAAAATATATAATATGTATCATCTATGTATTATCTATGGATCTGCTATGTATCGAAAATGTATCACTCATTTATTTTCTCATATTTCTATATCATATTCGAAGAATGATTTAAAACTGAAAAAAAAAAATTATGGTTCTTTTATATGCTTAAGTTTTGAAAAATAAAATGAGTATTTTTATTTTGTTTTGTTATGATATAGTTGTTGCAAAGAGTTTGATTGTTAATTAATTAAGGGTTAATGTCAAAAAAAATCACGAACTTTACACGTTTTCTCATTTTAATCACGCAGTTTAAATTTTCTCATTTTCATGCACGAACTACCACTTTTTCCCAAATTCATGCACGACGCTGAGGTGGCACTCATTAATTGGTGTAAAATGAACTCCACCTCAGCGAGTTACACCAATGGAGTCGTGACACCTCATCACCGTGTATGAATTTGAAAAAAGTGGTAGTTCGTGCATGAAAATGAGAAAATTTAAACTACGTGATTAAAATAAAAAAATGTGTAAAGTTAGTGAATTTTTATAACATTAACCCATTAATTAATTTTGATGATATTTTGAGTTATGAAGGCTTGTTTTTTAGTTATTGAGAAATTATTGTAAGTTGACGATAATTGAAATTTTTATTATTGGAAGTTGCTGGTAATTAAAATTTTATTATGATTTTTCCCCTTTATATCTATGATGTATCAGTGGTGTATTTTACGATATATCGACGATGTATTTATGATGTATCAAATATGTATCTATAATATATCGGTTATTTTGAAAATTATTTTCGTTAAAAATAATCATTTTGAATTGGAGAGTGATTCTAAAAATTATAATCAATGGTGTATCTATGCAATTTATTTCGTTAAAATAATAATAATAATAAAAGAATATGTATCTACGATACATTAATGGTGTAGTTATGATGTATCGACGATTTATTGATGTTGTATATGTATCATAAATTCAATATGTATATATATAACACATATAATAAAATGAACCAATAACTATATAATGCCATCACTAAATTTATCACTAGTTGAAGTCAATCTTACACATACGAGTTTGAAATTTCACCTTCCTTCACATCATCATTTGAAATCGGAGGAGCACAAGAAAGGAGAGAGACATCATCATGTCCGCCTCTGACGCCGTTGTGTTTGCTTTTATTATCACCGTCATGTTTTTTACTTCGGTGATGGTGAAGGTGGCGGCAGCGATGTTTGTGCCGCTTAGACAGCTTATATTTCTCCTCGTCCGCTAGAGCAAGCACATCGTGGGTAGATGATCGATGGTTCTTGCCAAGGGAAACCTCGGTTACATTAGAGAAAGTGGTGCAAAGAACATGCTTTTACTTTTGTATATTACATTTCTCTTCTTTCCTTTCTATGCCTTCTAGTATATGTGGCAGCTTGGAAAGAGAATGCGTATAAAATGTAATAAATGTATCATCTTAACCATATTGTGTAAACTCTATTTAGTAGCAGACAAAAGATTGAGATACATTGGCATTTAGTAAACAATTAGCGTGTTGTTAATTATTCCGTAGTTTTCTCAAATTTAAATTAAAGACCTGTTTCGCTAACTCCAACTCCACACAATCCGTAATCAATTGATCTGTACCACCTCTTATTGGATTATAGATATCCAACATAACCTATAATGCGTCTGATTCCATTACCACACATTCATCATCCTTAAGCCAACTCAAAACTTCACGGATTCCCATAATTGCAGCCACACGAGAGCCAAGATTACCCGGAACATTAACAATTCTAAATTTCAAGAGACACCCATTCTAGTCTTTAACCAAACACTCAAATCCTATAAAAGAGCTATCTCATAACAACGTGCATCGACATTTACTTTCCAAACTCCTGCTCCTGGTTTTGAGCATTTAATAGCCCCATCACCAGGACCTCTATCTCAACTTCAATTTTGGTCGAACGAGCAAATTGCCAATCCAAAAGTTGATGTCCGGCGGTATTAACCACATCCAAAACTGAAGACCTCTTCTCCGACCACACCAATTATTTTGATAAGCCTAAAGGTTCCATCAGATCATCATAACAAGGCAGACTTCTTCCATTTTCAAAGAATTAAGCTTGCCATAAACCTAATCCTTAAAGCATTAATCTCGCAAAACCGGAGAACAAGACCTGCACACTGCCAGAATCAATGGTGAACGGGCACTGAACAAATAGATGAGACGCTGATTTATTAGAGACACCATACTTCGGGCAAGAGGCGTTTACAAAAACCCGCCTTGAAGCGAGCATATCGGACGTTGTTAAAAACTCCGAACAGGTCCGCCATAGGAAAATACACATGTACATGGGTACATGCGAATTCCAGAATACATTCTATATACCCGCAGCCACTTCCCTCTCTTCACCTCTAATCAATCTGTAGAAGGATTTCACCGAAAAATTGCCTCTTGCCTCTACTTTCCAGAATCAGTTATTTTCCATATTTCTGATGCTTAAAGGTACGCTAAAAACAAAAGCAGTCACTAGAGGAGAAAAAACATCACTAACCAAGTCAACATCCCAACTCCACCGGCATAGGGTCTCAGATAAGACCTTCACCGGACTCAACTACATAAGGATCCCTCCAAAAATTGGTATTCAAACCACTATCAATTCTAATTCGAGCCCCAACATTGAGCTTCAAATATGCTTTTCCAAACAAAACTTGGATTAGCATCCAATTTCGCATCCAAGAAAGAAGAATTGCAAAAATATTTGGCTTTTAACACCTTCAACATCAAATTATCTTCCGAAGAGATTAAGCGCCAAGCTTGTTTTCCTAACATTGCAATATTAAAATCACGGATTGTTTTGAACCTCGATCAACCATATTTCTTAGGCGAGAAAAGTCTATCCCAAACGCTCAATTAATACCTTTCTTTTCTCTTGATTCCTACCCCACCAAAACAAATTCATCATACGTTATAGTTTATCACACAAACCCACGGGAATCAAGAAAACATCCATGATATAGTTAGGAATAGATTGAGCCACATATTTAATAAGGATCTTTTTTCCCCTCTTGAAAGTTAGCATTACATCCCTTCACCTTATGCCAAACTCTATTTTTTACAAATTGGAAAATTTGTCTCTTATTCCTCCCAATAAGCAACGCCAAGCCAAGAAATTTTCATTGGTCCACCACCACCTTGACATTCATCACCTTCGCACCAAACATAAGGTTTGATTTACCAAAATTAACCCGATGCCCTGAGAGTTTCTCATATTTATCAAGAATCGCCTTAACTTCAACCATCTCCTTCAAATTAGCTTGAAAAAAAATGGGATAACAATTATTCGCGAAGAACAAATGGCTAGTGGACAGAGCATTTCTATAAACAGAAATGTCATGAATACTTCCTTGTCTGTCACTCGCTACAAGAAGACTAGTTAGGCCTTCCGTAAAAATTATAAATAGATTTGGTGATAAAGGATCCCCTTGCCTTAAACCTCTACTAAGAGCAATCGGTTCCATATCATAATTATTCCGTATACTCGTATATCTCACCGAGGTCACACAAGCCATAACTAGATTAACCCATCCTGCACTAAAGCCGAGTCTCAACATCATTGCTCTAATAAAATCCCATATAACTCTGTCATAAGTTTTGCTCATATCAACATTTAAAGCCGACACTCTATTCCTAGCATGCTTTTTTTTGTTTTAGATAATGTCCAATCTCGAATGCGATCAAAAAGGTATCAATAATAAGCATGTTTTCCACAAACGCTCTGATTATCTAAAATAATATTAGGCATGAGCTTTTTCATTCTTTTGCCAAAACGTTAGCTATAACTTTATACACCACATTACACAAAGAGATAGGTCTGAGATAACCCATTGTTTTTGGGTTTTAATCTTGGGAATTAACAAAGATGCAATATTTGTCAAACTACTACAAAAATTACCAGTGTTAAAAAACTCCCGGCAGACCCGCACAACATCCACGCTCATAATATCCCAATAGCATTTATAAAAAGCAAGATTAAACCCATCAAGGCCAGGAGATGTATCATCATGCATAGAAAAATGTAATATCTCATAACCAAGTGACATAAGAATTGGATAAGTGACGTAAGTTTCGTCGCGTTCCGATATGAAACGGTAAGGTTCAATGTGTTTATCATATATGATATTTGTCGGATTAAGAATAGATGTTTTTGATAAATATTATACAGACTTTACAATATTTTATTTAGTATTTAAAAGTTTAGATTTGGTTTGGGAATAAATTTTATGTGTTTAGTTACGAATAGTCGAGTTTCGGGTGTTTCTTCAAACTAACATGGTTTAGTAAAATCCTTATATCTCCTAATTGAACCGTTGGATCGGTCTCATTTTAAGATATGTTGGGCCTAATAGAATTATCTAGCATTCCAACTGTTAGATCGTCAAAAATATATTTAGACTATTGTCTAAGGGTGTCAACTATCATCGGCCTGTGTTGGCTATACAAGAGAACATTCCGGGATTTAGTGAAAAACTAGGTTATTTCCTTGACTTTCTCTCACTAAGAGAGATCCCCTTCTCCCTAAATACCCCTGAGGTGAAACCAAAATTTAAACCATTATTCAAACACCTTCCAACATAGTTTAATGCTTGCATGTTGGATTAACAGTGAGAATTATCAAGTTAGTTCAAAAATCATTAAGAATCTTGTAAAACTCATATCAAATTGATTTCTTGTCCAAAATTGATGAAATTTGGAGAAGTTTTTCTGGAAGATATATAGCTTAAACCCTTTTAATTAGTTTTAGTTTTGATGTGTTTTTAATGATGTTTCATGGTTGTAAAGTTTATGTGAGTTATAACATGCTAAAATGGATTAAGATGTTCTTGATGAGTTTTAATACCTTGCATATTAATTGATCATAATAATAAATAAATTTAGTTACTGTAAATTAAACATACAATATTAAAAATTGGTTGTTTGAAATTATTTAATTGATTAAAATGTAAATCACATGAATATGTAAGTATGAATTCATAAAAGTTTGAAAGCTTTCATGTCATAGAATTCATGGCTTGATCATGATACTTTTTACATGGTGGGATTATAATTTTGATATAAATTATTTGGTGTAATTTTGTTTTTATTTTGAAGATGTTTGGCAAATTGACAAGTTTAGTGAGTAAATTGTAAATTTGACCAAATTGTAGGATTGAATGGGTATTTAACCAAAATATTGATTTATGAAAAACTATAAACTGATTTGTCATGATTATAAATAGATGAATCGAATTGGGATTTAAATGGTTAAATCTGGAAGTTTTGAATTTAATTGGCCAAAAGAAAAGTTTGTGTACTAAAATGGTATTTTTATCAAAAGTTGAGATTTTGATAAATTAGGACTGAAATAGATAAATTGGGACTGAAATGGTGTCCAAGGATAAAGACAAATGATTTTGGGAATTTTGAATAAGTTCTGAAAAGAAAAGAATGAAATTTCAAATAAGAAAAAGAATGGCTAGTTTTTGGTACTTTTACCAAAACCCCGATAATTAAGCTGAAAGATACAAATTGATAAGGTATATTGAAAAATGGATTTTGAAAAGTATTGTTTAAAGAAAACTGATTTGAAATATGGTTAAATTTAAGAGTTCTTGGGTGATAGGCGATGGAAAGAAAGTGTCCATCATTAATGATGAACAATGATTGATGAACATCGACAATCTGGTTACCACGACATATTTACATCCAACTATTTCAGAGGCAAGTGTTAATTCTTTGATAAATGTTGATGCTAAAAGAGTGAGACCTTGACGTTTCTTTAGTTTGTTTAATAGTCGGGATATCTCTAAAATTATATGTATACCTCTTGTTCCTGCTAGATGAGAGGACTCCCTTTGTTGGAGGTTGGAAAGACGCGAGATATATTCGTTTAGGAGTGGATATAAGCAACTAATGACGTCTCGCCACTATGGTAGTGTTCAGAATGCCTGAATTGGTTGGAAGTCTTTATGGTCTCTACATATTCCTTCCAAAGTGAAACATTTTCTTTACCGAATTATATATGGTTGTTTACCAACTAAAGATGCCTTGAGATCTAGTCATGTGGAGATTAATGTTATATGTCATGTTTGTGCATTGGAGAGGGAGTCACTTACTCATATTCCTTTTCTATGTCCGTTTTCCGTCTTGTGCTTGACTCATATTGGTCTCCAGTTGGTTGCAGGTCATAAGAAAACTCTTGGCTAGTGGATGTAGTTGTTCATTTCTTAGAGAATTGATCTGCAAGAGTAGTATGCTATGGTTCTCTAGGGTATTTAGGAGAATTGAAATAATTTGGTCTAGAAGGTCATGGTTGCTCGGCTACTCATTCTGTCTCTAGTGCATTGAGGTCTGTTTAGTCTTGAAAATTACGTCAGCTTGGCATAAGCGATGGTGCAACAACAACTGTCCCTACATCTATCTTTTGAAATTACCACAGGTTAGTCATGTTACTAGTGACTTGGATACAACTATATTTTAAAAATATCACTGTATTGATATCGCTCCTATGGTCCGGGATCATGATGGTCAATGCCTTGGGGTAAAGGCTCATTTGATGCAAGGGTTGCAGGAGCCGCTTGTGGCGGAAGTCATAAACTTCAAAGAATCTTTGTCATAGGTTAAGGGTTTGGCTTCGCACAACGTTCGGTTTGAAACAGAGGCACTACTTCTGGTTTAAGCTTTCGCTTCATCGCTGGAAGTTCGTTCTTTTGTTGGTTTAATTTTCAAAGAGTGGAAGAAATGTTTTAAGGACTACGAGGATAGTTCGTTGTATTTTCTCAAAAGATCGGCAAATATGGTTGACTATAGTCTTGCTCAGGCGTCTAATTCTATATCTGATGTTTCAGTTTAGGGTCAGATGTTTCAGGATTTTTATCTTTATATTTGTATTCTAATATTTCTAATTAATCTAGTTTTATTTCCTAATAAAATGAACAAAGGGTAAACACGACACTCAAACTTATATCTCGGGATCAAATAAGTCCATTTTAACTATTTGTGTCAATTAGACCAAAAAAATTATATTTTTAAGGTCAAATAAGTCACTTGAATCAATTGTCCCAAATTTGTGTTTTGAATCAATTAAGTCCACATTTGAGGTATACAATTTTGGAGTTAATTGATCAAATTAAGAGAGTTTTGGGTCTAATTGATCGAAAGGAATTAAAATAGACTTATTAACCCGAAAACACAAATTTTGGGGCTAATTGACCTAAAAAATTAAAATTGACTTATTTGATCCTGAGACACCAATTTAATAACCGCGTTGACCCTTTGTTCTAAAAAAATATGGAACATGGAATAGGGTTTTTGACGGATTTGTGCCTGCGGGGCTTAAAAAATTCCAAATATGTGCCTGTATGAAAAATAATTCTGAATTAGTGTCTGGGCCAACGTAATCCGCGATCTAGGATCGCAGATGCCCTTAATTACGTAGTCAATGTAATTAAAGGAAATCCGCGATTCAAAATCGCGGATTGCCTTTAGATTCCATGCCACTGGCAAGGAATCTGACTGTTGGAAGATGTGCTTCCAGCGGTCTCATTTACAGTAATCCACGATTAGAATCGCGGATTGTTATCTATAAATGGCAGAATTCGTTCCCCCATTTTTCAAGTATTTTTGAGAGCATTCAACGTTTTATTTTAGCGGTAATATTATTTAAAGCTGCTTTATTTTCGGAGCAGTGATAATTTCTTTGAAGTGCTATTATTATTTTCGTGAAATATAAGAGGTACGTTTAATTATTATTTTTAATTATTATCTTAATTAATTTTGTTAGTAGAAAAATGCTAGGTTAGTACCTTTAAATGTTAGAATTTTAAGTATTTATTAGAATTAAAATGCTAGAGTAATACACATAAATATTAGAATTTGTAGATGTGTGTTATTATTATTTTGAATAATTGTGTTTTTAGTAAAATGCTAGGTGTTATTATAGTTTATTGATGTGTTGAAATTTTTAATAATTTTGTTGTTATTAAAATGCTAGGTGTTATTGTAGTTTATTGACAAGTCCTAATTTAGAGAAACATTAAATTTGACGGACGTTTTTAAAAAACATAATGAAAATTGTTGAAAATTAGGTTTACAAAAAATTGTTAAAATTTGTAGACATAAAATATCATATAATTCGAATTTGTAAAAATGATGTAAATTGGAATAATGGTGATGTATGTTTATTTTGACGAAACCTGTAACAATGCCGACTGTAAACCTATCGTTTCTGATACGGTGCGATGGCCGCATGGTAAGCTCCCAGTGTGGAGTAGAA
This sequence comes from Mercurialis annua, assembly GCF_937616625.2. NCBI lineage: Eukaryota > Viridiplantae > Streptophyta > Magnoliopsida > Malpighiales > Euphorbiaceae > Mercurialis > Mercurialis annua. The sequence goes on from NC_065571.1 coordinate 18,266,550, forward strand.
TACTAGGGCAGTCGTCGTGCGGGTATGCCACTTAGTGAGAGAATGGATTTTGAAGAATTAAAAAATATATGTGTAAAAGCAGTCTCTACGGACTAGGAAGTGGAGATTATAAAAATTCTACTTTCGGTTGTTAAAAATTGAAAGTGGTGATATAATCTCGTACTCGTTATACTCCGAGGAGAACAACGAGAACATATTTGCAATTCTAGGAGAGGAAATGTGGTTCCAAGCCCTTGATATTTTGGAATTTTACGTGGAGTACCAGATTGTCGTTTGGACGACATTTCTCTAGATCAGTTGGTTCTAAGTGAATCTAGTGGGTCGAATAAAGGGAGTGATGAAGAGGAAGAAGAGGATTTTTATAAGAGCGAGGAAGAGGTAGAAGAGAAAGAGAAAGAGAATATCAACGATAATACACGGTTCCATTCGCAAACTCAGTAACTATGTTCGACATGTGGAATCGGGAGGAAACACATAGTATCATTCGCAACTCCGAAACCATGTTAGACGTGTGGATGTAGACAATTTGACGTTGTCCCGGATTCTATCCAGAACATTATGTGGTCCCAAACTGTGATGTTGTTCAGGCATGTGCGACTGTTTATTTAGTTGAAAATAGAAGAGAGCACAAGAGTCACCGGACTACCAACTTTAGAATTGTGTTGGTATGTAAGCATTATCCTATTTGCAAGTGGTGGTTGTGTGTCACGACCCAAATCCGAGGGCCAGACCGGCGCTAGGGAATGGGAGTGGTTTCTCCAAAACCCGTAGCAAGCCTAAAAACCTTTACAAATTTTTCGCAATTCAAGACCATACATCACGTATGATCTGTTATCAGAAAAATATCGTTAAAATCTTTCTCTCATTTAACGAAAACATATTTATGAAAACTGGGTTTGTAAAACCCTGATTGTATTTCAAGAAATCAGAGCGCAAACATCAATCTCTTATGACGTACCTGCTCTTTTTCCAATACAATGATAAAATGCTATAAGCATATAACCAGTGTGTGTCTCAAACTACTAGTCCAAGAATTTTAGAAAACACGCAGCTTTTCAAAACATATACTCCCTCCGTCCCAAATTGATAGGCATTATTTGCATTTTGTCCCAAATTATACGCAGTAATTTATTACTTGAATGTTTAATTGTCATATATACCCTCATTAATTATAGTTGAATGCATTGAAAATAACACAATAGATGCTAAAAGATAAAATTGCTACTATAATAAATGAGTGTAAGTGTGGTATTTGTTTATAAATTTATTCATTTTATCTTGATAAGTACAATTTCTTAAGACTTGTGTTTGTCCTAAACTGCCTATCAATTTGGGACGGAGGGAGTATCTTATACAGTAGTTCAAATCAGAGTTTATCAAAATAGGTTTATTAAAATGAGAATTGGACGAAAAAGTTGGAAAAAGTGCATTTTAGCTCAAAATGGAATTTGAGCGTTTTTAGCCGAAAATTACTAAAATAAACGATCGAAAATAGAAATATGAGATATTAAGGTGATATTATTTATTTGAAAATAAATAATATGAAATTTTTTAAGTCTGAATGATTAAGTGATCGACGGACTAAATTGGACGAAAGAAAAGTTACAAATCAAAGCGTGAGGAAGTGGTAAACTTAAGGATCAAATTGGACATTTCCAAACCATGTTTATCACATATATGTGATAATATTTCTGGAATATTCATTTTATTACAGCAACAAAAGAATATAGAGAGAGGGAATTCTTCTTCCTTAAGAAGAGAAAATCATGCCAAAATTTCAAAAATTTATATCTTCTTCGTTTTAGCTCTGGGGCGATTCTTGCGGCCACGGAACGAGGAGGAGGAGCTCTACTGATCTAGACCTATTAATCAAGGTATGGAGCACGAATTCTGGTTAGGTTTTGAGCTGTGATTTTCGGGATTTTTGAGTATAAATGGTGTTAATGATTTTGATGAAGTAAATGATGATTATGGCTTGTAATTGGTTAGTATAGGCTGAATTAATGATTGTTATTGTGAGCTATGAGGGATGTGCTATGGCTGGAAATTTGGATTTTTTAGGGTTTGGTGTATGTGTGTTATAGGGCTTAAAATGACGAGTGGTTGGCCGGAGGCATTTAACGTCGGACTCGCTACACCACCGTACCGAAGCACGGTGGAGTTGTGACTGCAGCGGCTATGGTACGTTGCACCATAGCTGAAGCAGCCCCTCCCCAAGACAAAACAGGGGAGGGTAGCGAGTAGAGGAAGGGGCTGAAGCCACCCCTTCCCGAGGCCCGGTCATGCTTAGTTTCGCGTTGAACGCAAAGATATGGAGTTGGAAATCGGAGTAGCGTAAAAACAGTTTTAAAAATAAATTGTATCGTATGAAAATGGTAGAGTATGGCATGATAAGGGGCTGTTATAAATGCTAAAATGATAAGGAAAAATGAGTTACGAAATTAGCATTTTAAGATTAGAGCGTAAGCTATACCGTTGACGTTTTGCAGAAACTGTCCGGCAAAGCAGCGATATTGCAAGGGCAATATCTCAAAGTATATAAGTCCAAATTACGTTCCGTTTGTTGGTACGGAAACTTAAGGATGTTGTCTATAAATGTCTAAGTTTAAGTTTCTGCTATTTTGGCCTCTAAATGGCTCAAATAAATCAGAATATTATGTGCGTATAGCAGCTCTGAAATTTGGACAGCCCCAAATTATTAACTTCCAAGCCAAATTCCAACACCTTCGGGTGCTAATCTCAGCCCGACACCTAAACAAAAGTTGTAGGCGACGTTCTAAACTTTAAGAATGTCAATTCATTTTAGGGGTCAGAATGTTTTAAGTATACGGTTTCAATAGCCGGAGTTGGCTAGAAACCTAGTTTTGGATTAATTAATTATAGTTAGATTGTAATTAATTCAAGTTATTATCGAATTTGTGTAGACTTGACGAGGCGACTACCAATGGAACCCAGAACTTACAGAACGCGATATCGCTTAGCTATTATCGAAGATTATGGATAGCAAGCGGTGAGTATATTTTACTCACTCTTATTATCGTATTAAATACTATTTTATATATACTATATATATTATTATTACTAAATGCATCGCGTAAATTGTATAGCTTGACTTGATTGAATTGTTCTTGTTGGTTTGGATAATATTTGAATTGTTGTTTATGGACTGATTTGTTGATATATGGATTGTATTACTTAGTTTATGATTTGTTAGTTAATTGCCAATGTGAATTTGTATACGATCCGAAGAAACGAGCTACCTATTGGGCGTCAATAGGCCGTGTGATCACCGGTGTTTATAAGAGTCTAGATATTCATACATTGAAACGTTTGATATGAGCTCATTAAATGTTGATCATATTTATAATTATGAAATGGAATATGTTTGGGTATCGGAAAGGAGGATTATAATTTTGGCAGATACGAGGTAACTCGGTCGAACTATCTCGGGACCCGTATCTGGTGGGTAACTCGGTTGAACTATCTCGGGACCCGTATCTGGTGGGTAACTCGGTCGAACTATCTCGGGACCCACAACTTGGGATTAATCAGTGGCATGAGTAACTCGGTCGAACTATCTCGGGACTATGCCACGTGGTAGCGGTAACTCGGTCGAACTATCTCGGGACCGTACCACTTGGATCGAAATGATTTGATTCGAATGTGATACGGATTAGGAGAGGTTAAGGAGTTTAAGATTAAGGTTTCGTTCTGATCAAATACTTGTATTTAGTGAATTGTTTGCAATTGCTGTGATTGTATATGTTGGAATTGTTTTTAAAATGCGATGCTTATTTTGATAATATGGTAAGTAAAGTATAACTCACTCAGCTTAAAAGCTGACCCCCCAATAGTGTGTTTTTCAGGTACCTAGATTCTGAACTTGGCTAGAAGTCCGTCTTTGACCGGAAGTCCCTTTGGCTATGTGCAGTCCTGACTTCCATAATTGCCGCAGTAGTGTAATGTCTGACCAGTGTCGTAGCCTAGTACATTAATACGTTTTTCATTGTTTACAGTTGTTGTCAGTGTGTTTATGTTTGTTTTGGATACGATTGTCATATTTATTCCACGAAGGTAAATTCCCGTGAGGTGTATGTAACACTAGTATTGTATGCCGGGTTAGTAGTACGTACAAGGTACGGAAACGATAGGCCCGAGCAAGTTGTATTGTTTTACTAGTGTATATAAATGCTTCAGTTTGTAAGGTCGTTATGTGATTAATGTTTGCGAAAAAGTTTTAGCGATTTTCAGGCTTGCTACGGGTTTTGGAACTACAATTCTCATTCCTTAGCGTCGGTCGCGGCCCTCGATTTTGGGTCGTGACAGTTGAACTATTGTAAACAGAAAGACAGACTTCCCGGTACCCAACTACTTGCAGCTCTACTGATAGAGATGACGACTTCCAAAATTATTGTGGAAGTCTGACCTCGTACTTCATAACCTGAAAGGTGAACAATGGGGAGGGTCAGAAATATAAATATTTCTGAGTAAGTCTACACATTTACAGTTGAATATTCAAATTGCATATATATATATATAACATTCTTATACATAAAATATTACCAATTACTTGATCCAGATGAAACCCTACAAGGTACACAATTGTATGGGTCTCAACCTACACAATATGGGCATTAGACCGTGAACTGAATCACTGCCGTCTAAGTCGGTGTTTGGACCGTAACCGTGAAACTGCCATCACATTGTTACCTGTTACCGTAACCGTTCAGCCTTCTCAGACTGTTAAGTCAGGGTCGTTAGCACTTCCAACGCCCAATGACATTAACTGACATCTATGTCAAACACAGTCTTGTAACTACTGGTGATCACACAGTCCTATTGACAACCAATAGGAAGTTTGTTCCAATGGATCTTTCTTGGTTCAAGTATACTAGTGCGATCTGTTATTTAAAATAGTTTAAATATAAATATTCAAAAGTAAAAACCACAAAGTAAAACTCACAAAACCGATATCCCCCAAAGCGTATGCTCCTGATAGTCCAGTAGTCAAACACCCTAGTGTTCTGACTCGGCAGATTGACTACTCCTCGGATCTAATTACGAATCAAACGTTAAAACATGACCCAACATTGAATATCTAACTTTACTCATATCATAAATCTTATAGACTTAAACAAATACAAATCCAAACTCGACTCGGCGTTAAACACCTTGTTTAACTTTCCGAACGTCCTCGTTTACGTTTACGGTTCGTAAAACTCAAACTTTAAAACTAAAAGCTGAAACACTGTTCATATGCACGCTCGTGCACTACTGTTGTGATACACGAACCTTGTGCACGTTCGTGCACTACTGCTGTGATGCACATTCGTGCACAATTGTGCACGTTCGTGCACTTCAGCTGGTGCACGTTCGTGCACTCTGTGTGCACGGTCGTGCACCACGCGTGCACAGCCCCGGGAAACTCGATTTCCCGGGCTTTCCGACGTGCTAAAACGCCACTTTTCGATCCTAAGCACCAATACAAACACCAATTTATCCATTTCCGCTATTGAAACGTAAAATCAATACGTATACGTTAGATTCGATAAGGTAACCGTTATATATTCGAATATAATCCATTTTCTATATAACCGAATTCAAAATAACGGTTATAACTTCGATTAATAACGGATTACCGAAGAAATTTGAGTTAGAAACGAGAAATTGGATCGAAAACGGATAACCTACCGTCGATCGCACCTTCGCCGTTCTCTGAAGCCAAAACCTAGTTTTAGGTTTCTGTTTCAAAATGAAACATTCATTTCAAATGAATGTTATATATAGTTTGGCTAAAAGCCAAACTAGCCCCTAGGTATTCACGCGTTACTTTAATCAAAATTCTTAAATATTCGTCAGCAACTAAAATAGACAACGAAGTCCAAATTTTATGAAATTTTAACCATGAATTCCATAATTCGTAATAAGAATAAAAACGTAATTTTTACTCTCATGGGACCTATATTTTATTTTTAGTAAATCACTTAAGATTTATTAGGGTTAAATTAGACCCACATACTAAAATTTCTATCTCTAAATTCTATAAAATTTTAGGAATAACTTCTTAAAAATATTCCGTGAATATTGACTCCAAAAATATTCACACGGGACTTATAAATTATTTTATTTTAATTTATAAGCATTTTTTAATTCCCGTTAGCTAAAATATAAATATCCAAATTTAATATTCTAACTTCTATAACTATTTCATATTCCTAGAGACACAATAAATTTAATTTATCCTCAAATTTAATTTATATTCTCCCGGTCCTTTTAATTATTCCTTACGTGGAATAATTTAGTCTCTTAAATTTACGAGGTATTACATTGTAGGTAACTCTTCTTTAAATTAATCAAACGTGGACATTGAAAAAATATAACGGGCCACACACGTGCAATCACCTAGTGCTAGATCCTAACCATAGAAATTTTTCGGCTGCTTTAATTGCCAAAAACGTGCAGACTCAAGTGGTGGAGCAGTGTGATGACGATGTTTCGGAGATGGAGATTGGGTGGGCTGTTCGGGCTTACCTCCAGGCCGCTATGGATGGTCCGTGATTCACTGATATGAGTAGTGGACACTTGGGGTTGATGATTCTACCTCATTTGGAGGATTTAAAGAGTCAGCGGACCATCAGTTTGGGATCAACAGTGTTAGCACAACTGCACCACGAGCTTTGCATCGCCGCGACGGCTTCGCAGCACAGGCGTAACATCGGTGCGCCTTTTAGATTCTACAACTCTAGGTATTTGAGTATTTGGGGTATTTGAGTGTTTGAGGCCTTTACGTCCCCGTGTTATCGCGCCCCACATCACACAACATTTTTCTTTGGGCGACAAGTATATCTTTTAACGTTATTAGTATTTGACAGTTCAGTGTACTTGTAATTTAATCTAACACTCAAAAGTTGTAATTTAATTAATTTGCAGATGGGCGGCCCTATGGAGCGTCGGGTCCGGGGGCCCCCAAACACGATTTGGCTCATTAAAGACTCATACTTGACATGTTGTGTCATGATGACGTAAGTTTTTTTATTACAGTAATTCACATTATATTAATTCAAATTCTAACTATGTTATTTGTTTATGTGTGCAGATCGTTTGGCAGCCATACACTGACGATCTTATCAGATCCATCCCCCAACAGTACCATACGGGGGCCCGAAATTAGCGTGCGCGGGTACCAATGATCTATTGCAACATTATAGAGTGGCACTAGCCCGATAGAGTATTGCAGCAGTTTGGCATGATTCAGCCTATCTCTCTAGTCGCCATGTAAGATAACCGCCTTCATCTCCTCACATACAGGGGCAACGACAACTTTTTGGAGTTACTCAGCTATTACATATTGATTTGGCATGATAGGGATTCGCATTTCGTTGGTGGTTACCGTCTAGGGCGTGCACCAGACTATCATTTATAGTACATGGAGTGGTACCGGAGCCGCAGCCGGAGATAGAATACATGGCAGGGTGCAGCCGACGGTTCGAATGTACGTAAATGTTTTATTTTTATGATTTTAATTTTTAATATGTATTAATAATATATTCACCTATAAATGTTTTCCCTTTTGACAGCGCGATACGATGGATATGATCAACTTGCAGAGAGCTAGCCGTGACTCGATGATTGGGGATGTTGTACGTAGTTCCCAACTGGCTTATATAGAGGATCACTAGGACATTACATTGCCCCCACCCGAGCAAGCAGTCCCGACATTTAGGCTGCCTCCTCTCCCGCCCATGACGCTTGATTTGGGTACCATCCAAGGGCAGCGTAGACAGCGGCCTACAATACGCGAGCCCCACCAGCGACCGAAGCAGCCTATATCGCCCCCGGTGTACTTTCATTACGATGTCGTGGAGAGCTCACAGACACGCTGGGATTACTGCAGGCCTACTCAGTTTGACGGGTCCACCTTCGGTGCTACATGACAGTCTCAACGTCCCCCGACTTCGTCTTCGCACGTATCATGTATTTTAGTACGTCAGTTAATTTGTAACCTTGTATGTTAAAATAAAAGCTAGTAAATGCTGTATTTATACTCTTTCTTCCAGGTGCCTCATGCTTCATCGTTTCCGGTACCACAGTCGTCGATGTCGTTTTTTGAGTCGACGTATGGACATACGACGTATACTACTCCCCTGGCAGAACTGTCTGAGTTCCGATAGGCTACAACACCACCATCTCAGACACAGTCAGATCGGTACTGGAGTTCACAGCCACCTCAGCATGGTCATCCTTCTACTCCCTCTAATCAGGATTGTGGGCCCGTCTTACCTTGGCAGGATTATGCGTCAGCGTCACATTCGCGACCCTCTCCTTCCACCCAGACTCCGAATCCGTTGCAGCTATATTTTTTGCCATCAGAGTAGTGGCTGAACGGTCCAAGTCTCGGGGGGAGGGGGTCTGTTTTGGTGGGTTTCATTATAGAGCTATGGATTTTGCAGGTCTGTCCTTCAGGCTCCTTCCAAAGTCATAAGAGGGCCACGGTACTGCACCATTTGCAGATATTAATGAGCCATCCCAAGTGCCGATAATGAAGATGACGAGATCGAGGGCCCGCCGGATGATAGACAGTATCGCACGCTGACTGAGAGCATGTGGCGCCACCGACAAGACCAGGGCTACGATTTGAGGCATCAATTGAAAAAGAACACTAGATATCGAGATTTTTTTATGATGTAGTTGTTTATTTATTAAAACATAGTAAAATTTAAATTTATTTTTTAATTTCATAATATTTGTATAGACTAGTGCAAACGACAAATATTTAAAAATAAAAGCTAAACGCTAAATAAAATATAATTTTAAAAAATTAGATATAATAATTGGGCAATAGAATGTCTAATCATTGTGTTAATATCTCCCCAATGATTAGGGAGATAAAAAACTGTATTTCCAATTATTGGGTACACAAGCAATCCGCGATTAGGTGGACCCATATATTAAATTGAAATTATTTTTCAAACAGGCACAAACATAGATACAATTTCGTCAAAGCCCCTATGGAATAATGGTCACAATAAATACGTTTTACTTTTTTTAAACTCTCTCTTCTTTAGAAACCCTATTCGCAATAAGAGGGAGGTGATTTTGGCTATCTTTTAAGTCAAAATCACCTCCCCACCTTCCAGTTTCTGTACAAATCGCGTATTTAGTTTATTTTGCGTCAGTGAACATGGGCCTGAGATCTATTGATATTTTCTTCTTTCTTTATGGATGTTTTGTCTCTCTTAATGGAGATTTAGTTCTCACTCTTTATGGGTTTAGGTATTTTTTTTGATAGAAATATTTATGAAGCGTAGATTTGAAGTGTTATCTTTATTTATGAGATTCTCTTAATCAGACTCATTTAAAGACCAAAAAATCGATTTGTGGTTTAAAATAACCATTGAATGGAGTGGACGGAATGCCGAATTGCACGTTTAAAGAGTGTTGTCAACAGGAGCGGAAAAATTGAATATATTTTTCTATTATATATTAATGATCATGTTCTATTATTGGACCTACCAATTTACTTAATTATGATCAAGTTGAAATGCTTTACTAATGAAATTTTTATCATTAAAAAAGATAAAAATATTCTTTTTTGTCAAAAATAGCCTACTCTAATTGTTAGCGCGGGATAGCGGAAGTTAATGTTAGACATATTTTAAATAGGCACACTGTCTGTGAGTGTTGATGATCGAACTCTCAACCCCATACACATATCATTAGAGTTTGGCCAACTGGGCCAAGCCGTAAGATAAAAATATTTTACTTTTCAATTTTATAAGGGCCTCTTTAGATAAATACCAAAAAAAGATAAAATATTCTCAAGAATACTATCTCAAAGTTTTTTTTGAGAAATACAATTTGTACATTTTTTTTGCAAAAACAACTTTTGTTAATCTCAAAAATATTTTTTTAATCTCAGAAATACGATTTTGGTTAACTAGCGATATACTAACACCATTGGTTAACCAAAAAACAAAAATATTACAAATTCAAACCTCCATTAATATTAAACTAGTTGAAAATTCTATTACAAACCCCTCCGCATTCATCACCGAAAGAGCAACCGTCAAATAAAACCTAAATCTTCTTTTTTAAAATCTAAAATTATTGATTAATCATTAGTTAACCATTTGGTAACCAACAGTGTATTAAAAACAAAGGTCATTGATGTACCTTTAGTACACCATTGGTTAAATTAGCAACAAAAATAAAATTCAACAACAGTTAACTAACGATTTTATTAATAATATATTTAAAATAACATTTATTACAAGTTACCCAACGGTTTATATAATGTTATCCATTGGTTACGCAACACCCAAAAACATTACAATTATCATAAATCAAACAACAAAAAAATGAGCAAATCCATAAACATTTTACATTGTCGCAGCGCTGCTATCCCCTTCTCCAAGCAGATCTCATTGGCCAATTCACTGAATGACATCAGCCTCATCTTACCTAATGTTAGCCATTGGTTACCCAAACATCCAAAAACATTACAATTCTCATAATAATTTCCTCAAACAATTATAGTGCAGGTTGTGCAACACTAAAGATCAAAAATTGTTGTAGCTTCTTGATCGACATTAAAGACCAGTAAAACATTCAAAAAAAAGAATAGCAGATCCACGACAATCTACCACCAACCTCCACAGTAAACCCAACAAAACTCAAGAAGCAGAGTTGAAATTACCAATCACTTTAAAAAATAATAAAAAAAAATGGAGCAGAGCTTCTTCATCATGGAGAATTCTCCTATTTTCGTCTTAGGGTGTTAAAAGAAAGAGATTTGTCTATGAAAACCTTTCTCACCGCCGCGCTTCTTCATCTCCGCCTTCGTCGCCACTTGGCTGCTTCAGTGATGGCGGGGAGTGATTTCCGGCTAAGAAATTTAAATTATGTTGGCAAACCTAGTAATAAAAGGAGAAGGCGACCTTTGCTTCAGTGATGGCGGTGGGATTGCGTCGAAAGTTGCCGTTGGCTGGTTATGTTAGGGTTTGTACTGAATGTTTCTGTTTTTAATTGAAGAACGGAAGACAAAATCGTATTTGTCAAAAACAGAAAGCATAAATTTTTTTTTAAAAAAATCTAAATCTTTAAAATGAAACTTAGCACCGTATTTGTTTAATTAATTTGAGTGATTCCGTTTTTCCTCTAATTAACTCTTGGCTAAACCCATCTAGAGGCCCTTGTACTATATCATTTTTGTTCAAAAAGCCCCTGTACTATTTTTTTATTCTTCAGGTCCCTCTACTTACATAATTTTTGATTTTTAGGTCCTTTTTTAGTTTTTTCCAATCCCTTTACTTACAATTTTTTTATTCCTCCAGTCCCTCAAAAGGACCTAAAAATCGAAATTTTGCCAAGTACAGGGGCCTGAAGAACAAAAAAATAGTACAAGGGCTTTTTGAACAAAAATGATATAGTACAAGGACCTTTAGATGGATTTAGCCTTAACTCTTTTATATAAGCTTTGGTGAAGTACTCGCCATTTGCTAGCTCTGGAAAACCGACCCTAATCTAAAACAGTAAAACCCATCAAAAACCTTCAATTATCTAAAGTAGGACGCGTCCATGTCTCTCTTCAGAGCTCTCACTCTCAAGCATCGAAGCACTGCCATCTACATACGAACCCTAAGCTCTTCTTCATCTCCCCAATCCCATCTGAAAAAAAAATCCCTTCACCACTTATTCCGAGAGGCGGTCGGGCCATCTCCGAAAACAGGAACAAACCCAGAAGAATCTGAAACCCAAAGCCATGAAATAAAGATGAAACTATGGGAACTAGAGGAAGAAATACGACAATTAAGGGAAGCAGATGATAGTAAAGTAACAGAGCCGAAGAAAATGAAGAGTTTGTATGGTTTGTTTACCGGGGCGGATGTACAGCAAATTGAGAGAAGCAAGCAAGAAGGGCCCATGATTTTTAAGGAGTTGTCTGCTGATATGAAAATGTTTGTGACTCATTTATACAGTGAAGGCTATTTTAAAGATGCCAACTTTATTGGAAGGGGCCATTTGGATTTCTGCTGCTTTAATGATAGTTATGGTAGGGATTTTATCAAGTTTGCTGCTGAGAAGTTTGGCAAAGAGCATCAACAAATTGCCAAGTGAGTGAATTTTGTCCTCTGTTTTTGTTTGGAAGTTACAGTTTTGTATTTTGTTGTGTTCTATTTTGCGTAAATAGGCAATAAACCTTGTTGAAATTTGCAAATGGGGATCATCTTTTGGTCCATTTTGGCTAGCATGACCTAAAATGGTCTTACTACACCATGATTTACAGAAATACTTTAATCTTTTGAGCTTTGTACCTTATGCCAACTGCTGAAGTTGATCAAAATTATGTTCCAAAGTGATAAAGGCAGGATACTATAGCTAGCTGTGGTTTAATTTATCGATCTGTTTCAGAATTTCTGTTAGTTTTGAGCTTTTCATGGCTTTGTTTGCAGAGCAAGGCCAACTTGCCTAAACTACATAGAATCTGCTGTTGGTGCGTTGGTAGTAATAAATGCTATGTAATGCTTAGAAGTTCCCATTTTAGCGGTCAGCTGTAAACTAACTGTAAAAAACGAGATTGTCACAGTTAGATACTGCATAACTAATGCATGGTAGTGATGTTAACTGGTTACGGAAGCTCTTGAGAGAATCCTGCAGTTTTGTGGTAGCCTAAAACAGGCTTATTGTCATCAGAAATTTCTATGTAGAAATACAATTATATTCATATACTTTGTTTTGAAAATATAGTTTTGACAAACATTTTATTCCTTGCTCTTGCCTCTCCTTTTTGATTGTGTTTCACTCACAAGCTTAACCCTTTGATATGCAGATGGTTGTCAGGAAGTGACCTGAAAAAGGTGGCCCTCTTTGGTTGTCCGTCTCTTTCAAGAAAGGATGTTTTTTCTGCTAAAAGATTGCGCCAATACTTTCAAATCCCAGAGGACGATGTAAGCACCCTTCCACAATTTTAGTTGGTTGTACTTTTCGTCGGCATCCTTCCATTATTTCATATGTGTATGATTGCAGGTATGTAACAAATGTGTGTTAAAACATTCATGTAAGTTTGTGAATCGAAGTGTATGGGGAGCGAGTGATAAGAATCTGGATTTGGCTGCTGTCATGAGGATCATCACTTTATATGCTCTGGAGCCAACTCATCCAGAATTGTCGGTGCCGGATGATATAAAGGCTTCTGTCATGCGATTGTTAAATGAAACTCTGAAATTAAGTCAAACTACATCATAAGGTTACTGAGCTTGAGGTGTCTTTGTTTCGAACCATTCAGCAATACTACGTTTAAGTGTTTCATGCCAATCAACCGGGTCATTTTTATCAATCTCGAAATTTTCAGGTTTGATTTTGCTGCAATTATCTTTTTACTTGCATAATTGAAAGTTATCTTATAAGAGGCTCAACCCCTATTATTATGCTCACTGGCTGCATCAGTTATACCGCAAACATTTATACATTCACTGATAAACTGAACATAATTCTTCTATTGCATCTTAATGGTCATTATTAGAGATAGAAAAATTATAGTGAAGCTTTATCTAATAATTTAAAGTTTTGTGTTTATTTTTTATTTGATATATTACCGGGAACTTTTATTATCGAATTTTTTTTAATAACCTTTTAATCTAATAAACTTTTGTTTATGTCGAAATAAATCAGTTAGGCGATCTTTAGATGTATAATTGGACCTGTTACAAAAATATGCATAGGGTCGGAATTTAGTTTTATAAAAGTGCTAGAAATAATTAAATTATATATGATCGAAAAGTATATTAAAATTGGTTTAAAGGTTAGAAAGTTCAATCAGGATTAATTAATTTACTTCTAAATTAAAAATGATAAACTGTACCTAAAATATATTAATATTAATTTGAAAGATAAAAAATTCAAACAAGATTAGTGAATTTACTTTGCAATTAAATTAATCATAGAAATTGGAGATATAAAAATCAGAATTTGTTATGTTTGACAAACTGAGTCATATCTGACAAATAAAAACTTGATTTTTAAAAGGCTTAATTGCATAAAAAATCATAAACTTTAGCGTGTTTTGCAAATTTAACATAAACTTTCAATTTTGGCAAATTAATACACAAACTTTTGATTTTTGGCAATTTTAGCACCGATCAATTTTTCGTGAAAATAATGCTGATGTGTACACCGGAATAACCACTATTCCGGCGTCCACATTAGCATTTTTCTCTATTTTTTTGAAGGAAAATTGATCGGTGCTAAAATTGCAAAAAATCAAAAGTTTGTGTATTAATTTGCCAAAATTGAAAGTTTATGTTAAATTTGCAAAACACGTTAAAGTTTATGATTTTTTACGCCATTAAGCCACTTTAAAAAAATACGTTATTTTTATAAAATGATTATAAAAAGAGAATTAATATGTGTTGAAATTTATTTTTGGGGACTATACTTTGTTGACTAAAAAGTATTGCAAATGTAAGGCTAATTTTTTTAAAGGATTAAAATTTTGAATCACTATTTTCATATATTTTTTTTATTTTCATCACAACTTTTAAAGTTGTTATATAAAGTCATCATCTTATAAAAAAAAATTGGGCCAAGTACATGAATGCCTTATTTGGACTAGGCCTTTTCAAAAATACTCTTACCACTAAAAAAATAGTAAAAATACGGTTTTTTTTGGCATTTGCATTTGCACGTTTTTTAAAGAAAAGATACTTAACACTTGCTATTATTTCTTTCTTATCTCATGCAACTGTTGCGCCACGTCATTTTTACATCAAGCCAATGAGCATTTGCGATAGGGAATCTTTTAATCATTACTTATTTTTTATTATCATTCAATTTTCCACATGACTAACGCATAATTGGTTTGTTGCACGAATGACATGGCGCAACGGTTGTGTGCAATAATTCTTTCTAGAGACCATATTTCACATGTTACATCCATAAAAGAAATTAACAACTGTCATTGTTTCACTATCATTTAATGTATTACGTTTATATTATATGAATTTTCTTTCTTGATTAAATACAAATTTGATTTAGTCTAAATTTTATATTCTTCATCTTTAAACTTTCTGTGAAAAATTTGCGGTTCAATCATTTTTTCTAATTTCTCATTTTTTCTCTCCATTTTTAAAAAATCTAACTCCAAATTAATTTTTCAATTTGCACAATAACTATATAAAAATTAAAAACAAATGAATAATAATAAAAAATTAATCATTAAAAAATGTTTTAAATTTTATTATTTTTGTCGTTGTTATTAGAATGAAAATATTTAATTTTAAGTCAAATATTTAACAAATTTACTTATATGGTAAAACATTTATCTATCTTTTTAAATATTTATTTATATTTATATGTGAACACTTGTTTTTTTTTTTATAAAAAACCTTCCTAGTCTAATTTTTTTATTTTTCTTTATTTAAAATTTTATCATTTTGTTTTAAAATCATTATATATTGATACCTCTTATCTAATTTTAAACTTATCAATAATACAGTATTTTTTTATATTTTTTTATTTTTAAATATCATTTATTTTATTTTATTAAATATTCTTTATCAAATATGGAAATAAAAATAATATAAATAATATTTTTAAAATGTGTACAACTCATTTATATTATACATGTGTGCAACAAGAGCATAAAAAAATAATTATATTATCTTCAATTTTTAAAGAAGGGTGGCTAATTTGATATGATGTTTTATATTTTAAATTTGTTGCTCTTTGATTGCTCTTTGGTAGATTTTCGGTTGCTTGTCTTTTTTTTTTTTCATAAATTATTGTAATTACATTCTATTGCTGGCGTTTTGCGATTGTGTGAATAACCGTAACAACAAGTGGTGTGTCTGAGTGCGGGTGTGCCAGGTATGGATTTCAATTGTAAACTTGACTTCTTAAACAAGCAATTGGGGCTTGGTTAATCTTATTACACGTACTCCAAAAAGTAATGCTAAAATATCAAAATTCGACTGTAAATGTGTTTATTAATGGGTTAATTGCAAATTAATACACAAACTTTACCCTAATTTGCAATTACAACACAAACTTTAAAACTTGGCAAATTGGTACACCAATTTTCATTTTTTGGCGAATTGATACACCGAACTGGAAAAACACTAACGTGGACAGTGTTATATAAAGCCACGTGTTGTTGTATGATTAGTCGGTGTACTAATTTGCCAAAAAAACGGAAGTTGGTGTATTAAATTGCCAAGTTTCAAAGTTCGTGTTGTAATTGCAAATATGGGTAAAGTTCGTGTATTAATTTGCAATTAACCCTTTATTAATTGAATAAAATGAAAGTACAAGTGTTTGAGTAGAGAATACAGTAAGTCAATCGTAAAGTTCTTTACTGATTGAAGAAAATTGAAATTGCTGAGATTGAGTGGTTTTTGGATGATTGATCGGGGCTTCAAATTTGTTGCTCTTCTTTTATCTATAGCCTTTGTCATTTGAAAACTGTTGCTTTATTTTTCAACTGCACACGTTCTTCCCCACCTTTAAGAACTGCAAATCGTGTCTGTGAACTGTTGCTTCTCAAAAGCACGTGCTTTTTAACTTTTATTCTTCTAAAAATAACTTTCTTGGCTTTTGGGCCATTTAGAACACAATTTAATGGCTATCTTAAATATGGGCTTATTCTTCTGAAAATGGAGTTGGGCCTTCTGAATTTTCTGGGAATTACTTGGTCAACCTCTGGAGTCGACCTCTGAAATCAACTTCTAGAGTCAACCTCTAAAGTCAAATCAACCTCTGGAATCAACTTCTAGAGTCAATCTTTAGAGTCAAATTAACCTCTGGAGTCAACCTCTAAAATCAAATCAACCTCTAGAATCAACCTCTAAAGTCAAATCAACCTCTAGAATCAACCTTTGACATCAAACTCCTGGAGGCAACCTTAGAGAAAAATGGGCTTTATGGCCTTTTGGGCCATATTTGTAATTTTGGTAAATAATGCCCCCTATATAATTGGCTGTTTAGAAAATAAGCCATTTGTATATATATTCTTTTATCAGAATTAAATTTTTTAGCTTTTACCATGGTTAGGCCTAAAGTTTTATTTTCTGAAATAGAGAAAGATTTTTGGAGGTGTGAAAATCCTTTAGAAACCATGGTTTCAAACATTTCAGAAATAGACGAAAGTCCATAAAGTGGAGGGATTTTAAAAAATCACAAGAATCCATCTTCTTCCCCAAAAAACTTAGAACAAAAGCCTAATTCAAAAATTGAATCTAATTTTCACCCAATACAAAAACCACTAAACCCCAACAAATGTCAAAAATTGGAGGAGAGGAGGGAGAACCGCTGGCCACCAACACCTCATCGGCAGCTAGTAGCTCGTCGTCAGCAACTCTCGGCGTTTTGTTCCCCACGGAAGCATATTTGGTAGCTGGGCAGCTTCATCACGCTGGCAACAGCGGCGTCGTTCCTCCCCTCCAGCAGCCGCCCGCGTCTCTGCCTTTAGCAGCTGAACCGGGCGCTTCAACGCCAAACGCTCGCTCCTCGCCGTCGGCTTGACCAATAGCAACGTCGCGCCTGCAGTCCAGCATTCCTTCCCAGCTGCCGTCTGATGCTTCTCTGCTGCAGAGGCTTGATGACGACCTGGCTGCCAGCAGCAGCGGCTGCGCTTCTCGCCAGCAGCAATCCAGCGCTCCTCTCTTGCAGCAGGTTGACACCGATCCGGTGGCCAGCAGCGGCGGCGACGCTTCTCGCCAGCAGCAGCCCCTCGTCTCTCCTCTACAACAGCTTGTAATTCCCTTCTTGCCGGAAGAGGGTCTTCAGGCGGCAAGGGATATGGCATGAATCTCCCTGGCAGCGGCGAGCGTCCGGTTGGCAGCGGGTCTTCCTCGCCGTTTGTGACTAGCAGCTCCACCACTGCTGCTCCCAACGCCAGCCGGCAACAGCAGTCCGACGACCATCCAGCAGCAGGTAAGTCCTTCTTTCTCCTTTTTTTTGTTATTTAATTAATTAATTGTTTTTAGTTAATTAATTCATTAAAAGAAAAATTAAAAAAAGGAATTGTATGAATTTTGTGAATTCTTCAGGCCATAGATCTAACCAGACTATTTTGAGCCTTTAGAAATCACAAATCTCTAGGTGGTTAAGTTCAACAACTTTTAAGGCCCTATGGTTTTTAGGCCTTATTTTGGTTTTCCACTTGAACCACGTTTATTTTGGTTTTGCTTCACCCATTTAAAATCGAATTGGCTAAGTGATTAGTTGGTTGTGAATTTTCACTGCAGGTCTTATTTTAATTGTTTGAGGTACCAATAATAGTACTAGGAATTTGTAAATTTTTCAGGCTATAGATTTAGTTAGGATGTTTTAAGCCTTTAGTAGTTACAAATCTTTAGGCGGTCAAGTTAAACAAAATTTAAGGCCATGGGTTTTAGGCCTAATTTTTGTTTTCCACTTGAACCATGTTTATTTTGGTTTTGCTTTAACCATTTAATAATCAAATTGGCTAAGTGATTGGTTTATATTTGTTTTGCTTAGAAATTTGCAAGAACCAACTCATTTACTCTTGTTTTAGTCAATTTAGCAAATGCATATGAAAATTCAAACTTGTACTTACAGGGTTTAAGACAGTCACCACAGCGCTAGTCACCACAGCTGTGAATGTCCCTGTTTATCCTCCCTCGCAGGGATTGTCGACCGAAAGGAAACTATTGAAAAGATATATAACTGTTACTTCCGCTTTTACCTTTTGAGACTGTATTTCATGTTTTGGGCAAGTGCGTTTTTTTAGGAGTTATGCAGACAGATCTTGAATCCATCCACCCTTGCTCCTTTTCCACCTAATGTCGTCTTTCAGTAAGTTTTTTGTGCCAGATTTTCTTATCCAAATTACCACATTGGCCTTGCTTATGTAACACTGTTTCTCAGGGACACCTCTTTAGCTCCCCTTTTTAGAAAGGGCTTTATCATTCAGGGAGGTGGCAACAAAGTTGTCCCAGAAGCTCCTCCTTATCCTATGCATAAGAATGACATATTGGTACTAGATTGTGAGGTTACAGGCACTTCTGATCTTACTTCCGCCATCAAGTCTTGGCCTCGACTAGCTCCTGGATGGTCATCATGAATAGCTCATCTACGTCCTCACTTTCAGAGAGATTGGCGGAGACTGGGTTTACTCCACCTCATAAAGATGAGCGATAAGCATATTGAGTTGAATGTTGGTATGTGCAGATCGTTCATACACTATTGGAGTCATTCTGCCAATTCTTTCATTTTCCCTTGTGGTCCGATTTCTATCACCCTGAAGGATGTTTTCATGATCACCGGTCTTCCAGTCATTGGGTTTGATGCTCCTTGTTTGTTTGAGGTGGAGACGAAAGATCTATATTCTAATCCAGATTATCCAAGCTACAAGGTGTGTATTACCAAGTGGAGTGACTCGACCGAACCTCCTTCTTTAGAAGAGCATACCGAGTTTTTATGGGTTTTGATATGTAAGTTCATCATGTGCACCTACTCTGGCACTCCTAACAAGGAGCACTTGAAGCTTGCAAGTAACTTGGCCAACAGGGATTTTGTGGCTTTGAGGCCTGTATTGTTAGGCGCCCTCTATTACGCTTTCCAGCAGTGTGTCACTACACACTCTTTAGCCAAGTTGGGTGGTCACGTGTGGTTGCTACATTTATGTTTTTTCCTACTTTCCAGAGTTTATGGGTGTAGTAACGGGTCCTTTGTGTACTCTCATTATGGATCTTTTGTCGGCCACGTGTTGTTTTAAGGAGAGTGTGATCTTCGATTTTCTGGCTGCTCTTACTGTTAGAGAGGCATCAACTTTGTCTGTCTTTGATCACCAATTCCTTAGTGAATGGCCATCTTCTCAAAGAAAACAAGTGTGTTCCTTCTTATCAAGAGAAAGCTCTTTTGTGCTTTTACTACCTCCAGGGTGTTTTTTTTGGGAGGATCCCAAGCCTTTTCTACTCGTACTTCTAGTCAACGTTGTGTGTTTAAGGTGTATATGAGTAGCATTTGGAGTAGACAATTTGGACTCAATCTTGCTCAGATCCATTCTTTCATTGATCTTTATAATGGTGAGTGGACAAGATCTACTGTGGAGCAACTTGTAAGACATACACTTATTATTGTTGTCCTTTGGTGGAGAAATTGGTCCCATATAATTTCACATCTTGGTGGACCGAGCGGTTCCAACTCATGATTTCGCCTTTTTAACTTTTCGTTTATCTGTTTTCTGTTTTCTGCATCTAATCCTTTGCACATTTGTAGGAAAAGAAGCAAGGCTGCTAGCTCAACCTCCTCAGAAGTCTAATCCAGTTAGCAAGCCTAAGAAGCCGGCTAAAAGGAAGAATCGTGACACCTCCTCTTAGTCGTCTTATGAGAGGACGGATTTGCCTAAGACAAGGAACTCAGGGAGACTCCTCAAGGTAGCCAAGAAACGTAATGGACCTCCTGAAACTTTGTTAGAGGATGATTCAGAAGATGATCATCTTCCAAACCTACTTCAAGGTGTTTCACTCTTGTTTCTTGTAAAGACATACCCTTAATAGGTACAAGAAACAAGAGTGAAACAAATTTACCTTGAAGTAGGTCTAGAAGATGATCATCTTCTGAATCATCCTCTAAGACCACAATTTAAGGAGGTCCATCACGTTTCTTGGCTACCTTGAGGAGTCTCCCTGAGTGCCTAGTCTTAGGCAAATCCGTCCTCTCATAAGACGACTAAGAGGAGGTGTCACGATTCTTCCTTTTAGCCAGCTTCTTATTTGCTGGTTGGATTAGACTTCTGAGGAGGTTGAGCTAGCAGCCTTGCTTATTTTCCTACAAAGGTGTAAACAATTAAATGCAGAAAACAAATAAAAGAAAAGTTAAAAAGGCGAAATCATTACCTGCATTCTTGGATAAAATGAGTTGGAACCGCTCGGTCCACCAAGAGGCGATATGGGACCAAGTTCTCCACCAAAGGACAACGATAATAAGTGTATGTCTTTACAAGCTGCTGCACAGTAGATCTTGTCCACTCACCATCATAAAGATCAAGGAAAGGATGGATCTGAGCAAAGGTTGAGTCCAAACTGTCTACTCCAAAGGCTACTCATATACGCCTTAAACACACAACGTTGACTAGAAGTACGAGTAGAAAAGGCTTGGGATCCTCCCAAAAACAACACCCTAGAGGTAGTAAAAGCACAAAGGAGCTTTCTCTTGATAAGAAGGAGCACACTTTTTTTCTTTGAGAAAATGGTCATCTATTGAGGAATATGAGAGTGGTGATCAAAGACAGACAAAGTTGATGCCTCTCTAACAGTAAGAGCAACCAGAAAATCGAAGATCACACTCTCCTCAAAACAACACGTGGCCGAAAAAAGATCCATAATGGGAATACACAAAGGACCCCCTACTACACCCATAAGCTCTGTAAAGTAGGAAAAAAATCCATAACTGAAGCAACCACACGTGACAACCCAACTTGGCTAAAGAATGTGTAGTGACACACTGCTGGAAAGCGTAATAGAGGGCGCCTAACAATACAGGGCACAAAAGTCCCGTTGGCCAAGTTACTTGCAAGCTTCAAGTGCTCCTTGATAGGAGTGCCAGAGGAGCTGCACATGATGAACTTACATATCAAAACCTATAAAAACTCGGTATGCTCTTCTAAAGAAGGAGGTTCGGTCGAGTCACTCCACTTGGTAATACACGCCTTTTAGCTTGGATAATCTAGATTAGAATATAGGTCTTTCGTCTCCACCTCAAACAAATAAGGAGCATCAAACCCAATGACCGGAAGACCGGTGATCATGAAAACATCTTTCAGGGTGATAGACATCAGACCACAAGAGAATGAAAGAATTGGCAAAATGACTTCAATAGCGTAGGAACGATCTGCACATACCAGCATTCAACTCAATATACTTGTCGTTCATCTGTATGAGGTGTAGTAAACCCAATCTCCGTCAATCCCTATGAAAGTGAGGACGTAGACGAGCTATCCATGATGACCATCCAAGAGCTAGTCGAGGCCATGACTTGATGGCGGAGGTAAGATCAAAAGTGCCTGTAACCTCATAATATAGTACCAATAT
Source organism: Mercurialis annua (assembly GCF_937616625.2). NCBI lineage: Eukaryota > Viridiplantae > Streptophyta > Magnoliopsida > Malpighiales > Euphorbiaceae > Mercurialis > Mercurialis annua. The sequence goes on from NC_065571.1 coordinate 18,288,602, forward strand.
GTCACTCTTATGCATAGGATAAGGAGGAGATTCTGGGACAATTTTGTTGCCACCTTCCTGAATGATAAGGCCCTTTTTAAAAAGGGGAGTCAAAGAGGTGTCCCTGCAAAGAAACATTAATGTGGTAATTGGATAAGAAAATCTGGTACTAAAAACTTACTGAAAGACGACATTAGGTGGAAAAGGAGCAAGGGTGGATGGATTCAAGATCTGTTTGTAGAACTCCTGAAAGAGACGCACTTGCTTAAAATATGAAACATAGTCTCAAAAGGTAAAAGCAGAAGTCACGATCATATACCTTTTCAATAGTTCTCGTTCAGTCGGCAATCCGTGCGAGTAGAGGAGAAATAAGGACATTCACAGCCGTGGTGACTGTTTTAAACCCTGTAAGTACAAGTTTGAATTTTCATTTGCATTTTCTAAATTGGCTAAAACAAGAGCAATGGATTTGGTTCTTGCAAATTTCTAAGCAAAACAAATATGAACCAATCACTTATCCAATTTGATTTTTAAATGGTTGAAGTAAAACCAACATAAACATGGTTCAAGTGGAAAACAAGAATTAGGCCTAAAAACCATAGGGCCATAAATTTTATTTAACTTGGCCGCCTAGAGATTTGTATCTGCTAAAGGCTTAAAACATTCTAGCTAAATCTATAGCCTGAAGAATTTACAAATTCCTAGTACTTTTATTGGTACCCCAAACCATTAAAATAAGACCTGTAGTGAAAATTCACAACCAACCAATCACTTAGCCAATTCGATTTTCAAATGGGTGAAGCAAAATCAAAATAAACATGGTTCAAGTGGAAAACCAAAATTAGGCCTAAAAATCATAGGGCCTTAAAAGTTGTTGAACTTAACCACCTAGAGATTTGTGATTTTTAAAGGCTCAAAATAGTCTGGCTAGATCTATGGCCTGAAGAATTCACAAAATTCCTAGTACTATTATTGGTGTCCTAAACCATTAAAAGAAAACTAGCAATCAAAATTCACACCAACCTATCCAGTCACAGAAGCACGTAGTCTACTTTTACTTACCTTTGCTTGGAGGAGGAGAGGTAGATGGTATAGCAAAGGCATTAAAAGCTGACTTTTGGGCCGCAAAATCATAAAAGTTGGTGCATGTAGTTACCAACTTAGGAGAGCCTGCAAAAGTCAAAATGCAGATATATTCCACCCTTCAAGAGAAAAAATGCATCCAAAGTCCTAAAAATCAACCCTTACCCGTTAACAGAGTTACAGTTTCTTGCAAAGGTTTAGTCACTACATTGGGTTGGCAAGGTGGTGAAAATAAGGTACCATTAGAGAGGTAAGGATCAACGGCTTTATGGAAGCCGAAGGGAGGTCTGAAATTGATGCCAAAAACTATTAGCAATTGAACTCAATGGTTCTTAACACTAAGTTAAATTTTGAATAGTTAAAGTCAATTGTTTAGCATCGAATTAAATCATTAACAATTGAACTTTATTGTTTTAGCATCGAATTAAATGTTGAGCAATTAAATTCAATTGTTTAAGATTGAATTAAAATGCATAAGGAAAAATCATAATCTTAGGACTACCGCATTCAAAATCACATGGCAACGACTAAAATTTTAGGAGTTCAAATTTAGAATTTACCCGAATTGTTGGTTGGCGGAAAGCGAGAAGTTGTTGCCTTTGGAATCATCGAGCTAGAGGTTGACGCCTTAGAGCTAATGGCAGGTGTCATAGCTACTGTTCTGGCCGTCTTTGCTGCCACCAAATCGGTTGCAAATTGCCGGCTGCGGAGAACGATTTTATTAGCAAACGAAATCACATCACTACATGCTAAAATTCAATAATTTGAACTGTGTTAGGTGAATTTTATCTGATACTGTGGCTGGCGATGAAGAAACACCACCGGGAAAGGACAAAACCGCCGGATCCACCGCGCTTGGAATCACCGCTGTCGCCGTAGGAAATCCTAAAATTGGCGACACTACGTCAGGACCTACCGGCATTATTGGTAATGAAATTCAGAAAATAAATTCTAATTTCTAGTTACAACCTATAAACAAAAACACAAAATCACCTAAAAATTATACAATCACTTTTTAATTCTTCTTTTAATAAATAAATTAATTAATCAATAAACAAAAAGAAAGAGTGAAAAAGAAAACTCACCTGCCAAAGAAGACCTGTTGCCCGCCGGATTTTCTACTACTGGGAGAGAGAAGTTGCTGGTTGGCAGAGGAGAGCGACCCGCTGTCGCTGGTGAAGAAGCACCGCCTGCTGTTGCCGATAAGGTGAGTGCAGACAACGCTGCTGCTGTTGAAGCGGACAGCGAGGGATGAACGGTTGACGGCGCTGAGCTTCTCTCCACTACCGCCGAGGATTGCAGCTGCTGGAGATGCGCCGTAGCCGCCGGTGAAGACAACGACGAAGAGCTGCCGAGCAGCTGGGAAAAGGACGCCACGTCTGGAGCTGTCCTCGCTGAAGCCGCTGTCATCAAGAAGGAAGCCAATGTGGGAGAGAAGCTGGGCGCGGAGTCGAGCTACTGCGAGGTAGCTTCTGGACTCTTGGCGGCCGATGACGAGACGACGGGCGACGCTAGATCCGCTGCTGCCGGAGATGGTTGGCTGGGCGTGGAAACAAACGGCCAGGTGTGCAAGGAAGCAGCTAGGTTGGGGTCTGTTGGCAGCGCGCTAGTGAGCGTTTGGCCGGAAAGAGCTGCTACCGTTGGGGACGAAATCGCTGACGGCGAGCTGATGGCTGCCGGTGAGGTGTTGGTGGACGGCGGTTCTCCCTCCTCTCCACCAATTTTTGACATTTGTTGGGGTTTAGTGGTTTTTGGATTGGGAGAAAAATTAGATTCAATTTTTGAATTAGGGTTTGGGGAAGAAGATGGATTCTTGTTATTTTTTAAAATCCCTCCACCTTTTGGACTTTTGTCTATTTCTGAAATTTTTGAAACCATGGTTTCTAAAGGATTTTCACACCTCCAAAAATCTTTATCAATTTCAGAAAATAAAACTTTAGGCCTAATCATGGTGAAAGCTAAAAAATCAATTTTGGTAAAAGAATATATATATAAATGGCTTATTTTCTAAAAACTCAATTATATAGGGGGCATTGTTTGCAGCAAAATTAAAAATATGGCCCAAAAGACCATAAAACCTATTTTTCTCTTAAAAGGCCATTAAACTACGATTAATGGGCCAAAGGTTGACCATTTTTATCTAAAAAGGCCATTAAACTACGATTAATGAACCAAAGGTTGCCTCCAGGAGCTGATGTCAAAGGTTCACTTCAGAGATTAATTTGACTTTATAGGTTGACTCTAGAAGTTGATTTCAGAGGTCGACTCCGTAGGTTTATTTGACTTTAAAAGTTGACTCTAAAAGTTGATTCCAAAAGTTGACTCCAGAGGTTGATTTGACTCTAGAAGTTGATTCCATAGGTTGACTCCAGAGGTTGACCAAGTAATTCCTAGAAGATTCAAAAGGCCCATATTTAAGATGGCCATTAAATTGTGTTTTAAATCCAAAAGCCCAAGAAAGTTATTTTCAGAACTATAAAAGTTAAAAAGCACATGCTTTTGAGAAGCAACAGTTTCTTGGGCTTTGGGCGTGCCAGGAACGGTGTGTGTGAGTGCGGGCGTGTCAGGAACGGATTCCAATTGTAAACTTAACTTCTTAAACAAGCAATTGGGGCTTGGTTAACCTTATAACAAGTACTCCAAAAAATAATGCTAAAATATCGAAATTCAATTGTAAATGTGTTTACTAATTGAATAAAATGAAAGTACATGTGTTTGAGTAGAGAATACAGTAATTCAATCATAAAGTTCTTTACTGATTGAAGAAAATTGAAATTGCTGAGATTGAGTGTTTTTTGCCTTTGGGCTGGTTTTTTGGAAGATTGATGGGGGCTTTGAAAACTGTCGCTTCATCTTTCAACTGCACATGTTCTTCCCCACCTTTAAGAACTGCAAATCGTGTCTCTAAACTATTGCTTCTCAAAAGCACGTGCTTTTTAACTTTTATTTTTCTGAAAATAACTTTCTTGGGCTTTTGAGCCAGTTAAAACACATTTTAATGGCCATCTTAAATATGGGCTCATTCTTCTGAATATGGACTTGGGCCTTATAAATCTTCTGAGAATTACTTGGTCAACTTCTAGAGTCAACCTCTAGAATCAACTTCTATATTCAACCTCTAGAGTCAAATCAACCTCTGGAGTCAACTTCTAGAGTCGACCTCTAAAGTCAAATAAACCTCTGGAGTCAACCTTTGACATCAACTCCTGAAGGCAACCTTTGGCCCATTAATCGTAGTTTAATAGCTTTTTAGAGAAAAATGGGCTTTATGACCCTTTTGGCCATATTTTTAATTTTGATGCAAACACATTCTTTTCAATATTTCACTCAAAAAAAAACCCCAATCATAAGCATCATTTTAAAGTTGAAACACAAAATATATTTATATCCTTTTAAAGTTGTTTTTTAAAAACTAATAAAAAAATTGTACTATATTTTAATTAAAAATGTTAATTATTACAAATTGTATCACTTGAGGGTGTCAAAAATACAAAAAATTCACCTTGCATACTAAATTTAATTTTTGAAACTTCATAATATTCATTGGTATATATACATAATCATTATTTAATCACATAAACTTTAAATTTTAAGTCTCATACATATATACTTTTTCGTCTCTTTTATTTTATTATAAAAATAAATATAATAAAAAACCCAATTATTAATTTTAATCATTTATTTGTTATTTATTATATTTAGCCGACTAAGATTATCGCCGTTAGCCTAATTTAAACATTGGAGTTTATACATACATATGTATGTATGTGAATATATATATATATACCATAAGAGACGATCCTAGGGGTACTTGATCATCGTGAAGAGAGGATTAGGGAAGAAAATAAAATATATAAATGACATAAAATAAAAATAAGCTTACATGATAATATCGGGCGGTATAACCGACCATTTACTTGCAGAAATATAAAATACAATATAAACAAGGAAAGGAGGAGAAGAAAATATAGAGGTAGAGAGAAGAAGTAGAAATTTTCTAATCTTGAGAAAATTTGGTGTGTCTTTCTCGGAGAAAAGGGTCATTTTTATATGGAAATTGGAGTGCATACTGTAGCATGAATAGTACATTATCTGCCACGAGTTTCCTGTAGATGAATAGTACTCTATCTGCCACACTACTATAGCATGAATAGTACTTTGTCGGCCACAAGATTCTTGTAGATGAATAATACTCTATCTGCCATATTATTGCTGATTTTACTCATACCGCGAACAAGGAAGAGCTGTCGGAAATATTGTCGAGGAATAATAATTTTTTTAATACACATTAATTTTTGCATGGACGGCCCAAATGGGTTTTCGGTCCATCAGGTTTTTATTTATTTTTATATATACCTTAATTTTTGCATGGGCTCCCCAAAAACAGGTTTTCAGTCCATCATGTATTTTATTTAAACATACATATGACTTTATAAGTCTTTGATTTTTACAGGATTTTACAATACAGACGGGAAAATCCCGAAACAGTCGTCTTCGTTATCTTCTGCTAGGTTGAACGTTGGTTCTGAAGATGCTGCAGAATTTGATGAAAATGATGATGCTTTGGATGATCCCTGAATAGTTTGAAGAAGTTCCTTCATAATTGTGAAGTATTGTTCTTCCTTTTTGCTGATGCCAAAAGCGCGCTTGCTCTAAATTTTTGAGCTAAAAACTGTGTATGCTCTGGATTTGAAATGAGGATTTGGCTTCTTTTTAACCATTTCTCCATTTCCGGTTTTAGGAGTTTTTGTGGAACCTTGAAAGAACTCCACCACTTGACTTTAAATCTTCTTTGGATAATAAGATTTTCCAATTCAGTGCCCACGTCTAAGTACCATTGAGTTACCCATGTGACGAAGAATTTTGCAGAAAAAAGACACAATGGAGCAAGTCTTTTCTCTACATCAGAAGGTTTAAAGTGAGTTTTTCAAAGTTGGAAAGATTCCTGGACTTCGGGTATTAAGATATCGGTAACTGAACCATAAAATTCCCACCATTGTGAAAATCATGAGGGAAACAAGGCTGGGTTAATATGGTCATTAAAATAAAATAACCATGTGTGAGTATTTTTATTGTTTTGGATCAAGAAAATATTGAACCAGCTTTGTTGGTAATCCCAGTAGGAAAAAGTTTTACAGTGGTTTAGGGAGGTTTTAAAGTTTATTGGAAATGATTTGGGCTTAGCAAGATCTTGTCCCCAATCAGAAGGATTTAGGATTTTTAGAATTTTACAGGTAGAGTATGAAGGCTCTGGTTGATTTCCTGTGTAGTAGAAGTGTTTAAACTCTACCGACTCAGTTATTTCAAGAATACTCTGGTAGGAAATGACTCTCTCTAAAGTTTCTCTCGGCGCCGACTAGCTTGCTTTTCATACGCCGTCTCTTGCGATGGGGAGGAAACCTAAGAAGACTCAGTTACTTAAGAAGAATGAAGTGTTTGATTTAAAGTTACAGTTGGTTCAAGAGGTGATTGAAAATGAGGATTCGATTGAGAAGGTGGATCTGGCTACAGAGGTGACGGAAGATGGGTGCAATACGATGATTGAGAATAAGGATGATAAGTTGGGATACGACTCAGGGAAGGATGGAGTAGAAAGTGTTAAATCGGTTGTCAGTGAACGAAGTATAGGTTCTGGTTCGCAGCAAAAATGTAGTAAACATCTTGAATCTAGGGTTCTACCTGGAGGAGATCTGATTGAAATAGAAGAAGAAGATGATGGAATGAAGCCTGGAAACGAGAATAAGACTTGGAGCTCGCTGTTTGCTGGAAATAGATCAAAAGATAGTGGTACGAAATTGCAATACCATCCCCCTGGGTTGAGCAATGGTACGAGAGTTGTGAAATTCAATTCTCAGGAGGTTAATGTGGAGGATGAAAAGTAGGGGTGGGCATGGACCGGTTAACCGGTCAATGAGGGTAATTTGTAAACCGGTCCATTGTAATACGGTTTTTAAAATTAAAAACCTAAACCTAAAATTTTAAACGGTTAACCGGTAAATTGGTTAACCATAAAAAACGGTTCGGTTTTTCGGTTTTGCGGTTTTTAACCATATAACCATTAGAAAAATTAAAGACAAAAAAAGATATATTTTTAATTCTATTTGATTTTTAGCAAACAAAAAAAACTATAGAAATTCAAATTATATTAAAAAAATATAAATCTAAACTATCTTATAAATAGTTAAATCAATGCAAATATTTAAAATCATTATTATTTACAAATAATTTATGAGTAATATTAAAGTTAGGTTTGTATTTTTTGAATTGTTTGTAGTGTTGTTCACGTCCACTTTCTACTATTTATAGACTTAAATATTCCTATTTTTGTTAAGTAAATATTTTAATAAGGAAAACAAATTTCTTTTACAATATTTTCATATATAAAATCTCCTAAAATATATAAATATTCCTAAATAAAATATATGTCAATATATTTTTATATTTAGATTTTATTGTGTATATTATAAAATCAATATTATTTTATAGATCATAAAATATATCTTATTAATTATTAAAAATATATGAATATATATATATAAACCGGTTAACCGGTTAACCACGGTTTTTAGAAATCCAAAACCTAAACCTAAACCATTAACCATGAAAACTAAAAATCAAAACCTAAACCTAAACCGTTGGACCGGTTAACCATATTTTTCGGTTCGGTTTTCCGGTTTCGGTTCGGTTAATCGGTTTGACCGGTTTTTTTGCCCACCCCTAATGAAAAGTGGAAGTATTCTTTGATTTGTACTGTAATAGGAATTGAACCAAGATTCTATCGATTCCAAGGTTTTGTTATGAGTAGATGGAAAAATATTGGGTTAGAAAAGGTAATTCAGATCAATGCCAAGATGTTCTTATTGCAGTTTGAAGATGATGAAGGAAAGATGAAGGCTCTTTGTGATGGACCAATTTTTTTTGACAAAAGGCCTTTGGCGATGAAGGAGTGGCATAGAAGAATGAGATTTGAGGTGGATGAGATGATAAAAATTCCTATATGGGTTCAGTTTCATAAGCTTCCATGGGAGTTCTGGACTCCAAGTATGTTGGGGAAAATGGCGAGCATGTGTGGGAGGCCTATGTACACTGACCAATGTACTAGTGACCTAACCAGACTTTCCTATGCTAGGGTGCTGGTGGAAATGGAGATATTTGGAGAGTTCCCAGCTGAAATAATTCTTGAAGATGAAAGGGGTGTCCAGTTTAATCAGAAAGTTGCTTATGAATGGAGGCCGCCTGCGTGCTCAAGATGTAAGGCCATGGGACACACAATATCTGACTGTAAACTTGAGCAGAAGATATGGGTTAAGAAGACAAATGAGATAGTGAATAGAGATGTAATCCAAGATCAGGTCATGAATAATAGCCTGGTGGAAAACAAGAGTGGAAAGGAGAAGAGTGCTGAAGTGATAAAAAGTATGCAATCCCCAGATGATCAATTGATGAAAACTGCTCTGAAAGGTAAAGAAAAAGTACCTAACCAGAGTACTGTTAGTCATATTATTAACAGCAATAGTAGTAGTCAGGTTAAAGCTCAAACTGGACCTAAGAGTGGAATTATTGGAGACAGGAGGCCAAAGAAAGTCAATGTTCCCCCTGATAGGGGAAAATGATAGGAGCCTGGAACATTAGGGGGCTCAATGACCCCATTAGGCATGCAGAGATTAGGAACTGTATTTCAAGGAATCAGTTGTCTCTGTTTGCAATCATTGAAACGAGGGTGAGAAGGGTGAATACTGATAGAGTGTGGAGTAGACTAAAGCTTGATGGATGGAGTATGATTAATAATAATGATTGTAGTGAGTTGGGTAGAATCTGGGTTTTGTTTAAAAAGGATAAAGTCACTGTTATCCCTATTGAAAAAACTGACCAGTTAGTCCATTGCAAAGTTAACTGTGAAGGGAAAAACTTTGCTTGTAGCTTCATCTATGGGGCTAATGATAGTAGTAGCAGGAAAAAGTTGTGGAGTAGTATTGTGCAGATCTCGAAGAACATTATGGAGGCTTGGGTAATGCTTGGAGATTTTAATGCTATTCTCAATAATTCTGAGAGGATTGGAGGTAATTTGGCTAATCCACAAGACTGTGAGGATTTTCAGAATTGTGTTAATGAAGCTAATCTGTTGGAGCTAAAATGGAAAGGTAATCTTTTTACCTGGAATAATAATCAGAATGGTATTGATAGGGTGTGGAGGAGGTTGGATAGAGTCTTAGTTTTGGAAACTTGGTTGAATGAGTTTGATAATGCTGAGGCTAGAGTCTTGAATCAGGGCATCTCTGATCATGCACCTCTTATAGTGGACTTTAAGGATGTTAGTAATCCTAGTTATAAGCCTTTCAGATTTTTTAATATGTGGACTGACTGTATGGAGTTTATGGAGATTGTGAGAGAAGTATGGAGACAACCTGTTAGTGGCTTTAAAATGTATCAGGTGGTTAGCAAATTGAAGAAGATGAAATGTGAGTTAAGTAAGCTGAACAGAAATAAATTCAGTGACATTTCGAATAAAGTTATTAAAACTAGAGAGCAGCTGAAGCAAGTGCAGGAGGATATTCAGAAGGATCCTCTAAATCCTTTGCTTGGTGATGAAGAACAGGCAATCATTATCCACCTTAAGAAAGTTCTTAGATGGGAAGAGAACTTCTATAAGCAGAAGTCGAGAGTTCAGTGGCTGGAGTTAGGCGACTCTAATACTAAGTTCTTTCACAAGTCCTTAAAGCAGAATAATTCCTCTAAAAAGGTTTCTTGTCTGAAAGTAGATGGAAATATTATTAGTGATCAGAGTGATATTACTAATGCTATTGTGGGTTACTACAAGAAGTTATATGGAGATAAAAAGAGCAGAGTAGCTTCCATAAGCCACCAGATTATGGATGGAGGGAGTAAAGTTAGAGAAGAGGATTGTGAAAAGCTCTGCAGACCTGTAACGAATGAGGAAGTTAAAAATGCTATGTTTGGCATTGGCATTGACAAAAGCCCTGGAGCTGATGGTTTTGGCAGCCTTTTCTTCAGGAAATCTTGGAACATTATTGGGGATGAAGTGTGTGATGCTGTTAGGGACTTCTTTGATTCTGGTAAGTTACTAAAGCAGCTTAATCATACTATAATTACTATTATTCCTAAGATTGCTAATGCTGAAATGCTAACTGATTTTAGACCAATTTCCTGTTGTAATGTCTTGTATAAATGCATTACTAAAATTATGTCTGCTAGACTTAGAGATTGTTTGAGTTATCTAGTAGGAAACTGCCAGTCAGCATTTGTGCCAGGGAGGAAAATTAATGATAATATTCTGTTTGTCCATGAGTTAATGCATAATTATCATAAAGAGAAGGGTAGAGGGGATTGTGCCATGAAAATTGACCTAAGAAAGGCTTATGATTCTATCCACTGGGACTGCATTGAGGAAGTTATGTTGAGCTTAAATTTCCCTGACAAATTTATTAAGTGGGTAATGATTTGTATTAGAACTCCAACCTACTCAATTATGGTGAATGGCAAACCTGAGGGTTATTTTGAAGGGGCTTGTGGTATTAGACAGGGTGACCCCATGTCCCCTCTAATTTTTGTGCTTGTAATGGAGTATCTTTCTAGGGCCTTGTCTGCTTTGTGTGATGAGAGCTTTAAATACCACAATGGGTGCAAAGAGCTTAAGGTTAAGCATATGTGCTTCGCTGATGATCTTTTCATCTTTAGCAAAGGGGAAGTCCAAAGTGTTAAGCAGATTGCTCATGTCCTCAAGCACTTTTATGAGGTTTCTGGTTTGCAGGTTAATGATCAGAAGAGTAGCATCTACTTCAGTGGTGTTAAGAACGAGATTAAAATTAATATTTTGAATGAGATGAGGTTTAAAGAGGGAGTCCTCCCAGTGAAGTATTTAGGAATTCCTCTGATTAGCAAAAGACTGGCAAAAAGTGATTGTATAGATTTGACCGAGAAGATAACAAAAAGAATCACTCATTGGACTGTGAAACACCTAAGTTATGCAGGGAGGCTGCAGCTTGTCAATGCAGTTTTATTTGGGATGCAGGTTTACTGGAGCTCTATGTTCATTTTACCTGTTGCAGTTATTAAAAGTGTTGAAAAGTTGTGTAAAAATTTCCTTTGGAAAGGAACAACTGAGTTCAAGTATGGGAATTTGGTGGCCTGGAAGGAAGTTTGCAAGTTGAAAAGTGAGGGGGGCTTGGGAGTGAAAGATATTGCTATCTGGAATAAAGCTGCTATCATGAGACATATTTGGGACATTATTGCTGTGAAAGAATCTATCTGGGCTCAGTGGATCATCAGGAACAAGCTCAAACTCATGAGCTTTTGGGGGATTACTAAACCTTTAGTGGCAAGCTGGAATTGGAGAAGTATGTGTAAGCTTAGATATGAAGCTAAGAGCTGTTGCTGCTATATTTTAGGGAAAGGAGACTTATCTTTTTGGCATGATCCTTGGCTAGAAGGTAAATCTCTTCATGATATGTATCCAACCATGACCTATGTTGATGCAGATATTCCTAAGAATGCCTATGTAAAAGATGTTTGGAGGAGAGGAGCTTGGAATCTCCCTGAGGCTACTGATGACATAACTGCTGAAGCTTGGCAGCTTATTCAAAGTAAATACAGAGTTAATGATAACCAGGAAGATGGGATTATCTGGAAAGTTAGTAAATCTGGCAAATTTACAATTAAAGCTACTTGGGATCACCTAAGAAACAAAGGAGAGAGAGTTACTTGGTGGAAAGTAGTTTGGGGGCCTGGTAATATCCCTAAGCAAAGCTTCATAGCTTGGCTGGCTATAAAGAACAAGCTGAGAACCAAAGATAAGTTGAAGAGTTGGGGATGCATTGATGAGGATGTGTGTGTGCTTTGCAACAAAGATAAAGAAACTGTGGAGCATTTATTCTTTACCTGTGATATTTCTCGAAGGATCTTCAAGAAAGTCTTGGAAGCTTGTATGATTTTCAGGGATGTTGAGAGATGGAGAAGGGAGTGGGCATGGTATGGCAGGAAAGCTTCTGGTAAGAGCATTATGGCCAGAGTTAGAAGAATTGCCTTCATTAGTTCTATTTATCAGATTTGGAGAGCTAGAAATAGAAAGGTTTTTGAGAATGAAGCTATCTCAGATAATCTGATTTTGAAGACTATCAAGCAAGATGTGCTACTGAAGATGTTTTCCAAAAGAAGCAATTCCCTTGCTTTTGTTAGATTATATCAGAATTGGCATTTGTTGTAATGTGTTGTGTTCTTTGGTTTGTAGAGAGCAGGTGCTTACTGTAGCTGCTTAGTTGTTTGTTTGGGCCTGTTAGTCTGTTTTCGGGCCTTAGTTTTTTGCTGGCAGTTTGCCTCCTTTGGTGTAATCGTTTTTGAGTTAATATACCTCGGGATTATTACCAAAAAAAAGAATACTCTGGTAATATTCTCTTGTTTTGGATCCCAAGGTTTGTAAAACCAATTTTTTCCAAACATTTTTTGTAATACCAAATATGAGTTTTGATCAAAATATCCATTTTCGATAGTAACAATATTTTGAAAACTCTGTTTTTCAATAAAACTTGTTTTCTGTTTTGGTTGAGCCAAAATATTTTGAGAACTGTTGTGAGCCCAAATATTTTGAGAAAGGGTTTTAGAGGATGAAAATTCTCCTTTCTCTGTTTTGACAATGATTTTAGGGGATTTACCTGAGATAGTTATAGCTTGGGAAGCTATAGATTTTCGGCAAGTCTCAAGAGATTTTAGAATTTCCAATTCTTTCCCAGATTTCTCTGTATTTTGCATAGAGCTATGAAGGGCTCTTACCAGTTCTGGGTGTTTTGAAATGGATGCTATCCATTCTTGTACATACAAGGATTTGTCCTCGGACTGAGTTATATTTGTGGCTTTCGCAATGTCAACATAAGGTAATATGGATTTTGCACTTGAAAAGGTTATTTGAGAAGGAGCATCTTCTGGTTTTTTCTCAGAAGGCTGAACCTTCTCTTTTCCTTTCTTTTTTAGCATGGACCTTTATATATGTTTTGCAAAAATTCTCTTGTTAGAAAATCAGGCAGAGAGTTGGCTTCGCCTTTAATATATTCAATATCAAAATCAAAAATACTTAAAATAGCTTGTCATCTTGCAAAGATTTGTTTAGATGCAATATTTTGAACATCTTTTTGTAAAATTTCATTTGCAGATTTACAATCGACTCTAAGTAAAAAATTTTGATTTAATAAATCAGATTAAAATTTCGTTATGCATAAGATAATAGACAAAATTTCTTTTTTAATTGTGGAATAATTCTTCTGGCAATCATTCCAATGGCCTGAAGTGTATTGAACAGCTAGTTCCCTGTCGTTCTCAACTTGTTTTAAGATACCGCCAAAGCCTAAATCGCTAGCATCTGTTTCGACCACCTTAGGTAGATCGGGATTGGCTAGATAAAGACAAGAGATTTCTAATACTTGTTATATTTTTTTAACGATGCTAGTGTGTTCATCAGTCCAGGAAAATGAGGTTTTCTTAAGCCTATTGTGAAGAGGCTTAGCTAACTTATTCATATCCGGACAGAAATCTAACACATAATTGAGGCTTCCGAGAAATCTCTGAAGCTGAGTTTTGTCGATAATTTTATTAGGAAATTTACTAGCAAACTGTAAAGATCTTTCTATAGGAGTTATGGTGCCACATGTAATATAATGACCCAAAACCTAACTCTAGTTTGAAATAGAGATATCTTTTTTGCAGAAACTACTAACCCATTTTTCTTGATGATGAAAAAGAATGTTTTTAAATGTTTTTAAATGTTGCTCAATTGAGTTAGAAAATATAAGAACATCATCAATATATACAATACAAAATTCCGAATAAGGATTAAAAATATCATTCATAATCCTCTGAAATTCAGAAGGTGCATTTTTTTAAACCAAAAGGCATTACATTCCATTCATATTGTCCAAATAGAACTGTAAATGTAGTTTTATACCTATATTTTGGGTCGATTTGTATTTACCAAAATCCCGATTTCATATCTAATTTTGAAAATACAAATGAAGAACATAGTTTTTGCAAAAGGTCTTTTTTGTTAGGTATAAGATACTTAATCCAGCTTAATGCTTTATTTAGAGGTTTATAATTAATAACCAATCTAGGAGTTCCTATTTCTATTTCTGAGGCCTTGTTTACATAGAAAGCTGCACAACTCTAAGGAGATTTAGATTTAGAAATTAATCCTTTAGAATCTAGATCTTGAATTTCTTTTCTACAAAACTATTCCAATTCAGCATTCATCTGAATTAGCCTAGCCTTAGTAGGAATATTTTTCTCATCAAAAAGAGGTTCATAAGGTAAATCTACCGTATGTTGTTTTCTGGACCAAAAAGCATTTGGTAGTTCCGAACAAACTTCCTTTTCAAAAAGATTTTGGAGTTCCGTTCTCCCTTGTTTTTTATAACCTCAGTTTTCAACTAGTGTTCAACTAGTTTTCAACTAGTAGCTTTAATATACAAAGTTCATTATAAATCCATGATTTCTGCGTTTAACTCTAGGCACAAATTTCAAAGTAAAAAGGGAGAAACTCTTCTTCTCCAAACCGATTTGACTAGATCTAATATAGTCATTCCAAAATCTATTCAGTGGAAATCAATATCTCTCCCTGAAGAATAGATCCTTGAAGGAACCGTTCAGCCTTTTGCAGAAAACATAGTTGCTCCAGAGCCTAATACCCAATTAAAACAAATAACTCAGTACCAAGATGGTAAAGTAAACATTTGTTTTGACAGAGTTCCCACAAGTTCAAGGTTCTCAGATGTCTCATCATCAGAATCAGTTGACTTAAGAAGAGTCTCTAGACTTCCCTCTGTTGTAAACTTGCCTTATAAAACTGATGATCAGGTTATTTTTCAAAAACCAGCTACCTAGGGTCATAAACTTGCCTTACAACATCTTTGCTAGGTATTCCATTTCAGATATACCTTCATCATCTTTGCAAAATGTAGACTATAGTACTAAGGTATCTCAACCAGTCTACGTGGGTTCTCACATAGAGAATCAAAACATGTATGGCTCCTCGACTCCTTCAACTATAACAAAAAATATTGCAAATGAATTAAATGTTATAGAAAAGGAATTTGTCCTAAATAAAAAATTATTACGTGATGACTTTTATGCAATCGAATTTTTTTAAAAAAGGACTTGGTTCTTTTAGAATTTTCAAAATGAAAGACAAATGATTCAAGATTATTTTTATAATTTTGTAATCAAAAATAAAATTCTTATTTTATTCTTTGATTGGTTTGAAATATATGCATGTAATAACAATATTGTATACCCTTTTAAAGCCATAAAACCAATCACATTTAAAAAGAAAGTTCCATCTTGGAAAACACCTGATGGAACCATTGACTCGGAACATCCTCCTCTTAGGCAAATTAGTTATATCTATGCAAACCAAAGAGTTGATGCTTGTCCGATTAAAAAACCGCAGGATACCGATTCTGTGAATATAAAAAATGTTGTTCTTCAGAATAATTTTACAAATCTATGTCTAAATACTCTTGGGAAACAACTTTCTAGACTAGAAAGACAAGTCCAAAAGCCAGAATTATCCATCGAGCCTATAAGGATAGATAAAAGCAAACAAGTAAAACCTATTTTTAAACCTTATCAAATATCTGTCAGTGCTCAAAATGAGGTAAAAACTGCTAAAAATGAATTCCTTCAGATTATTAAGAACCAAATTAATAAAATAGAAGCCTCCACTAGTATGGGTCAAACCGCCACTAGTAGGGTCCAGTGGTTGAAGATTCACTACTGAGCATAGGGGTATTAGAAAAAACTGAAAATACATCTGATGAAGAAGCTTTTCAGGAAGAGTCTCCAAAAATTGAAAAATTACACTGGCATAACCCAAATCCTTTATCTATGATTCCTTCCAGGCATCCAGAATTAGAATTGGGCAATCAACCTAATATGCTAGTCCAGCCTAGGTACAATGCCTCCTCGGTTTACGAATGGAATATTGATGGTATGTCTGAATACCAAATCTTAAACTTATTACAGCAAATGACTATGGAATCCAATGCTTATAAAACCCAAATAGGAACCTCTGATAGGACTGTAGCTGAACTCCTTATAGTAGGATTTTCAGGACAACTCAAAGGATGGTGGGATTATTATCTTACAAAAATCCACCAATTAGATATTCTAAATGCTGTTCAGGTAAGTGATGAAGGAGGACCTGTTCTAAATGAACTAGGAAATCCTATTCAAGATGTTGTGTCAACTCTTATATTTGCTATATCATTACACTTTAAAGGAGATTCCACACATCTTAAAGATAAAAATGCAGACCTTTTTTCAAACCTTAGATGTAAAAAACTTAGTGATTTCCAATGGTATAAATCAACATTTCTCTCTAGAGTCATGCTTAGGGAAGACTCTATCCAACCATTTTGGAAAGAAAAGTTCTTGGCCGGTCTCCCATCCCTGTTAGGAGAAAAGGTTAGAAACAAAATTAGAGAAACTTTTGGCTCCCATATCATCCCTTATGACCAACTAACATATGAGCAACTTATTAGTTTAACACAAAAACAAGGTCTAGAGATCTGTCAAGATCTCAAACTCCAAAAACATCTAAAATGGGAATTAAGAAAAAGTAAAAAAGAATTAGGATCTTTCTGCAAGCAATTTGATTTTACTATAGGTAAAGATAGGAACTGTGATGGTGATTGCAGCAGAGGAACAAAAAGTGTGTTTAAAAAATTTAGAGATTTTCGTCCTAGATCCAAAGATAAAAACCATGACACTCATCATAAAAAACACTATTACAAAAAACCTTACAGAAAATCTTTCAGAAAACAATATGATAAGCCTAAAACAAATAAAGCCAACTTAAAAGATATTACTTGTTACAAATGTGGTAAGAAAGGCCATATATCTAAATATTACAGAGTATCTAGGAAAATCCAGGAACTTCATTTAGAAGGTGAAGTTCTATATCGAATAGAAGCCTTGTTAGCATATTCTTTTGACTCTGAAACTGAAATGTCTTCAGAAGGTCAAAATTCTCAATTGGACGAACTAGTTACTACTTCTTCGTCTAATTCTGATTCCAACTCTGATGATGATTCTGAATCAAAGCATGTAAATGTTCTTACAAAGGAACAAAAATTGATCTTAGATGTAATCCAGCATATTAGTAATCCTGAAATGCAGAAAAAATGTTTTGATCAGCTCAAAAAATCCTTAGAAGAAGAACCTAAAACTCTAGAAACAAATATCCCTTCTACTAGTACATGATTGTATGATCTTACAACTATTCTTGATAGAAAAAGGAAAGATAAAAAATCTTTAGGTACCATTCAAGACCTACAAAAGGAAATAAAAGACATAAAACCGAAAATAAAAGATATAAAAGAAAAAACAGAAAAAAGATTCGGAGACTATCCAGTTTTTAGTTTCCCAACTATCACAAACTTCCAGTGATAGTGAAGGAGAAGAGTCATTAGACAAACAAAATCTAGAAGAAATAGAAAAGGTTCCTGAAGATTTTCTATTTGTTCTGAGAGAAATAACCTCTAGAAAATATATTATAAAAATCTCTATTGTTTTTCCAAACAATTTTAAAAGGGACACTATTGCGCTATTTGACACTGGTGCAGATCTAAATTGTATTAAGACATGATTGGTTCCAAAAAATCTTCATGAATTTAAAAGGGAAAACGGAAGCAAGTATTTCTAACAGTGGCTTGTTAATAAAAACAAACTTTGTATTGGTCGATAATATACACCATTCGGTGATATTAGGAACACCTTTTATCAATTTAATAACACCTTACAAGGTAGATTATGATGGAATTTATTTAAAAAAGAAAGAAAGTAAAACTCAATTTTTTTTTTAGAAAAACCTAAAACCAGAAATCTCAATATTATAAAAGCAAGTTCTATTTATAATAATGAGACCAATCTTCTAATAAGAGGAAAACAAAACGATTTATTTCAATTAAAACGAGAAGTCCAACTTCAAAAAATCGAACACTAGTTGAAAACCGAGGTTATAAAAAACAAGATAACGGAACTTTAAAACCTTTTTGAAAAAGAAGTTTGTTCGGAACTACCAAATGCTTTTTGGTCCAGAAAACAACATATGGTAGATTTACCTTATGAACCTCTTTTTGATGAGAAAAATATTCCTACTAAGACTAGGCCAATTCAGATGAATGCTGAATTGGAATAGTTTTGTAGAAAAGAAATTCAAGATCTAGAATCTAAAGGGTTAATTTCTAAGTCTAGATCTCCTTGGAGTTGTGTAGCTTTCTATGTAAACAAGGCCTCAGAAATAGAAGAGGAACTTTTATGTTGGTTATTAATTATAAACCTCTAAATAAAGCATTAAGCTGGATTCGATATCCTATACCTAACAAAAAAGACCTTTTGCAAAAACTATGTTCTTCGTTTGTATTTTCAAAATTCGATACGAAATTGGGATTTTGGCAAATACAAATCGACCCAAAACATAGGTATAAAACTGCATTTACAGT
This sequence comes from Mercurialis annua, assembly GCF_937616625.2. Classification (NCBI taxonomy): domain Eukaryota; kingdom Viridiplantae; phylum Streptophyta; class Magnoliopsida; order Malpighiales; family Euphorbiaceae; genus Mercurialis; species Mercurialis annua. The sequence goes on from NC_065571.1 coordinate 18,307,168, forward strand.
TCCGTTTGGACAATATGAATGGAATATAATGCCTTTTTGTTTAAAAAATGCACCTTCTAAATTTCAGAGGATTATGAATGATATTTTTAATCCTTATTCGAAATTTTGTATTGTATATATTGATGATGTTCTTATATTTTCTAACTCAATTGAGCAACATTTAAAACATTCTTTTTCATCATAAAAAAATGGGTTAGTAGTTTCTGCAAAAAAGATATCTCTATTTCAAACTAGAGTTAGGTTTTTGGGTCATTATATTACATGTGGCATAAAAACTCTTACAGAAAGATCTTTGCAGTTTGCTGGTAAATTTTCTGATAAAATTATCGACAAAACTCAGCTTCAGAAATTTCTCGGAAGCCTTAATTATGTGTTAGATTTCTGTCCGACTATGAATAAGTTAGCTAAGCCTCTTCACAATAGCTTAAGAAAACCCCAGTTCCCTGGACTGATGAACGCACTAGCATCGTTAAAAAAAATAAAACAACAAGTATTAAAAATTTCTTGTCTTTATCTAGCTAATCCCGATCTACCTAAGGTGGTTGAATCAGATGCTAGCGATTTAGGCTTTGGCGGTATCTTAAAACAAGTTGAGAACGGTAGGGAACTAGTTGTTCAATACACTTCAGGCCATTGGAATGATTGCCAGAAGAATTATTCTACAATTAAAAAAAAAAATTCTATTGTCTTATGCATAACGAAATTCAATCTGATTTATTAAATCAAAATTTTTTACTTAGAGCCGATGTAAATCTGCAAAGGAGATTTTACAAAAAGATGTTCAAAATACTGCATCTAAACAAATATTTGCTAGATATCAAGCTATTTTAAGTATTTTTGATTTTGATATTGAATATATTAAAGGCGAAGCCAACTCTCTGCCTGATTTTTTAACAAGAGAATTTTTGCAGAACAGATAGAAGGATCCATGCCAAAAAAGAAATGAAAAGAGAAGGTTCAGCCTTTTGAGGAAAACATCGAAGATGCTCCTTCTCAAATAACCCTTTCAGGAGCAAAACCCATATTACCTTATGTTGACATTGCGAAAGCCACAAAAATAACCCAATCCGAGGATAAAACCTTGCAGGTACAGGAATGAATAGCATCCATTTCAAAACACCCAGAATTGGTAAGAGCCCTTCATAGCCTTATACAAAATACAGAGAAATCTGGGAAAGAATTGGAAATTCTAAAATCTCTCGAGGCTTGCCGAAACTCTATTGCTTCCCAAGCTATAACTATCTCAGGTAAAACCCCTAAATTCATTGTCAAAACAGAGAAAGGAGAATATTCATCCTCTAAAACCCTTTCTCAAAATATTTGGGCTCACAACAGTTCTCAAAATATTTTGACTCAACCAAAACAGAAAATAAGTTTTATTGAAAAACAGAGTTTTCAAAATATTGTTATTATCGAAAATGGATATTTTGATCAAAATCCATATTTGGTATTACAAAAAATGTTTGGAAAAAATTGGTCTTATACAAACCTAGGGATTTATCCAAAATAAAAGAATATTACCAGAGTATTCTTGAAATAACTGAGTCAGTAGAGTTTAAACACTTCTACTACACAGGAAATCAACCAGAGCCTTCATACTCTACCTGTAAAATTCTAAAAATCCTAAATCCTTCTGATTGGGGACAAGAGCTTGCTAAGCCAAAGTCATTTCCAATAAACTTTAAAACCTCCCTAAACCGCTGCAAAAAAATTTCCTACTGGGATTACCAACAAGCCTGGTTCAATGATTTCTTGATCCAAAATAATAAAAATACTCATACATGGTTATTTTATTTTAATGACCATATTAACCCAGCCTTGTTTTTCTCATGGTTTTCATAATGGTGGAAATATTATGGTTCAGTTACCGATATCTTAATACCCGAAGTCCAGGAATCTTTCCAACTTTAGAAAACTCACTTTAACCTTCTGATGTAGAGAAAAGACTTGCTCCACTGTGTTTTTTTTCTGCAAAATTCTTCGTCCCATGGGTAACTCAATGGTACTTAGACGTGGGCACTGAATTGGAAAATCTTACTATCCAAAGAAGATTTAAAGTCAAGTGGTGGAGTTCTTTCAAGGTTCCACAAAAACTCCTAAAACCGAAAATGGAGAAATAGTTAAAAAGAAGTCAATTCCTCGTTTCAAATCCAGAGCATACACATTTTTTAGTTCAAAAATCTAGAGCAAGCGCACTTTTGGCATCAGCAAAAACGGAAGAATAATACTTCAGAATTATGAAGGAACTTCTTCAAACTATTCAGGAATCATCCAAAGCATCATCATCTTTATCAAATTCTGCAGCATCTTCAGAACCAACGTTCAACCTAGCAGAAGATAACGAAGACGACTGTTTCATGATCTTCCCGTTAGTATTGTAAAATCCTGTAAAAAATAAAGGCTTATGAAGTCATTTGTATGTTTAAATAAAATACCTGATGGACTGAAAACCTGTTCTTGGGCACCCCATGCAAAAATTAAGGTATATATAAAAATAAATAAAAACCTGATGGACCGAAAACCCATTTGGGCAGTCCATGCAAAAATTAAGGTGTATTAAAAAATAATAATAAAAAAAATGTATTATTCCTCGACAATATTTCGGACAGCTCTTCCTTGTTCGCGGTATGAGTAAAATCAGCAATAATGTGGCACACAGAGTATTATTCATCTACAAGAATCTCGTGGCCGACAAAGTACTATTCATGCTACAGTAGTGTGGCAGATAGAGTACTATTCAACTACATGAATCTTGTGGCAGACAAAGTACTATTCATGCTACAGTATGCACTCCAATTTCCCTATAAAAAGGACCCTCTTTTTCAAAAGAAGACACACCAAATTTTTTCAAGATTAGAAAATTTCTACTTTTTCTCTCTCCCTTTATATTTTCTTCTCCTCCTTTCCTTGTTCATATTGTATTTTATATTTCTGCAATTAAGTGGTCGGTTATACCGCCCGATATTACCATGTAAGCTTATTTTTATTTTATGTCATTTTTATATTTTATTTTCTTCCCTAATCCTCTCTTCACGATGATCAAGTACCCCAGATCCTAGAATCGTCTCTTATGGTATCAAATATATATATATATAACCGTTTTTCTACATAATATAAAATTTAATTTTTATATAATTTAATTATTGTTAAATAAAATTATTTCATATTTATTCTTTTATGTTTTTTATTTAAATTTAGTATAGCCAATAACTACATTATTATGTTGTATAACAGATTAAATTATTATATATATAAGTTGGACGTAAATTTTATTACTTTATGAATCGAGTTTGACAAATAAAGTTAAATATATTTATTTAGTTATCTTAATTATCAAAAAATTATGAAAGATGTACTGTTTTTATTTATAATAAAATAATGCAATTAATAACTTAAGAGCAACTAAAATGAAAGTCAAATAAAATAATTAAAATAATAACAACTAAAAAGTAACTAATAAGCAACTAAAGAGAAATCAATAATCAACTAAAAAGGTATAAAAAAGCAATTAAAAATATAGTATTTAAACAACTAAAGAGCGAGCAATAAAAAACAATAAAAAATAACCATAAAGCTATTAAAAATTAATTAAGGAGCAATTAGAAAATAGAGAAAAAAACAAAAATATTCCAAAATAGTTCAAATATTATTCAAATAGTCCAAACCCAAAAAATTTACATTCATAACAAAATCAGCTAAAAGTTTACATTTACTAGCTATCCAATTACATAGAGACATGTGGAAGCATATGACTGCCTATTTTAAAAACAGAAAACACGGTAATTTAGATATGAACAGCCAATCAGTGCGCGCCACATCACCAAGCTCATTGTAACAGAAAAAGGAAAATAAATCTTTCAGCTAACAACGTGATTTCGTCTTCTCCAAGCTCTCAATTTCTTCCATTTTTACTTTGTAAAAAACTGATACAAATAAAAAATCAAAATACAGATTTGATACAAGATTCAAAAACTAGATTTCAAAAACTGTGATGCGAATTGTTTGAAGAGATTTGGATTGAACCATTACCAGCTTCACAAAAAGGTACAATTCTCTATATGTTCTTTTATTTCTATGCATCAAATCTATATCTGTTCTTTTATTTCGATCTCTGTCACAGATTCATCTCTATTTTCAAATCAATTTTCTAAATGGAAATGTGTTATCAAATCTGTTATAAACCAGTTTTTTGTATCAAATCTGTTATAAGTCAATTTTATGTATCAAATTTGTTCTACATCAGTTATATGTATTAAATATGATTTTTGAATTAAATAGTTTATCAATCAGTATGATGTATAAAATCAAATCAAATCAGTTTTCTATATGAAAATATTTTTAAATAAACTATTCCAAATCAGTTTTATGTATCAAATATGTTTTTTGAATTAGACAGTTTATAAATAAAATGTGTTCATGTCTCCTTGATGTATCTATGTTGAATCTAGATGGAGTCTCTGCTTGTTATGGTACAACATAGTGGGAGATGGGTAGAGACAAATAGTTATGATGAATTTGAAGTTATTAGAATCATGATACCACAAGATTCAACATATTTAAATCTACTGAAACTAATAGCAGAAGGACTGAAATTTGATTAAGAAAAACAGAAGGTTGAATTCAAGTACTCAGTTACATAAGCAGAGTACAAATATTTCCACAAGTATATCATATTCTAGCTACAATAACAATCTGCCAAAATATATAATGGACTAGGATACATCTAAGATATATCATGCAGATGATGTTGATACATTTACTGAAATAAGATCGTACAGTCAGATTTTGGTAAAAGACACTATGGAAAACATTAATCAGAAAGAAAAAGAATAGGAAATAGAAGAGGTAAGTCAACAAACAGTATATGCACGAGTAGAAGATATTGAGTTTACAGTTGGACAATCCTTGAAAGATAAATTTGTTCTTCAAAAATGTTTGCAAGTACATTCACTCAGTCATCATTATCATCAGAAGGTTATAAGATCTTCTACAACTAGAATGTTAGTTAGATGTATCAATGTTACATGTGATTGGTATCTGCAAGCATCAAGTAATGGAAGTACAAATCAGTTTATAGTTAGAAAACTCAACATGAAGCACATATGTCCAATAGAGAAAAGATTCAGTATTCAGAGACAAGCTACATCATCACACATTACAGAATCCATCAAATTCAGGTATTTAAATGTAAAATCAACATACACTCCCGTTGACATAAAGAATGATTTGGAAATTTTAAGAGGAATCAAAGTCAACTATATGATGGCATGGAGGTCAAAAGATAAGGCACTCGAAATGATAAGAGGAAACCCTTCCGAGTCATACAAACTTCTGCCCACTTTTTTGTATAAACCCTTGACTACAAATCCAGAATCTGCAATAGACATTCAGGTGAGACAAATCTGTTCTCTAACTCTATTATGTATCATTTATGTATATCATATAAAATCTGTTTTCTAGTTTTTTATGTATCATTTATGTGTATTTTATAAACTCTGTTCTATATCCATTTTTTCAATCAAATGTGTGCAGGTGAGACCAGACCAAACTTTTTTGTATGCTTTTACTGCATTAAAAGCTTCTATTAAAGGTTGGAAACATTGTAAACCGGTAATTGTTTTTGATGGCACATTTGTAAAAGCGGCATATGGTGGCACACTTCTTGTTGCAACAGCCCAAGATACAGTTGGAAAACTATTTCCTCTTGCATTTTCTGTTGTAGATTCAGAAAATGACGAATCATGAGAATATTTTATCACTCAAATCAGAGCAACATTTGGCACAAGGGAAGGTATATGCTTTGTATCAGATAGACATCTGAGTATTAAATCAGCTGTACAAAAGGTTTATCCCGAAGCTACACACGGATTATTCATGTTTCACCTTCTTACCAACTTAAAGACACATTTCAAGAAAAATACAAAGAAACTCAAAGAACCCTTCTTCGCAGCGGCAAAAGCATATACAGAGAATGAATTTAATTATCACATGAAAGAGTTGGACAAGTTAGATGCAAGAATAAACCCGTATCTTCAAGGTCTTGGTGATGCAAGATGGTCAAAGTATCACTCCTACACCAACAGTTACAAAATAATGACCTCTAACCTAGCCGAGTCATTAAATGCAGCAATCTTACATGCAAGAGAGCTCCCTATCACCAGAGCTGGCCATGGCCATGGGTCGGGTCAGCCCTTAAACCGGCCTGGAACCGGCCCAGTCAAACCCGGCCCGGAACCGGTCAAACTCGGAACCGTACTAAACTCAGCCCGGAACCGTTAGTTAGACGGGTCTGGGCCGGTTCAATTTTTTTGAACAGTGAACCGGCGGTTCCGATCCGGAACCGGCGATTTAAGGGTCGAACCCGTTATTAATATATATATATATATATATATATATATATATATATATATATATATATTATTTTATATTTATATATCTATATACATTAGTTTTATTATATTGTATTTACTAACTATATACTAATATTAAATTATATATATATTAATATATTTTATTAGATAATAATATGATCTTAATAATAAACTAAATAAATACATTAATATATTATATGTATGTATGTATGTATGTATGTATTATTTTAATGTTATTTAATTAAAATTTATTTTAGTTATTTTTTTGTTAACATAATAATTAAAAAATTTGATTTTTTTTAAATATTATCAATGCCTGTTATTTTATTTTTAAATTAATTTTTTTAATTTTTAATAATTAAATTTTAATTCTTTTGAACCACCAATAACCCGGAACCGGAACCGTCCGGTTCCGAACCGGCATGAAACCGTCACTTAGACGTGTCCGGGCCGGTTACATAATTTGTTGAACCGCGACCCAGTTATGAACCGTGTCCACCTCTACCTATATGAACTCTTCTTATGCACCTACATGACCTTCAACAAGAATACTCATATACGCATAGGAATATTGCCATCAATACAACCATAATATTGACATCATATTATGAAAAAAATACTTTCATATAATTGTGTCAAATCACTCAAAATCTAAGTATGAATATCTAACTCAAAATTTTATCCATGGTCAGTTTTGTGTTAAGAATGACTCTGCCATGCATACAGTTTGTAGCACAGCTGTATCTTTTATGTATTTAAAATGTATTTGCTATGTTCTGCATGTTTTCAGGTAAAGCCATCTACAAATCAGATCTACACAGTGATAGATAATGGAGATAAATATACAGTCAAAATGCAAGAAAGAAATGCACTTGTAAAAAGTTTGAGATTGATGAACTACCATGCCAACACGCTCTTGCAATTCTAAATGAGATGAACTTGGATCCATATCAATACTGTTCAAAGTACTACACCAAAGAAAGCATGTTAGCAACATACGATGAGACTGTTTTTCCAATAGACAAAGAAGAGGCATGGATTATACCACAAAGCGTAAAAGACGTAATCGTGTTACCACCACAACATAAAACAAGAACGGGAAGACCCGAAAAGCAAAGATACAAAGGTCGCTGGAAAAAACCTGGCAAATGTGGCAAATTTGGACAAGATAGTCATAATCGGAAAACATGCAGAAATATGCCCAAACTTGTTTGATACGTTTTAGATACATTTCTGATAGCTTTTTGATACATTGTTTTTTTTTTTTTCTGTTTGATATTTTTCGAATACATATCTTATAGTTGTTTGATAAAATAGATTTTTCTCTTTTTTTTAAGATAAAGTTTCAATTATATTCAATTTATGATTACAAATGCTTACTATGTAATGTAAGTTATATGTACTTATTATCTTTTTTATGTATATAAGATATACATAAAAAATACATTTTCAACACATATAAAAATTATAAAAAATGAGATACATCTGTGATACACAAAAACCTAAAAAATGACAAGTAAATAAATACAGATTTCGAAAAGTAAACATTCCCAAAATACTAAGAAACTGTATATTACATCATAGATATAAAAATTCTACATATTATTTCAAGCCATCTCGCGCCGTGGGGCAGTTAGCAAAATACCTTGCGACCAACGTATTTTGAGGTGTAGTATACAAAGTGTTGCAATCGCCATGGCAGTTCAGCCCCATAATTAGAGCAAACTCTTCTATGCTAAACCTCAACCTATAACCAGAAATGTTAAACCATAATTCACTGCCATTTGGATGTATCAACTCACGCAATAATAGCGTATGTAATAACTGCGGCTGGTTACATAGAGGCTTCAAATTCAAAAACTGACCAAGAAATGTCTCACCAATAAGCTTTAACTATGTATCAGACAGTGTATTCTTAATATTGTCAATAATTTGGTAACTCAAATAAACAATGGCTTTGCAACTATAGTGATCCTCATCAGGTAACAAATAGTCCCAATTCTACAAATATAAAAAGAACAAAAATATCAATAAAGACAGACATAGATACATGATATATACATAACATAGAAAAATCAAACAACACATACATTTATGATATTAAAAACAAAAATAGATAAATCATTTAGACATAACATAGAAAAATCAAACAACAGATACATTTATAATATTTAAAACAGAATCAGCTACATTATATATACATAACCTTAAAACCCAAAATCAAAATACATATTTATAAACCCTAAAACATAAAACTAACAACATAAACATTAATGAAAACTCAGAAAATACAACGATACATGAAAAAGACACAATAATTAACATCATAGAAGGTGTAAAAAAAACCCTATAACCCTAAAAAAACAGAAAAAAATCAAAATAAACACAAAATACCTTAACTACCACATCAGGATCCCTAATAATAACATTTTGTTTGTTCCTCCAAGTCAACGCGCCTTTTCTTAGAAACAGCACCATCACCAACCTTGCTTTTCAGTTTAACATCAACAGCAACACCATCGCTAGCCTGAGCTTCAACTTTCTTAGCCTTCTTCACTATTTTCCTCTTTATTGGAGTTTTTTTTACAGGAACTTGATTAATATTGACAGGACCAGAGCGAGTAATATCCATTGTGAGCTATTTATAGAATAACATGTACAGTTTTCAAATAACAAAGATAATGGGAATAACTGACCAGTCATGCAATTGATTTGAGAAGAAATGTGAAATTAATTGGAAGAATAGGGCTTATAAAACGGAGAAGAGAAGTAGCGGGGAAGGGACATTACCGTTTAAGCATGCAATCTTGGAGCTGCACAACATAAACCCAGCTGTACACGTGTGCGGTGATAAACCTTGATTAGGAAAAGTAATAAATATAAAAATTGAGTCAACGAGAGTAATGAAAAATTGATTAGGAAGTGTAATAAATTAGAGAAGTGGCTAATTGAGTAAAATACCAGCGTGAAGTTAATAAACATGTTATTTTCTCTAAAAAATAATTAAAAATTAAAAGAGGAGAAATCAAAAAGCAACTAAATAGCAACTACAAAGCAATCAAAGAGGAAATAAAATTGTAATAGAAGTTAAATTTATGACTCCCTTTGTCCATTTTTAACTGTCGCTTTAGTCAAATATATTTGTCTATTAATAGTTGTCACTTAAGGATTTCTATGCGATTTTTACAATAGTATCCAAATTTGACCTTCTTATTAAATCACTTAATTAAATGGTAGTTCAATTTTCAAAGTTAAATCATCCAATAACGGATTAATAACTCTATTTTTAAAACTAATTTTTTCAATAGTGGAGTTTATAAATAAGGTTATACTGATCTTTATGTTTCTAATTTAACATAAAAGAAGCACTTTTTTAATCTTACCAATATAGCCTAAAGTGACAACTAAAAATGGACGGAGGAAGTAGTAAACATATCAATCTTCTTCTAACTTCTCCTAGTAAAAATAATTCATCCAAAAAATTATTAATTTTAAAATAAATTAATAAATTTTTTATCGTGGCCTAGTACAGCAATATGATCTTTATGTTGTTGACAGTTGATGTCATTGTATATATATTTTGGTGGCTATGATAAGCTTGTTTTATATCACGGAGGTAGATACTCGTGATGTGATCTTGATACTAGTATATATGTCGGGCTAGTACGTATGGGGTACGGAAACGATAGGTCCAAAGGAAGTTGTATGATTTTACTAGTGTATATAAATGTATGTTTATTTAAATGCTTCCGTTTGTAAGGTTAGTGTATGATTGATTTTTGTGATTTTTTTTAGTAAATTTTAGGCTTGCTACGGGTTTCAAAACTATCATTCCCATTCCCCAGCGCCAGTCTCGACTCAATAATTTGGATCGTGACAGCACATGAGTGATACTTATATGACTCGCTATATATTTAAATAATTAAATTATGGGGTAATGTTAATTAAAATAATAAACTATAACTGTTTTTTTAATATAATCACGAATTTTAAAACGTCTCAATTGTATGTAGAAAGTTCCATTTTTTCTCAATTCGATACATATGCTGACATGACACTCATTTATTGATGTGATTTTGTTAAGTTGTACATCATTTTTGAAAGTCACATCATCGTATTATGACCTCGTATATTGAATTGAGAAAAAACTAAAACTTACTGCATACAATTGAGACGTTCTAAAGTTCGTAATTACATTGAGAAAACAAGTATAATTTAGGCTTAATACATAGGCGTGTCCCTGCACTTTGAACCTTATGCACATAAGGTCCCTGCACTTCATTACTCCTATTATAAAGCCATACACTTCTTAAATCAGTAGCCCGACGTCCTTCTGTTAACTTCTGTTAGCGCGTGTAATTCACATTTTACTAGTGAGAATAATAAATGTAGGCTTCAGTCCATGTCATTATTCTTTTACTAAATAAAAATGACACCTCATCTTTTTCTTCTCCACTACTTCTTCTCCACGATTTCTCATGCAAGTTTGGTTCATCACATCTCCAATCATGGATATATGACCATATCTTATGCATCCATGATCACTTGATAGCCACATAATACCATACATAAAGTTTTTCTCTCTGCACCTGCAAATCAAAAAGCCAAAAACACGAATTAAACAACTAAGAACACTATATCGTATTGTGTATGTATTTCTGAAAGCTTAGTGGAAGTAGAGCCTAAGCTTTATTTATGCATCCTAGAGTAGTTTTTGCAACTATGTACTCGGCTCGGTAGTGCTTTCTGGTTTTCGACTCCTTTGAATCCATTACAATGAAATTTTAACAAATGAATTCAATATGAAAAAATTGGACATTACTTTTTTTTGAATCCATTAACATGTTAATTCATTTTGAGAAATTTATACATCAACAACAAACTGCTAAACAGCAAAACACAAACTAAAAACAGCAAAAAAGAACTAATCTGGGGGTATTCTATTGTTCTATGTCTCGAAACCAAAACTTATGCAGAGAGGGTGGTATAACTTCAATCCAAATCCTTTCTTATATGAGTGAATAGCCTGAGCTTTGAGCTTGCTGCAAGAATCTCTCCATCTGAATCTCTAGCAACAAAACCAAGCCCCAAATATTATGTCACAAGAAATTCTCAAAATCTTCAAAACAGAGTCGGTTCCTAGCATATGAAATCGCCCAACATAGGGTCCAAAACATATAAATATCTTGCTGAAGAAGAAACTGAAAGTACTTCTCCGACCAAAACGAAAAACCTCTATTCGGAAACCTAAACATTGAAAATATAAAAACAGCATAGAATGCGATTATCAGTTCAAATCTTCTTGAACTTAATATATGAAACATTAATTGGCATCTTTTTATTAATTAGACCCCTCAAACAGTAAAGAAGCAACTATTTCACTCAATGCAATATAACTCTAACAAATATGGATTATAAAATGCATACATTTTGTACTGAATTATAAAGAATATTGATTGAACATGAATAACTACTAACCTAGATATGAACACATAATTGAAGTATAAAAAATACTGATTGAAGATGAACAACAGTTGACATAATAAGTTTGTTAAATCAAATGTTTGTTTGCATTAACTAATATATAACGTATCTTATATTTACAAAATTTTCTCAAATTAAAATCAAAACCTAAATATTAAAAACACAAACAAAAGCATTCATTTGACATTAAAAGACAATCGACGACAGACCCCTTGCTTCTTGAACCTAACCGGAGAGCACGACTTCAATGGACTGCATTATTCTTTTGTTAGAGGTGCAGTTGACCTTGTATTCATACGATCTCAAGCATAGCTTTCCATATTCCTTGACCATCTTTCTTCTTGATGTTGTGGTTGTTGTTTCCTCACATAGCTGCAACAATCTTTTTTCTCGCAGACCATATTAATGGATCTCGATTGTGTCGAGCAAATTTTATACACTACAGGTTACTACCTTCTTGACCATATAATTAGGCAAAAAATATTGTTAGTTAAGATAAGCACTCTATACAAATAGGGAAGTTCTTACCTAGACCCGGTTCATGAAAAATTTATGGACTTATCCAATGAGGTGTTAGAGAAATGAGAAGAAAAAGAAAATAATGAGAAGAGAGAGAAAATTATATTAGTTTTCTAACACCTCATTTGCTAGGTGCATGGAAAATTCATGTACTGGACCTAGGTAAGAATTTTCCAAGCAAGCAAATACCGGCAAGAAGAAGTGATAATAAAAAGAAAGAAGAAGTCAAGTTAAATTCAAAATTCAAATTTAGGTAATAATTACTTTGGAATCTGTCAAATCATATGCCATATTGGAGATGTATTTGACGTGTAAATATATTAGATGGAATCTCTAACGGTGTTAACACTCGATTGCACAAGGGACCACGGGCTACTGATTTGAGAAGTGTAGGGCTTTATTATAGGAGTGATGAAGTGTAGGGATTTTATGTGCAAAAAGTTCAAAGTGCAGGGACATATATATGTATTAAGCCTATAATTTATTACATTACCCCTTAAATTATATATTCTAATTTTAATAGGTTGTTATTAATTATTTTTTATTTTGGACTGATTTTCTTAGATGTTATACTTTTAGTCCGATATATATATATATATATATATATATATATATATTGTTACTTAAATTAAATTTAATATTGTAATGGCAAGATAGCGATCACATTTATAATATTTTTAGTATCTTTTTTGAAAGTCAACAACATCTTTATTAATCAATTAAAAGAGCATTAAAACAAAATCTATAAAATGACTTATAAACTTTTTGCTAATATAAACGTAATTTTATTTGTAGGAAGTTTTTACTAAAAATTCTTGTAAGCTATAGTTCTTCTTTCTCATAATTACTTTTCTATTCAAAGATTATTTATGTTTTTTGCATTATTTTAGTACTTTATTAAATTTACAATTGTGTGTGAAGTATATCTTTATATATAATTTCATAAACTTCAACAAGGGTAATTAATTATAAAATAAATCATGAATTTTAGTGTGTTTGCTATTTGAACATAAACTTTCAACTTTGATTATTTTGAATATGAATTATCAAATTTATAATTCAAAAAACCGAATAACTTTTTGATAAAAAATATGTCGTAATAGCGCCTTATATGATAATGCTACTGTTCTAGCGTTTAGATCAACATTTGTTTATCAAAAAATTGCTCATTGTCAAAGTTGAAAATTTTTCTTAGCTGAAACTAATAATTTATTTTGTAATTACCACTTTAAACAATTTTTTTTTGGTCAATCACCAAAAGAGCAATATATTGCTTAAAGAGGAAAGGTTACAAGCACACTGGCCTGGCAAGCTAAAACACAGCTACTGCCAACCTCAACTCAGAATCAAAAAAATACACCAGCAAAACAGCAATCAAATTGCTAACAGATTAGCAATTTTATGCAGACTAAACTCAAACTAACTCAAGTTGCATAATGCACTGCAAGCCTTATACTCTTGTATATGTGATACTCAGACACTTGATTCTTGTTGAAGATCAAGTCATTCCTGGCTCTCCAAATGTGATAAATTGCAGCACAGAATATTGATTTCCTGAAAATTGCTAATCTGGACTTCCCTTTTGTTCTTCTGACAAAAAAACTTACTTCTCTTCTCCAACTAACACCATCTCTGTTGATGTTCATATCAGCAAGGAGCCTATTCCAAATTCCTCTAGAATAAGAACACTCAAAAAACAGGTGATTAATAGACTCAGATGCTGTATTGCAAAAACAACATTTCTCATCCTGAATAACCTTCCACTTGAACAATTTATCTCTTGTAAGCAACCTGTTCATTAACGCAAGCCAGGTTATAAATGAGAATCTGGGAATGTTACCCTTGAACCAGACAATAGAAGTCCATGGGATCACTGGCTCAGTAGGATTAATGAACTTCCAGCAAGCCTTAATAGAGAAAGAACCATTAGTAGACATACAAGTAACTTCATCTGCAGAGTTAGTCTGAACCTTGAAATTGTTCATAATCCCAAATTGAAAGAGTATACTCATCTATTGGATCAGGAAAGCTCCAATGATTGTTTTTCCATAAGTGCTTCACCATAGCACACTTATCCACTTCTGAGTCTTTGACAACTACCTCAGGGAATCTTTCCTTTAAAGACATGCCATTAGCCCAGGGGTCATGCCAGAAGGATAATTTGGAACCATCACCAAGCTTATACTTAAAAGAAAACCCCAGCAATTCTATTTCTTATGTTCAATAACTGTCTCCAGCTCCATGAAGCTTCATGGGGCTTAGTTATGCCCCAAAAGCTCATTCTCTTGAGCTTGTTAACACTGACCCAATTAGCCCATAAAGATGGCTTAAGAGAGATAATACCCCAGATATTCTTTGTAATTGCTGCTATATTCCAAGTCTTAACTGGCTTGATGCCTAGACCACCCCAACACTTAGGTCTACAAATCAAATTCCAACAGACCAGGCCTCCACTTTTGTCAGAATTCACCCCATGCCACAGAAACTTCCTGCAGGTCTCTTCTACCCCTTTAAACAATTAGTATTTCTGAAGTTTCATAATTTTTCAAATTGAGTATATGCATTATATGAGAGTATGTAAAATGATAATTCTTATTATTATGAGATTTGATGAATATTTTCCAAAAACTATATTAAAATATTTGATATAAAATTATTTAAAATGAAAATAAATATACCAAATATTAAAAATAATCGAATATTGTAAGAAGACTTTGCTTATTCACATTAATTAAAATTGAAATATAAAATAATTCTAGTTATTTCAAATTATAAATTTTAAAATTTCTATATAATGAGAAAATATATAACTGAAAAAATTCTCTGATTATATGTTTTTAACCTTATCGCTTGTTGTTTATTCAATAGTTATAGTCCATAAAGTGATATTAATTTATGAAAAAATAAAGTAACCACAAGCAGAGTAAGTTATGAAAAAATAAAGTAACCACAAGGAGAGTAAGAAAGGAATCGTATTAATTAACTGTACATGTTTTAATTAATGAAAATTAATGTTGAAAGCTGAAAGAATTAAAGCAATTAGGGAAAAAAAACAGATGTTAGTAAAAAAAAAAAAGTTAATTAATGCATATTAAATAAGTTGAAAAATAAAAGAACCATGCAGTTACTAGCATGCAAACTTCAAAAAGAACGTCAATAAATATATGTTTTTTTTAATTAATATATATATATATATATATACGTATATTTGGTGACTCTGTCATACAAAAATTAAACCAAATTAGAATTGTTAACAGGAGAGCATAAAAATGAAGTATTTTTTGTTTATTATTTATATGTTTATGTGTTTTTTAAGGAGTGAGGGCAGCAATGGAACAATTAGAGCAGTTATAGCTTTTGGAGATTCGATATTGGACACCGGTAATAATAACAATCTTAGGACATTGAGCAAATGCAACTTCCCACCTTATGGACGGGATTTTCCTGGAGGATTAGCAACCGGAAGATTTGGAAACGGAAAAGTTTTCTCCGACTTAATGGGTAATTACTTAATTGCTTACTGCCAATTTCATCGTGTTCTCAGAAAATATTATTTGTGAACCTTGTTCAGCATGTAAGATTATGATTTGACGTAATTCGAAAAAATTGCTAACCAATAGAAGTCATATCTATTCAGTTAACTTAATCTCAAATTGATGCGGCTTCTATTGATTTGCCATTTTACAGTTACGTCACTTATCTCATTATATATAAAAAATTAATAATCCTACGTGATAAATTTGGTTCATATAACAACTTTTATATTATATCGTAATGTATCACCAATTATATATGTTGACAGCGGAAGGACTAGGAGTTAAAGAATTGTTGCCAGCATATCTTGATCCCAATCTGCAAGATGTAGATCTTCCTACAGGCGTTTGCTTCGCTTCAGGTGGCTCGGGGATTGACTCTATGACATCCGGGATTCAGTCGGTTCTATCAGTAACGGATCAGCTAGATTTGTTCAAACAGTACATTTCAAGACTGGAAACCAACGTCGGAAAAGACGCAGCAGACGGCACTATATCAAACGCGTTATATCTGATATCATTTGGCAATAATGATATCGCAATTACCTATTTTAGTGCCCATATGAGGCCTCAATATGACATATTTTCGTACACTTCGGAATTGGTTACTTGGGCGTCAAGTTTTGTGAAGCAAATATATGAATTGGGTGCAAGAAGAATTGGTTTTATGGGTACACTTCCATTGGGATGCTTACCCGCAGCTAGGGCAGCGATTGGAGGGTTGATGTGCCAAGAAATTGTAAACCAAGCAGCTCAGTTGTTCAATTCCAAACTCTCGTCTGAGCTAAATACTCTTAACAACACTCTCCCTGGAGCTAACATATTTTATATTGATGTTTATAACCCTCTTCTTGATATCATCCAAGACCCTCAAAAATCTGGTACTTTAATTATTAACATAATTGTTTGGTAATAAAATTTTGAGCCTTTTTGCCTGTTTTCAGCTAAATGTTTATAAAAATACGCTCTAATTTTTTATCTTTCAAAACTACACTTTTTGGTAGATTATTTGGTAGATTATTAGAAAATGAGGTATTGTTTTAAAAAAAAGAGTTAAAAATGAGTATTTAACAACACCACCAAATTAAAGCGTATTTTTGTAAATTTTTTAAAAAAAGATTAAGGGTGTAATTTTCCGTAAAATTTTGAGTTGGTTGAATCGTTTGCAGGTTTTCAAATTTCGAATGTGGGGTGCTGCTGCATAGGTGGAATGTCATGTCCAATTCCATCAGCTAATGTATTTTGGGACTATGCTCATCCTAGTGAAAAAGCATATTCTATTATTGTCAATCAGACCCTCATCAACAACTTCGATTGAGTCATCTGTAGGCTCTGTTCAAATGAAGATGCATCATTTTCTTTCATTTGTATCATGTTTGTTTTTGTTATATAAAACGCATTAAGAACAATGTTAAGAGTACGCATTATGAGCAAAATAATGAATTAATCGTTTTAATAAATTGTGATTTTTAAGAAAAGGCTTTGTAGAGAATTCAATATATACTATGTCGATGCCGTTAAATAATTTTATAACCTTTTAATAAAAAAAAATTTAAAATTTTAAAATTTATATTATAACATGTATTTTATTATTGTTTTCCTTTGGTCTTTTTTAATTTAATAGTTGAGTTAGTTAATACAAGATGTACTTTTAAACCAAAATTTATTAATTAATTAACATAATTAAACTGTGTCAAAATTAAATATCTTGATCGGTTTTTAAAAATGTACTTTCTATTCAATTTATTAATATAATGAAATTTTATAATTTATTAGTATACTATTATATAATTTAATTAATTGATTGGATATAGTATGACTCTTCATATTCAATAACTTATAAGTATATTAATATAATAAAATTCTTTCAATTTTATAAATGAACTTAATTTAAAATAAAATATATTGACTGGTTTTAAAATTCTTTCAGTTATTCAATCCATTGATATAAATAAAATTTTAAAATTATAATTTACCAATTTAATATGATAAATTAAATTTATTGATCGAGTATATTATGACTCTTTATATTCAGTAATTTATAAATATATTTATTTATTAAAAAAATTAAATTTTATAACCGTCAAATCTTTAATATTCTATTAGTTTAAACTTTAGTTAGTTTAATTTTTTAAATATGTTTTATTTTATAGGTAATAAAAATGAATTATATATCAAAACTCTTTAACCTTTTTTTATTCAAATTTTAATTAACTTATATTTTTAAATATATTAATATCATATTTAATAAAATGAATAATATATCAAAACTTTTCAAATTTAATAATTTGTTAACATCAACAAAAACTCTTCAAATTGTATAACCATAAAATTTATGAAGTTATAAAATACGAAAACATTTTAAAAGTTATATAATTTAAACTTAAATTAATAATTTTTTAAATTTTTTTTATGATTAATGAAGAGGTTTTTGCTCATAGTTTATGGTAGTTTATACTTTGATTAATTTAATTTTTTAATTTATTTATTTGATTCTTACTAAAATGAATAATACATCAAAACTCTTTAAATTTAATATGTGATATCCTTTAATTAAAAAATCATTTACTCAGAAAGTAATAACAAGCACAACAATTTCCAATTGTTATACTATTACGAAGTATCATTTCATACATGCCATGTTACGACACAAAACTTTTAACTTATAGCATATACATACACTACTGGAAAACAGGGCATTAAATTCGTCGCTAATGCCCTGAATTCCGTCGCAAAAGGTGTTTTGTGACGGAATAGGACGGACTTCGTCCGTTGCAAGAAATTTTGTCGCAAACAGCTTTGCGACGAGTTTTTTTATCTGTGGCAAATCTGTCGTTAAATAGTCTCCCTAAGAGACAAAAAATGAGACTTTTTGGCGACAGTTTATGGGCTTTTAGTGACAGATAATTCTTCGCTAATTGTGCTTTTTTTTAGACCAAAAAGGCACATTTAGCGACGACAATGTCCGTCGCTATAAATATTGTTTAGCTACGGATTATAATCTGTCGCTAAACGTGCCTTTTTGTTCTCCAAATAGGCACAATTAGCGATGGATAATCCGTCGCTAAAAGCCCATATCCGTCGCCAATTTGACCATTTTTCAGCAGAATTTTACCGTTTTCCGCTGTTTCGCTATCGTTTCAAACCTTCCGAAATAGTAATTAAAAATTTATTTGTATATCACAATTAATTGAAACTCAACAAGCAAATATATATAAAATAAAATATCAAAGTATAAATATAACGTCGTCTAAAAGAAAAAAGAAACATAATTTGTTCGTAAACTAAACAAACACGACACTACAAATCTGTAGCGCCGCCACCGTTTGGTAAGGGAGGGGGGAACAGTGGTCGATACTCGGCAGGAAGATTAGGCATTATCCTTGTAATCTCCACACGGATCAGCTGTGCCATGCTCGCCTGCTGCTGACGTTGTTGCTCCGCAAACCGCTCGTCAACCTGCCGTAGGCCTTCCTGGATGCCGGCCTGCACACGACGCTCAACCTCCTCGTCCGCCTGCTATGACGTCCTAGAAGAGCTGCCTTGACGTGGCCTGCTACTCGGGCCTGCATACATACTGCTTTTCGAACCCAGGCCGTACACCCGGTGCTTCTTGTTGACGGCCTCAATATCCAAAAACAGCTTGGTATCGTTCACATCTATAGGACTCCTGGAGCTACCCTCTCCGGTCGGCGACTGTGTCGTAGCAGCAAGCCAGTGATGGCGTCCTACAAAACTGTTACAAAACATATCAGTTTAGGTTTATAAAAAATTAAAAAGCATAACATATTAAAAATAATCCTAATTTCTAATGAAATTTCGGCAGCATTTCCTCTATAATATCAGCATCACCCATTTTTCAGGGAAGTCCTGTAAGAAAATTAAAATATATATACCAACCACCAAATACTTTCAATCTAATTACACAAACGTTAAGTCTACACAACCTATAATATATTCAACACTTAAGATTATACACAACTTATAGAATTTCAGTATGATAGGGACTTACAGCCATGTCCTGCGCCTGCTTGTCGACCGGCTTCTTCTCAGCCTTCGTGGAGTGAAGGCGACTGTACAGCTCCGTCGCGCTCGGTTTCCGGTCGAGCTCCTTAGCCTATCAGAAAAAATACAATTTCATTAGTATAAAAATAGCAAATACGTTATTTAAGTTATTTAATTACTGAATTTAGAAACAAACCATCACATCCATGTGCTTGATAGCGGAGCGAGATCTCCCGATATGGCGGACAGGTCCAGTAGCGGCACCTGCCAGCTCGCTCATCCGGTTTTCCCAGGCTATCTCTAACTTCTTCTTCTCCTTCTCTGTGCCCCAGAAGGCGTTCCAGGCCTCCCAAATATCTTGACTCACAGATGTGTGCTTAACTTTCAATTTCTTCATCTTGTGGACGTTGTCTTTGTAGCGGGTGGCTGCGTGGGTCATGAAAACCTGTATGATGACTCCTCGTTGTAGGTCGACTCATCCCACCAGATTTGTTTCTGCAAACAGTAATAACATGAGCTGTGAGTTAGTATTTTCATGAAAATCAGAACTTAAATATATTAAAATAAAAATTTAATTACCTGACATTCTTGAAAATAATACTCTCTCTGGTCCGCTGCAGAAAGCACCATGCTGATCCAGTCTCGAACCAGCACTGCTTGAAAATCTCCCGAATAGCCCGAGAAACAGGCCTAGAGTCCAGCAACTATGTCATGTGATTTTAGAAGCATAATTTACTTTAAATACATATTAATTACATATTACAATACACATAAATTAAAAAAACTGTAATTATACATGCTACGGTCCGGGCGAACCATCGCCCTACCCCGGTCGTCTAAAATTATCGGGGGCTCGCTAGCCTCACGCTGCTGCAGAGGCTAAACAGGTCCTCCAGCCTGCACTTGCTGCTGCTCCTCAGCAACGTCATCGCTAGCAACAGGCTCGATAGGGTCTCCCCGTCTGCATCCTCGGTCTGTGCCTCGACCCCTCATGCTTGCACACGTGTCAAGTTTTAATTGTTCCACAACTAGACAACACATTATAACAATACAATTATACAACCATACGTGAAACATATAACTAAGAAATATGAATTCAAATTCAACGAGTACACGTGAATAATTTAATTAAGAAACATATATTTCAACGTTAATATATCATTTTGTACAATTGATTAAAGTTGCAAACCATCTAATACAAAAAATCTACTCTACACTACTAAAGTTCTTCGCTTTCATCTTCGTCTGATGAGGATGCGATAAAGTCAGGTTTTTGTTTCTTCTTCAAGAGGCACGAACAACGCATCTTCTTAAGCTTCTCCATTTTCATAAGCCAAATATGTCGGATTGTTGTCTGCTGCAACAATGGGAGGATTTTTTTTCTATATTGTATTGAAAGGCCGGGATAATCCCCTCGAGCATGTCAAGTTCGGATCGCGCCTTTATCATGCAAACTGCCCACCAATTTAATTTATCCTTTCTTTTACTCGAATATGGCAGGTAATGAACTTGGTCGGCCTATTCGGCTAAGATGAACGGTTCATACTTATTATATCTCTTTCTGTTATTAATATCCACCATGTTATATTTTTTGTTACCAATTGTGCCAGAATTTTGCATTGGGTCAAACCACTCGCAATTAAATAAGACAGTTGTCTTCATCGGAAGCGTCAGATACTCTAACTTAATTATGTCTGTCAGGACTCCATAAAAGTCATTTTCGCTATCGACATATTGGGTTCCCTTCACGCAGACTCCACTATTCATCGTAAGTTGTTCCTCCCCATAAGCTTGAGTCTGAAATTTGAATCCGATTACACGGTACCCCTTAAATGTTCTGACTGATCTAAGAGGTCCTTTAACCAGACTAAGAATGAAGGGATTCATACAGACAGTTGGATCTTGAACCTGTAGCGTATAAATGTATTATAAATCGGAACTTTTTATTGAAAGAATCGAAATATGTTTTGTAAAATATTTACATATTGTTGAAAACAGTAGGCAGAGTCACTCTCAAACTTTGCTTCAATTTGCGAGGTGCTGATTTCGGGGTTTCCTCTGCGCAACTCGCCTTTGAAAACCCTTTAGTTAGTAAGAAAACAATAATTAGAAGCTGAATCATTGTTAATTACATTGACAACTGTTTTAAAGCTTACTTTCTGTAATTTTTAATTTCTGAACAATTCAACAGAACATATGTCCGGGCACCAACAATCTCATCATCTTCAAAATATCTCATGCTGCAAGCACCCACTGGTTGCCCGTGTGGCTTGAAAATAAATAGTCTGTCAACATCGTCGTCGATTTCACTGTCACAAACTTCATTTCTTTGCATCCGCTCAGATATCATTGGGTCATCTACTGAAAAGTAATAAGCTGCAAATTTTATGGTTTCTTCATTCAAGTATCCGCTACTGATGCTTCCTTCCACCCTGCCTTTATTGGTGACTTTTTTTAGTTTTCTCAAATATCAATTTCCACATGTCATAGTTACTAAACATTACATGTTAATATACTGATACACTGAATTGGGAAACTTCAGTAATATTACCTTTTAAATGGATACATCCAGCGATACTGAAATGGTTCTGCCATCATAGCTTTGTACGGTAGATGTACGAGTAGGTGAAGTAGCCAATAGGGTCCTGTTGGCGGGACAAAAGAAAAGAGTAGGCGAATATCAAGGAAGATGGGTTGAAGAACTCTACAGCGTGCTATGGAACTACTGCATCACCCCAAAGGAATCAACAGGCGAAACCCGGTTCGCTCTAGCTTCTGGAACCGAAGTTGTAATCCTAGTAGAAATAGGCGCACCTACACAAAGAACCGAAGAGAACCACCTGGACCTAGAAGAAGACAAAACAGAGCTCATGAACAACCCAGACCTCCTAGTTGAGAAGATCAACAAGTCAGAAATCAGGATGGAGGCATAGAGGCACAAAATGGCCAAACACTTCAACAGCCATATCAAAAATAGGAACTCCAAGCTAGGAGACCTGGTCATGAGAAAGACAGAAGTCAAGAAGGGAGAAGCTCGAAGTGGAAAACTCCTGCCCAACTGGGAAGGGCCCTATGCTATCAGTCAAGTTATCAAAGAGGGGACATTCAAACTCACCAACTCGTTCAAAAGAACCATTCCCCGAACCTTGAACGCCAACAATCTACGAAAAATCTAAAGGTTCCTAGGAGTCAGTTCATTATCCTATGTAATATTTATCATTTTCTTAGTTTTCAATAGCATTTTCAATTCCATAATTATGTATACAATTCCTCCAAGTGATGTTTCATCACCAAGTATTTTAATGAAAATTTACCTTTACTTGGACAAGGAAATTCTACGCAATATCCGATCTCATTATGATATGCATGTTATTTAAAGACTTTTTTAAAGAAACTGACGAGTTATCCTACAGAAAAAAGCAACTTAAACTTGAGTAACTCAAGAAGAAAGGAATAAAAGAATCCCGAACTAAAAACTTAAGTACAGAAAAGGGAAAATATTCTCATAATCTGAAAATGATAAACTTAAGTACACAAGCGAAATAATTCTGAAAAAGCTAAATAGAGCAAGAATTATAAAAGAGAAATGTACAATGAGAAAAAGGAATATTTGTATTAAAAAAGGATAAAAAATCCTATGTAAATACAGATAAGAGCATCGCTCAAGAAACTAACAACTAGAACAAAAGGAAATTTATAAAGTCTTCAATTCTTCGACTTCTCTGTCTTGGATATTGGCTTTGACATTGTCGATCCCGAAAAAGCTTCCTTGTCCTAAATCTTTGTTTTGACATTGTCAATGCACCCCGAAACACCCTCCCTATCTTAGATCTTGGTTTTCATACTGTCAATTGTGTTTGGGGAATCCAATCCAAAAAGAGGCAAAGTCAGAGAGCACCATTACGGCTTCTCTTTTTTCTTCTCCTCATCCTCCTCCTCCTCCTCCTTCTTTTACTTGGCCCGGACCATAAGGTCTTCATGCAGTAGAGGCTTCAGATCATCCTCAATATCAATGGGCTCGCTATCTACAACACGAGAATTTGTTCATTTGGAATCTGGGCTCTTCTACTTCTACTTCATTTTTATTTATTTCTTTTTTTATTATTTTCTTTTTCCCTCTCTTTTCTTTTTTTATTTCTTTTGAACCGCCAACAATGTTTCCGGATTGAGTAGGAGAAGGAACCTTCGACAAGTCCAAGGCATCACTACCGGGTGGTATATCAGTCAAGTTGTCGGGACGATCCAGCAACTCCAGCCCAGAAAATTGGTTGACAGGGACAATAATTTGGCCAAAGGCCCTCTCTTCGGGACTTCCCTCAAGACTCGGCACATGTTCCCCTTCGGAGGCAGGAAGGTCCTTGCCCACTAACGGCTCGACACTCTCTATCTTTACAATAGAGATCTTTGGCTCCAGCTCGTCAGGCTCGCTTTCGCTATCGTTTCCCTTCTGAAACTAATAGAGGAAATCCACATTGCCCCCAGGATGACGGATCAGGTACTCCCCAGAAATATTTTCCATAAACTCTGTGAGCTAATCGGTAAGCTGGCTTGTTACATTCTTCCGCCTCTCCTTCTCACGAAGAAGCCTACCCTGCTTCATGTACAACTTCTCTTGGGTGGTGTTTGGCTTCTGGGTTAGGGCAGTCACTGTGTCGTCATAGTCCACCTTCTTGGTGACTATGTCAACAGGCTAGTCGGTGTTCTCGTTCTTCAGAAGAGCCACCTCCTTTTGGAGCTTCTCCGAAGAAGCCAACAACGACTCGCTCTCCTTCGTCAATCTACGAAGATCAGCAACGATCTCCTCCCTCTTGGCATCACACTGTTTGTGCTCCCCCAGCAAAGCAGCGTACTTGATCTTGCAGGCCCCATTCTCAGTCTTCAACTTCTCCTAGGAAGCCTCCATGTCCAAGTGATTGTGTCTATACTGGCGGAAGGCGAAGGCACCCTGAACAAGCCAATAACCACAAGTAGATTAACATCTGGTAAAAAAAGGGAGAAGAAAAGAAACTTACCCTCAAGAAGGACAGCTGAATATCATCAGCTACGTCTATGTCCTCCTTCTTGAACCAATAGTCCACATCCGAAGGCAGACAGGACCCTTGGATAATGTCCATAGCAATAGAAGGATGGCGGGCTGTGGCACTCGCCCTGTATTTCTCAATCAGCATGTCGACTTGAGAAACGAACACATCCTTCCAAGGCTTCTTCATGGAAGGGCCCTATTCATAAGACTCGTTACACCTCCGCCGGAAGGAGGGTTCCTCCTCTTTTGGCCTAAAGAAGGATTAATTCGAGCTGGGAACGACGTCCTTCTTACCTTCCGAAACTGTCATCGCGGCCTTGCCCTTGCCGGAATAGGATGGCGGGGGATGAGGGCGAAGGACTTCGGGAACCCCGAAAGAGACACCCTTCAAGGGAACGTGCAGAGGAGGAGGAGGAAGATCCACTTGAGAAGAAGTGGGAGCAGGGGCGGTCCCACTAGGCTTCAGATGGACAAAAAAAGATGGTAGAGGGGGAGCAGGAGGAAGAACATCCTTCAGCTTATTCAACGAGCTCTCTTTTTCCGCCTTCTTCCGGGCTTTCTTTTCCCGGTTCTTGCGAGCAAGAGCACTGAAGTAAACCACCGAAAAAAAAACAACAATAGTGATCAGTAAAATATATATGGTAATACATAAGTGGCAAAAATCAAAACACAAAGTACATGGTACAAACAAGGTACCAAAGGGATCAATGGGGTCTAAAGAAAGAAGAGGGTCAATAAAATCAGAAGGGTCGGGCACATCCGCTTCCTCTTCCCTCATCCTCCTTCCCTTCTTCGCCTTGCCAGTAGGCCGTTTATCCTCCTTGGCGATCCCTAAGACAGCCTTCCCAACTAGGCCAAGGTTTGAAGACCAACCATATTATCCCGCTATTAGATCCCCTACGTGGATAGGGGCAGAAGCACGGAAGTTCTCAACAGCTTCCTGATCGATAGGACCAAGGACTACCCGATCCAGCTTTCGAATAGAGTCCACCCAAACGTTTGGAATCTGCCCCCAACCTCCTTCATACTTGGCTATAAAGAACATGCTTTCCACTTTTTCAGAGAGTTCGGAAGACCTTTGAATATCGTACGGTGGGGCTGAAGATAGCAGAATTCATCGCCAGGCTTCTTACCCAGCGAGTACACTAAACTAACCATCTTGTATTTCACTTATCTGTGAAGTGTCATCCTACAGAGAAAAAACCCACTCAGATGGCGATGTCTATTGGAATGGAATTGGGCAATGGAATCCGAAGACGGTCAAATACACTTTGTGTGTACTTGTCAATTGGCAACCTGAGACCGCCTTCCATGTCCTGAATGAAGATCACATGTTCGTCAGAAGCAAGGTCTTGGTCTATAGAACAACCTGCACCAGGGAGTCTCAAACTTACGGAGTCGAAGATTTGGTACCGATCCCTGATCCATTGGAGGGCTCTATCGCCCAGCACACATGGGTACTCAGAAAGAGGAATATGAGGCTTCTTCTTGGAGGGAACAATCCTCGAAGAAGGATCTTCCAAATCCTCAGCCTCATCAAGTTTCTTCAACCTCTTGGGAAGAACTTTCGTCTCTTTTTAACAACGAAAACTTGCTCCTCCTCTGAATCCTCCTCTTCATCATTATCATCACTGTCACCATCAGGCCCAGGATTCCCTCTTTCCTCTAGCTACCTGTCATCTATCTCAGTGGCCAACGCCACTGCACTCCCCTTTTCTAAAAAGAAGGAACTTCAGGGATAGAAGCTCCCTCCTAGCTATCAGCAACTACCCTATTCTCCAGATATTCTAGATCAGAGTCCAAATCAACAACACCAGGAAGCACATAGTAAGTAGACTTGTCACCAGACCCCTCAGAGGAAGAAAAGATGGAAGAAGACGACATGACCAAAACTCAAAAGTAAAAGCAAGAAAATTAAAACATTCAATTAATTAAATATAAAGAAAAAATTAAATTCATTTTAATCCAAAAAATACAAATAAGTTCTTTATTTTATAAAACTAACTAAAAAACTTAATCAAAATAAAACTAATTTGAATGTTTAATTAATTTAACTAAATCTTAATAAATTTTTAACTCATACAATTAATATATGCTAGACATGGAGAACGTGTTTGAATTTTTTCCAAATGAGAAAGACATCAATTTAATTTTTTTGAGGGTACAATTAAAACACAAAAATGCGAAATAAAAAAAAAATTGGTGATTTTTAATTGTAAGTGTAGGATCGAAAATGGGTTAAAAAGTCAAGAACATTAGGCCATCTATATCTATGTATTATATAATTGAGAGGACCAACGGAGCCCTCTCATTGATTCTTACCAAATAGAGCAATTTTATTAGTCCCATATTATTTAAAACATTTATTTAATTTAATTTAATATTAAATTTTGTAAATCAATTTTAATTAACATACTATCACTCCTAAATTAGATCAAATTCCTACTAAAAACAAGTCATCCTAAATTCAATTTGATTTCAACACCTTGAACATAAAATTAGATTCTTTTTTGGGGAAGGAAGCCCGAAAATTTATGGTTTTACAGTGTTTGATTAAAATGTAAAAATAAAAATAAGTAAGATTAGGTTGAAATCCTCATCACCTAATTTGAATATTGATCAAGATTTCAATATTATCCCTCCATTCTCTGCACAACAAATAATAATGATCAGATTATAATTTCAAAAGAATATATAAATGAAAATAACTTATATTTTGAAAATTGGTTACCAGTCAAATAATTGCTCTAAACATTATAATTCCAGAATAAATTAATTAAAAGTAAATAATAATATAATTAAAAGTAAATCAATTTGAGTTTGATAAACATAATACTAATTTGAAAACATCTTTAAAACAATAACAAACGCTTAGTAATAAATAAACAACATTAATTATTATAGAATCTCATATGTGAAATAACTCTACTATTTAATATTCAATTGTACGGGAAACGGGAATTCCCATGAGGATGGGAAATCCATGAGAATGGGGACGGAGATAATTTTATCCATTAATTAAATGAGGACGGGGATGAGGATTTTCTATAGACGTGGGGATGGGGATAGCTTTCCCGTCCCCACCCTGCCCCATTGACATCCCTACTACTACTATTTCTCCATATAAACACTACCATTAAAACATTAAAAGAATAAACAGAAAAAAAATAGAAAAAGAGGAGAATTATAGATCAATTGAAGAAAGTGTTTTACATTTTGTAATTTTTAGTTCTTTACTCATAAGCTAAATACGTAATTCCAATATGAGTTGCACCAAACTGGCCATAACATTCATTATCTTGGCATCATTACCGGAGACTGATTGTGTCGATCCCAATAGATTGTCCACCTCAACCATCTCCGCTTGGACCTAGCGACAAGCCATTTCCATCAAGTCTGAACCGAGAAGATATTTGAAACTCTGAACCGAGAAGATAGATCGGTGTATTAATACACTGGTGTTTCCATCAAGTCTGATGATGCGATGCGGGAGCTGGCGTTAAGTTTTGTAGGAACATATTGATGTGTTATTCTTTGGGAATAAGTTTCAGTTTGGGTTGAGGTTAGTTGTATACTTCATGTGATAAAGTTTTAGTGAAGTTATCAGGTTAAGCGGTTATATAGCATCGAATGTTGCTAGGTTGCAAGTAAGGAATTTGAGAAATATTTTGAGGTTATCGAGTGCACATCTCACAGAGTGTGACGTCTAGCAAATATTTTATTGAGAAGTTGTTTTTAAATGTTGAATTGTTAAAATATTTGAAATATTTTCAACACGTAATTGTGCCCAGACATATCATGAACATGCATTTGAATTTCACGAATAGGATTGCATTGAGCACTAAGTGTTTGACTAAATAAAAGATAAACAAAAAAATTGATGCATGCATAATAGTACATTCATCACGTGCATAGAAATGATTAGGATTGGATGCAACTCTTTGGGGATGAGAGATGTCATCACCCTGGCGCACAATTATGTAAAATGGATTTTTCGATAAAGTGTTTTGAGAAATATGTTTTGAAACGAGCTCGCGTGTCACATTGTGATAAATTTATATATAAAGTTGTCGGATTTCAAAACTTTTACCGAAAGGTAGCTAGACAAATACTCTGTGATGATGGTGATGGTTATTGGACGTTTACGTTGTGAGCGATTGGTCTGTAGGATCAGAATCTTATGATTATGAGTAAGAATGATTTTGAGGTTGCGCTCGAGAAATAGTTGTGCTAAGTGCGGTATAGAGTAATTTAGAATAGGAAGCTTTCGTGACAATTTGCTATTAGTGATTTAAGGATTAGTGGATTAAGGATATTGGTTATGCTCATGTATGTGTATACACTACGTTTTTAAAAGAAACTCTATCTTTTCAGATTTGAATTGTCCAAGTATTTTAGTGTATTGATATAAAGGTGTTTCACAAACAAGAGATTTGCATTGCTAAATTTACCCTTCTGTGGAAAGGAAGATATTTTTGTCAAATTTGATTCAAAAGGAATAATAAATTTTTCGGTTGAACGATTCTTCAAATATGTTTAAGAAAATTTAGAAGCGACTTAAATTTTGGATGTTTGAAACATCAATGTGCATTTTGAATGCGGGGAGTCTTGCCACAATTTGACTTTTACGAGAAAAGTATAAACTATTTAAAAGTGTTTTAACAAGTTTGAATTAAAGAGAACATAAATTTTGTCAGTTGAATTGTTTTATAGATTTGCAAATGTATTGGAAAGTAAGAGGAAATTTCGGATTTAAAATGAGAATATTTTATAAAAAAAATTTAAGGGTTTGCAAAACCGATGGTTTTTCAACGGTAAAGGTATTTCGATTTTGAATGAAAAAGGAGATGTAAGACGTAGAGCCTTTTAAACAGGGTGGAAAATTTTGTAAATATTTTGTATTAAAATATTTTATACCTACAGGGGTTGGTTTTGAGCATAACTAACAATCCAGTCGTGATAATTTGATCGTGGTGATCATTCGTTGTATACGTGGCAATAGTTAATTGATGGAATAAATTGGTGGACTTAATTTGGATATATGAGTTAGCTAATTCGAGAATCGGGAATTGCGATTAATAGGTTTCAACAACCATTAGTTGATTGATGGTGATATTGTAATGTTTAAATATCATTCGGGTAAGTGGTTGAACCCTTGGCGTGGGCGATAAAATTTTTTGAGTTGTGAGATTCATTGGATGTCCAGTTTAGTTGTGGCGTAATGTTCTGAATGATTGGAAGAATCATTATGATTGATATTGTGTATCAAAGATCTAGAGATTTTTGTGTCATGAGAGAAGTTCGCTTTCTTTGAATTGCGATATTTTTGTGTTTATGATTCACAAGATAATGGTATTATCGAGTTGGTACTAATCGTTATGATTAGATTATTATTAATGTGGTTCTCGAACCGAAATATTATCTGAGTTTATTGGGTTTTGTTTTGGTTAATTTAATGTAGAGATGCTATAAGTGGAAGTAAGTAAGTGTTTTAGAACGATAGATTTTATCAGCTATGTTTGCATTATCTTTGTTTTGTTTGAGGCAAAAGAGTTTGGAATTATAGAACTATAGTTGAGCTAAGGGCTTGATCTTTATTTTGATAATCGAGGATTTTTATAATTTTTAATATGCGAGATGGTTTTGGAAGCCACTCCGGTAAAGTGTATTTGACACTATCAGTTAGGAAATTTTGGATTATTCAATTGTGTTGATCAATTTAATCTTTAGAGCAACGAGTTATCGGAATCAGAAAAATTTGCTCATTTGTGTGTCGTGACGGTTATAGTGCGAATTAGTTCAGTTTGAAATTCGAGGTCGAATTTTTCATAGGTTGGGGAGAATGTAATACCCCATATGTTTTCGGCGTGTTTCGTCTTGTGTTGACATTCTCTGGGTGGAAATTTTGTCTAGAGTTATTATTAAAAGAGATTCGAGGATCGTTCTTGATTATCCTAAATATTTCAGTCAATCTTTATGTCGGAGAGTTTGTATTCCTTCGTTTGATTTCACCTAGAAAGGGCGTTGTCGTTTTATGTTAAGTGGAAGTTAGTATTGATAATTTTTGTTACAATTTGAGATTGTTTGGTTTATGCAAGTGGTGTTATTGAACCTATTGAGTTTTGCTTACGCAAGTTCTTAGGTCGTTAAGCACGGAATTCCTATGATTACAGTTTGGATTGGACTTGGTTTAGGAGTGTTCTTAAAAGACAGAATTTTTATGCAGAATAGTTATTATTGTGGTCCTTGATTCCTTGGGTATCTTTTTATGTGTTTTACGTTGGCTATGTGCATTTTCGTTCGGACAACATATAGTTTTATGATATGTTATTACGTGTGTTGTGTTGTTTTAAATTCAAGGACGAATTTTATATAAGTTGGGGAGAATGTAATACCCCGTGTTTTCCAATCGTGTTTCTGTTAGTGTTTGATCATTTCGTCGTTCGTATCTTGCGTGTTTGGGCTCGTTTAGTCTTTGTTTTGAAGATTGGATTCGGATGCCCATCATCGCCGGGCTCGGGGCCCATTTCAGACCCTTTCTTCTTTTTGGCCTGCAGGGCGCGACGGAAGGCGCGACAGGGCTGGCGCGCCTCGCGTCGCGCCCTCTTTGAAAATTGTGGCAGGGCGCGATGGCCCGTCGCGCCTCGCGACGCGCCTGCCATCGCGCCCCACTGCTGATTTTGCGTGGGGTCTATAAATAGACCCCATAATTCGACCAAACTCTTTTTATTTCATTTTGTGAAAACCCTAGCCGACTTTGACGAACCAAAAACTCTCAGGAATCATAACTTCATCTCCTCCTTTCGTTCATTCGATCCGGTAAGTGTTCATGCTTGGTTTCCCTTCATTGTTCTTCGTTTTGATATCGTCAAAATACGGTTGTTGATTTCTAGCTTATTGTTTTAGATATATTTTAATTATTCTTCCACGATTCATAGCGACTCAATGATCTCTTCGAATCTCACGTATTTGAATCGATAAAGGTACGTAAAGATTACTCCGTTTATCGCCGTTTCGTATCGTCGTCACTGTGTTTATAGTTGCTGCCATTTTTCTTTGGGTTTCCTGCTACCATTGCTACGTTTTTTCTGTACTTTGATTAAGTAGATTATAGATCATATTCTGTTTTGAGCTGTGATTGTTCTTCGATGTTGCTACGGTTTCGATTCGCCGTGTCGTATTTGACAGAATGCCATTCTTTTCCCTTTGCCACTGCTGTAGGTGTTATGATTTGTTGATTGGGGTATTTTCATGGTGATAGTGTGTTAGTTTATGAATGATTGGCTTATGATTTTTGGTTGCTTAGGCTTGAGGTTGTGTTTCTTCATAATTTTGATGGGCGGCAGTTTTAAAATTGTTTGAATGGGGAAGATGGTTTAATGTCCATAATAATCACCATAACATTTGATTTAAAACAATTAGTTCCTAAGTTATTTAAGCTATCTTGTTAGTTGATAATAACTTTTCAATTTGTTTCAATTTTAAATTTGACAACTTAAAAACGATAATTATTTTATAACCTAAATTAATATAATTGCTCGGGTAATTATATTTAATTTTGATTAAAATGTTAATTTGGCTAATTTGCAGTTTAGTCCCCTAATAGTTTCTAAAAACTTATTTAAGTTAAGTTTTTATCAATAGGATAATTTTCGGACTTTTATTTGATTTATAATTTAGTAAATTGAAAATGAGGAATTGAATTTGATTTTCGAAAATCAAATAGGCTAGAGTACAGTTTAGTACCTACACTTTTATAAACTTAAAATGGTTAAGTTTGGTTGTGTCACGACCCGATTCTCGGCGTCGAGACCGGCGCTAGGAAATGGGAGTGGTTGCTCCGAAACCCGTAGCAAGCCTTAAAAATAAATTAAAAATCACTTAAAATTTTTCGCGGAATTCAAATCATTTTCGAACATTTTAAAATCGCAGTTTAAAACGTTCTGATTAAAATTACCATTTAAAACATGCACATAATTTTCTCTTTAATTATTGCATTTTAGTTTCCAAACCATTTCATTATGGTTTATCATGCATCTCATTATGCATACCATCTTACTATGGTAATTACTGCATTTCACTAATGCAGGCCATTTCTCTAATGGACTTAACTGCATTTCACTATGCAGATGCATTCATCGCATTTTATTCAAGTGCAGTCGCTCGGACTTACGCACAGCATTCACATATTACACAATATCAGAGTTTAAGCGTTATAATAAAATATAAAGCATAAATAAGTCCAACGACTACTAAGGTATCACCGTTCATTACTCTAGCTACTGCAACTCTAGACACACAAAGGAAAGTCATTCTCACTTTATTCAAGTCAGGGATTTTCGGAACAAGAAATTGGAAATCCACACCTCAAACTACTCGCCTGTAAAAATATTAAATTCAACGGGGTCAGTTATAAAAACTGAGTGAATGCGTACAACATGTACTAATAAACATTAATATGAAAGCAATGCATTCCAGATTACCGATTCATATGAAACCCTAAACCATGATTCATGTTCCTATATGCTTTCAACACAGGAAACATAAATATTCCATTTTTTTTCCATTCCATTAGGGTTAACCTTTTATTTTCCTTTGGCCGTAATTATTTTCTCTTTTTGTACTTTTAGCCAGTCAAATCCGATTACTCTTATTTTACGTATTTGAAAGTCCCAGACTCTTCTTACAATACAACGGATTTCGGCAGTACATAAATACTGTCGCCAATTTCACTTTTTAATAAAAGGTTCAACCTCTCAGATCTCGGCAGTTTCTCTAACTGCCTTTGGTCGTCTATATTCCGTTGCCTCTGAAGATCTGTTTCCATATGTCTAGGCCGTCGCCTGACTTCCAGACCGTCGTCCAGATTTCCACATACCATTTTCACATGCAAACACATTCTAAATGCAATACCGGTGATCACACAGCACTATTGCCGCCCAATAGTAAGCATGTTTCAATGAATCTAAATCGGTTTCAAAACTATGTATATAGTTCATGCGATTTAAATTCAAAATAAAATAAAGCATTTGCAAATCATGTAAAGCAGTTCGCAATATTTTTAATACTAATATTTAGCAGTATAAGTTGTAAACACACTCACAGTACTCGCTTATTCCAAATATAAAAATATCACCCGTCGAATATTCAAAACCTTTGCTCGCCGGTTTCCGCGACAAAACTCGCTGGATCTAATTTAGAGATTAAACATTAATAAATGTAATAACTCTAAATTCTAGGATATACTCTAGACCGACTCAACTATATAACCACATAATCACAAACCAAATTTGATTCCGACTATCTCTTTCCGCATCATCGTATTTCTATACGATACACCACATAGTTTATTTATTTCAATAAATAAACATAGAATTATAATTCCATATAATTCTAACACACATTCAATTCACATAATTTTCTAAAACTACACTTTTAGAAAATATCAACAAACATATCACAATTCAAAATATCCAAAAATATTTTTCCGTAAAATATTTTTGACCCGGGGCTCGGCCCCCCCTTATTTTCTGCCAAAAACATTTCGGCACTAACTGCTGCCAACTGAGTTTAGGACTGAGCCAACACCGAAATTCATCAAAATCATTTTCAAATACATTTTTAATTTCCATCTTGTAAAAACAGCAGCCCAATATTTTTAAAATATTTATTTTTCATTATTTCAACCATTAAAACCGAAATAATCACTAATAATCAAAACCGATTATTAATCCGTCAAAACACCACAAAAATCATTTAAACTCCTCAAATAATTATTAAACATATTTCATAAATTTTTCATAAATAATTTCTACCCAGAAATTAAATATGACATAAATACCCTTTTTCAACAAATTTTAACCGAATAGAGTTATTAAAAATTAAGCCCGATTATTAAACCGCTAAAAATTAACCATCAACCATTTAATTAACATCAATCACAAATGTAACTCGTCCATAAATAAAATTATTTCCAGAAATTAAAAATCACTTTATTTACCATTTTTAAGCTATTTTTAAGCTTTAAAACAATTAAAAATCGAAACCCAACTAATTAAATTAACAACCGAAATATTTAACATTTTTAATCCACAAAAATTTCACTTTAAAGCATATATAAATCTCAACATATAGATCAGCCCAGAAATTTAAATAAATAATTTAATTTTCACGGAAAAATTATTTAAAACCGAAACCCATATAAACAATTAATAAAACCAACTAAATAATCAATTAAACATAATTTTTAACAATCATAAGCATGCTTCTAAACCTCAACCAACATCAGCAACTAAAAGTAAGGTTTTGAGCTTGAAATTATACCTCAAACGAACATGCAAATACACCTTAACGATCTACACAATATTCCCGACAATTTTCGTGAAGAAATTTTTGAGAGAAAATCAAAGAATAAAGCTTGGTGTTGTGAGTTATGGAGTATTCGGCACCCACAAAATGAAGAAGACAATGAATTGCTTGGGCACCAAGTTTATGTAGGGAAATATCTAGATATTTAGATTAGCTATTTCAATTATTTACAAGTTTGCCATTATGTCATTCTTGTAAATAATTCGAACTCTAGGGGCAAAATAAATTCAACTTTACCAAATATTCAAAAACATTAAATCATATCATATGGGCTGAGTTAAAATATTTTTGGGCCTTTAAAAATATTTAAAATAATTATTTTGACGGTTTTTAGTGAAAAATCACAAAATTCACTTTTAACACGTAAAATTGCCAAAAATCACATTTAAGGCAAACACATAACAAATCACATTTTCACCCTTATAAATTCATCACGTGAATTTATTCACTATTTTCGAGGTCCTAATAAATAAAATTGGACACACACGAAAATAAACACTAATAATTCTACGGGGTATTACATTCACCCCTCCTTATAAGAAATTCGTCCTCGAATTTCAAAACAAACCATTACCTTGAGCAAACAAGTGGGGATATCGTTTCCGCATATCCGCCTCTGTTTCCCACGTACATTCCTCAATTGTACGGCTCCTCCAGAGCACTTTTACCATAGGTATCTCCTTACTACGGAGTTTCCTAATCTGGGTATCCACAATTTCTACGGGTTCTTCCTCATAAGATAGCTCCTCGTCTATCTCAACCTCCTGAGGTTGAATAAGTCTATGAGGGTCAGGAATATACTTCCTAAGCATCGACACGTGAAACACTGGATGTACTAGCGACATCTCAGACGGTAATGCTAACTTATAAGCTACCGCTCCTATTCGCTCAATTACCTCGTAAGGCCCTGCATATCTCGGCGCTAGCTTTCCTTTCTTTCCAAATCGGATTACACCTTTCAAATTATACTCAGAGTTCATTCCCTTTTGAACTTCTGTAATAACATGATTTAGTTGAGGATCCGTTGTCTGAAGTTCCTTAATCTTATCATTCAATGTAGGTTTAATCGTCATTTGAGCTAACAAACTCCCTAAATACGAAATCTCTAATTGAACCCCTTGATCAAACAACAAATGCACTTCTCTAATCATTGGTCTCTTCTCAACTAAAGTAACATGAGCTAAACTTCCTGCTGATTTTCTGCTCAACGCATCAGCCACTACGTTAGCTTTGCCAGGATGATACTGTATCGTACAGTCATAATCCTTTAGCAACTCCATCCACCTTCTCTGTCTGAGATTCAGCTCTCTCTGATCAAATATGTATTTCAGACTTTTGTGATCAGTGAATATTTTGCATTTTGCTCCATATAGGTAATGTCTCCAAATCTTTAATGCAAATATCACCGCTGCTAATTCTAGATCATGGGTTGGATAATTAACTTCATGCTTTTTCAAATGGCGAGAAGCATAAGCTATCACTCGACCATGTTGCATCAGTACACATCCTAACCCGATCCTAGAAGCATCACAATAGACTGTAAGTCCATCACTACCTTCTGGTAATGCCAGAACTGGAGCTGTTGTCAAACACTCCTTCAGCTTCTGGAAACTCACTTCACATTGATCATTCCAAATGAACTTCGCGTTCTTCTGAGTTAGCTTAGTTAATGGTGCAGACAACTTAGAAAAGTCTTGCACA
This sequence comes from Mercurialis annua, assembly GCF_937616625.2. Classification (NCBI taxonomy): domain Eukaryota; kingdom Viridiplantae; phylum Streptophyta; class Magnoliopsida; order Malpighiales; family Euphorbiaceae; genus Mercurialis; species Mercurialis annua. The sequence goes on from NC_065571.1 coordinate 18,344,172, forward strand.
AACCGTCTATAATAACCAGCTAAACCCAAGAAACTACGAATTTCTGTCACTGAACTTGGCCTTTTCCAATTCATTACCGCTTCAATCTTTTTAGGATCTACCTTAATCCCACTTTGAGATATTACATGTCCCAAAAATGCTACTTCTTCTAACCAAAATTCACACTTCGAGAATTTGGCATAAAGCTGATGATCTCTCAAAGTTTGTAACACAATCCTTAAGTGTTGCGCATGCTCCTCCTCTGTGCGCGAATAAATCAAGATGTCATCTATGAATACTATCACGAATTGATCTAGAAACGGTTTAAAAATCTGATTCATCAAATCCATGAAAGCCGCTGGTGCATTTGTCAATCCAAATGACATCACCAAAAATTCATAATGACCGTATCTTGTTCTGAATGCAGTCTTCGGAATATCATCATTTCTGATCTTCAACTGATGATAACCAGACCTCAGATCAATCTTCGAAAAGTACCTCGCTCCTTGCAATTGATCGAATAAATCATCAATTCTGGATAAAGGATACTTATTCTTGATTGTGACCTTATTGAGTTGTCTGTAGTCTATACAGAGTCTCATAGATCCATCCTTCTTCTTTACAAACAACACAGGTGCTCCCCAAGGTGAGACACTTGGTCGTATAAATCCACGATCAATCAATTCTTCTAATTGATCCTTCAACTCCTTTAGTTCTGCTGGTGCCATATGATACGGAGGTATCGATATTGGACTTGTTCCAGGAACTAGATCAATACAGAATTCAATCTCTCGATCTGGTGGTAATCCAGGTAACTCTTCTGGAAACACATCAGAATACTCCGACACTACTGGTACATCATTCACATTACCAACTTCCTTCTGAACATCTCGTACCAGAGCTAAAAATCCTTGACATCCTTTACTTAACATCTTTCTCGCTTTCAAAGCCGAGACTAAACTCTTTGGGGTTTCCAACTTCTCTCCCCGTATAGAGATAAGTTCAGTTCCAGGTGCATGGAACGTCACTATCTTCTCTCTACAATCCACATTCGCATAATGTCGCGACAACCAATCCATTCCTAGGATGACGTCGAATTCTAAGACATTAAGCAACAACAAATCCGCAAGCAATTCTCGCTCTCCAATTAACACAGGACACGACGGATACACTACAGTAACGTCTATGCTTTCGCCTACAGGTGTAGCTACTAACAATGGGTTTTGCAAAATCACAGGTTAAATTCCTAATTTTAATGCAAAACTCGACGATACAAATGAATGCGTAGCACCGGGATCAAATAAAATTGATGCATCATGCGAAGATATTGAAAATATACCTTGCACTACCGCGTTCGACGCATTCGCCTCTTGAGGATTGATCGCAAAAACTCTAGCCTGCCCTCCGCTAGCAGTTGCTCCAGATCCTCGTCCGCCTGTGGTCCTTCCTCCACCACGATTTCCAAAACCATATCCTCTTCCACGTTGTCCATTAAACACATTTTGGTTCTGTGCCTGCCCAGACACTGCAGAATATACAGGTCTAGGTTGTTGAAACACTGGTTGAACAACACTAGCACTTGAACCTTGTGGTCCAGACATAGGACATTCTCTTGAGAAATGACCTTGCTGTCCACATGTGTAACAACCTCTCGTCATAAAGCATACCCCAAAATGCTTCTTTCCACAAGTGTTACATAGTGGTACTATTCCTCCTGAACTTCGTCCACTAGAACTTGATCCAGACGCACTAAATCTCCTATCTTTCTTTCCCTTCTTAAATCCTTTACGATATGGTCCAATGAACCTATTCGTATTCGAACTAGCAGTTCCTTCTCTTACGAGCTCACCAGAAACATTGATCTTTCCAAATTGGATCAAAGTACTTTCCATCTGACGTGCACTATCGATGATTTGCACCAAATCCTTCCTGACATCAGATAGTAATCCAATATATTCGGGTCCTAGCCCCTTAATGAACCTTGAATTCACCCTATCTCTATCCAACATCAGATCAGGTGTGAATCGACTCAATCTTGTGAACTCCGTCACATACTCCTGCACCGTCTTTCCTATCTTATTCAAATTCAACAGTTTCTCTCGATAATTCTCCGTTACTGAAAACGGCAGAAAGAATTCCTTAAATCGAGTGACAAATTCATTCCAAGTCATCTCTCCCATACTTGGTTGAATATGCCTTTGAAACCAGTCCTTCGCAGATCCTTTTACTGACATCTCCACCATCAGTATAGACTGTCTTTCATTAGCATTAAGACGTCTAGCATTCATTTCTACTTCCTCTAAGAAATCTAACGCATCGTTCGATCCATCAAATTTCATGGGCTTGAGCCTCATGTAAGCCATAACGAGATCACGATCAACATTAGCACCAACTCTCCGTTGTTGGTAATCCAACTGCTCTCTGTGCATATTCTGCACTTCCACTTGATTCGTTTGCATGGCTGCTATGCCAGCTAAAAATTGTTCGAAATCAAAGCCCGGAATATTAAAATTTGGCCCACGGCCTCTACCACGACCACGTCCACGTCCACGACCACGACCTTCGCCTGCTGCGGGTATCGCATCGTTATGAACGGACTCCTCATCATGAACATTCTCCTCTTGAATGTTTTCCTCATGCTGATCAGCCATTCTGATCAAAGCACCTCATCTATTAAAAATTTATCTAAGCGTTCTAATCGTATACTATCGCAACTAATCACCACAATCACACAATCTAAGCAAACATACAGACTCACTCCTAGAGCGAAGCTGAGAATATTTAAAAACACATGATGACTTAACAAATGACATGACCAGGAACCTATATGTTGCAGTAGACTCTATATCAATTCCCTAGGTACACATTTTACACGGCATTTAACAATGATACCACCTTTATCACCTTTATCACTCCTTTCTCAGGCAGTGAAACCATTTTTAGATCATTGCTCTGATACCAACTTTGTCACGACCCGATTCTCGGCGTCGAGACCGGCGCTAGGGAATGGGAGTGGTTGCTCTGAAACCCGTAGCAAGCCTTAAAAATAAATTAAAAATCACTTAAAATTTTCGCGGAATTCAAATCATTTTCGAACATTTTAAAATCGCAGTTTAAAACGTTCTGATTAAAATTACCATTTAAAACATGCACATAATTTTCTCTTTAATTATTGCATTTTAGTTTCCAAACCATTTCATTATGGTTTATCATGCATCTCATTATGCATACCATCTTACTATGGTAATTACTGCATTTCACTAATGCATGCCATTTCTCTAATGGACTTAACTGCATTTCACTATGCAGATGCGTTCATCGCATTTTATTCAAGTGCAGTCGCTCGGACTTACGCACAACATTCACATATTACACAATATCAGAGTTTAAGCGTTATAATAAAATATAAAGCATAAATAAGTCCAACGACTACTAAGGTATCACTGTTCATTACTCTAGCTACTGCAACTCTAGACACACAAAGGAAAGTCATTCTCACTTTATTCAAGCCAGGGATTTCCGGAACAAGAAATTGGAAATCCACACCTCAAACTACTCGCCTGTAAAAATATTAAATTCAACGGGGTCAGTTATAAAAACTGAGTGAATGCGTACAACATGTACTAATAAACATTAATATGAAAGCAATGCATTCCAGATTACCGATTCATATGAAACCCTAAACCATGATTCATGTTCCTATATGCCTTCAACACAGGAAACATAAATATTCCATTTTTTTTCCATTCCATTCGGGTTAACCTTTTATTTTCCTTTGGCCGTATTTATTTTCTCTTTTTTTACTTTTAGCCAGTCAAATCCGATTACTCTTATTTTACGTATTTGAAAGTCCCAGACTCTTCTTACAATACAACGGATTTTGGCAGTACATAAATACTGTCGCCAATTTCACTTTTTAATAAAAGGTTCAACCTCTCAGATCTCGGCAGTTTCTCTAACTGCCTTTGGTCGTCTATATTCCGTTGCCTCTGAAGATCTGTTTCCATATGTCTAGGCCGTCGCCTAACTTCCAGACCGTCGTCCAGATTTCCACATACCATTTTCACATGCAAACACATTCTAAATGCAATACCGGTGATCACACAGCACTATTGCCGCCCAATAGTAAGCATGTTTCAATGAATCTAAATCGGTTTCAAAACTATGTATATAGTTCATGCGATTTAAATTCAAAATAAAATAAAGCATTTGCAAATCATGTAAAGCAGTTCGCAATATTTTTAATACTAATATTTAGCAGTATAAGTTGTAAACACACTCACAGTACTCGCTTATTCCAAATATAAAAATATCACCCGTCGAATATTCAAAACCTTTGCTCGCCGGTTTCCGCGACAAAACTCGCTGGATCTAATTTAGAGATTAAACATTAATAAATGTAATAACTCTAAATTCTAGGATATACTCTAGACCGACTCAACCATATAACCACATAATCACAAACCAAATTTGATTCCGACTATCTCTTTCCGCATCATCGTATTTCTATACGATACACCACATAGTTTATTTATTTCAATAAATAAACATAGAATTATAATTACATATAATTCTAACACACATTCAATTCACATAATTTTCTAAAAATACACTTTTAGAAAATATCAACAAACATATCACAATTCAAAATATCCAAAAATATTTTTCCGTAAAATATTTTTGACCCGGGGCTCGGCCCCCCTTATTTTCTGCCAAAAACATTTCGGCACTAACTGCTGCCAACTGAGTTTAGGACTGAGCCAACATGCTCTATCCCCTCTACTCATACTCCGGTTACCGTATTCCGGTGGTTTTGGCCGGAAAACTCAAAAACGCTAAAAACGCTTAAAAATCCATTTTAAGCCATTTTAACACCGAAATTCATCAAAATCATTTTCAAATACATTTTTAATTTCCATCTTGTAAAAACAGCAGCCCAATATTTTTAAAATATTTATTTTTCATTATTTCAACCATTAAAACCGAAATAATCACTAATAATCAAAACCGATTATTAATCCGTCAAAACACCACAAAAATCATTTAAACTCCTCAAATAATTATTAAACATATTTCATAAATTTTTCATAAATAATTTCTACCCAGAAATTAAAAATGACATAAATACCCTTTTTCAACAAATTTTAACCGAATAGAGTTATTAAAAATTAAGCCCGATTATTAAACTGCTAAAAATTAACCATCAACCATTTAATTAACATCAATCACAAATGTAACTCGTCCATAAATAAAATTATTTCCAGAAATTAAAAATCACTTTATTTACCATTTTTAAGCTATTTTTAAGCTTTAAAACAATTAAAAATCGAAACCCAACTAATTAAATTAACACCCGAAATATTTAACATTTTTAATCCACAAAAATTTCACTTTAAAGCATATATAAATCTCAACATATAGATCAGTCCAGAAATTTAAATAAATAATTTAATTTTCACGGAAAAATTATTTAAAACCGAAACCCATATAAACAATAAATAAAACCAACTAAATAATCAATTAAACATAATTTTTAACAATCCTAAGCATGCTTCTAAACCTCAACCAACATCAGCAACTAAAAGTAAGGTTTTGAGCTTGAAATTATACCTCAAACGAACATGCAAATACACATAACGATCTACACAATATTCCCGACAATTTTCGTGAAGAAATTTTTGAGAGAAAATCAAAGAATAAAGCTTGGTGTTGTGAGTTATGGAGTATTCGGCACCCACAAAATGAAGAAGACAATGAATTGCTTGGGCACCAAGCTTATGTAGGGAAATATCTAGATATTTAGATTAGCTATTTCAATTATTTACAAGTTTGCCATTATGGCATTCTTGTAAATAATTCGAACTTTAGGGGCAAAATAAATTCAAATTTACCAAATATTCAAAAACATTAAATCATATCATATGGGCTGAGTTAAAATATTTTTGGGCCTTTAAAAATATTTAAAATAATTATTTTGACGGTTTTTAGTGAAAAATCACAAAATTCACTTTTAACACGTAAAATTGCCAAAAATCACATTTAAGGCAAACATATAACAAATCACATTTTCACCCTTATAAATTCATCACGTGAATTTATTCACTATTTTCGATGTCCTAATTAAATAAAATTGGACACACACGAAAATAAACACTAATAATTCTACGGGGTATTACAGGTTGTAACTTGTGTTACTTGAAATTGAGATTATTGAGTTCTGCTTTTAAAATCAATTATTACTTTATTGAATTATTTTATAAATATAAACTCGGGTTTATATTTGATAATGTTTGAGTCTGGTTAGACTTGGGTCACCCGACAAGTAAGGTTAGCTTGGTAGTTATTGGTAACTCGGCTAACCCACTATTTGGAAATTATTTATTATTTAAAATATTAAATAATATTTATAAAATGGATTTTAAAACGAGAACTCAATAGACTTGTATTAATTGAGCGTTTCTACCTATTGGGTAATTTGGTGTTGTTCTGGATTGTTGTATTCCGACGTGTTATTTGTGCTAGTCCTATGTGGTGTCTAGTACTCTCTAGAGTTAGGGTCTGTTTTTAATATTGGTTCATATTTGTTTAGACTCCTCGAGCTGTTCGTGCTTTTGAGGCGAACCGAATTTAGGTTGCTTGCCAGGAGTTATCACGTGGATTAGCAAGCTGTGAGTTTGTACTTACTATTTACCGCTTTATTAAGTAAATTGTTATTTTAATATATAAATATATATTGTATGTATATTTCGAACTGTTTTCTCATTATGGCTTTTAGTTGGAACATGCTACCTAATGGGCATCATTAGGACTGCGTGCGCACCGGTATTGATCTAGATAAGGTATGTGATATGTGTTGGTAACTCGGTGTGAGCATAGCTCTCGGGACCAGTAGAGTAACTCGGTGTAGCTCAGCTCTCGGGACTCTGGATATGGATTAAGTTCGGTCGGTGGTAACTCGGTGTAGCTCAGCTCTCTGGACCAGGCCTAATGGATTATGTTTATTATTTAGAATTGTGGATTAGGGTTCCAACTATTATTCGTAATATCGTTATTAAATATTTTAAACAGTTTTAAAGATTTTCCACTTGATAAATGTAAATAGTGGTATGAACTCATCTCAGTATATCTGACCCCGTTGTTTTCCCCAATTTTTCCCAGGGTTATGGTCTGAGAGAGTCTGGTGATCTCCGCTTTTACTTTTCTTCGGAGGTTACATTTATTTTTAATAAACTGTAAAATTGTTTTATTCTTAGACCGCAGTAGTAAATAGACGTCTTTATTATTATTATTTATTGAGTCGGATTGGTTCGACTGGTTATATTGCTCTGGCATGTTATATTGCTTTGGCATGTTATATTATTTATATTGATTTATGATAAATATATTTTAGACTCAGAATTGGATAATCATGTTATATTAACTGTTGAGTATTATAACTGCTAGATTTAGGCTGAAGTCTCGGTTGCCCCGAGCATTGGTTTTCTGCAGGTTTATGTGTTTATTTGTTAATTGAAAGGCTACCTACGGGTTTTGGTACTACATTACCCATACCCTAGCGCCGGTCGCGATTCATGAAAATAGGTCGTGACACTTTTATTACGCATAAACTAAATCTTGAACCGGATTGCTGCAAGGTTGTTTCAGAATTAGATGATGATTGTGTAGGAACTGTGTTTGGTAGGTTTAATAATTATTTATTTGCACAGCTTTTGAAAAAACATTATTCCGAAGAAGGTGGTCATTGGAGTTCTGATTTTTTAGTGTTATAAAATCATATATTCCTTATTAGAGTTAGTTCTTAGTTTTTAGATTTATTGTTTGTTGGAATGCCATTTCTTTATTTGTTTCTAATTTAGTAAGTGTGGTTTAGTTCGGTTATGAGGGTTTGCACATGAAACCGAATCGTATTATAAAACTATATATAGATTCATTTCTCAAATCTAATTTTTTTTTGTCATATGCTAAACTTCAAAAATAATGAAGTGTAAGTAGTAACAATAAACATGAATGACATTCATAAATGAATGAGTCATTCAAGGTCAAATGATGATACTGTCAGACAGTCATCCAAAAGGGCTTATTAGCTACCGAATGGGCCACCCAAAATAACATTTCGGAAAATTAGATTAAAATGGTTGTCACTTCAACTCCTCATCATCAAGAAAGAATATTTTTTTTATTTATAGATATTTGATAATTATCTTTAAAGATGAATTGACGAAGTTGAGTAACAATTTTTATATTAGTCTAAAATTCCGATATCTCTGCCATATTTTAAAATGCCAAACAGTAGCCAAAATATAGAATTATGCCATCAAGTTTACATCTATGGTTACTTTGTTTAATTAAAAATGTTACTTTATCAAATTATTACTATTAGATGAATCATAACATTCATCCAATAGTTAAATCAAAAGTTAATTAAAGTATCAATTAATTAAAATCAAAAAAGTTAATTTCAACAAAAGTTGACAAAGTAATTATTTTTAATTAATGTTTAAGATATTTATTATCATTTCAAAATGTTTAAAGTATTATATAAAAAAAGAAATTTAAATGAAAGATAGCCAAATTTATAAATTTCATACGAAGTGCCAAAATTTATGATATAAAATCACGCCAATTTTTATGATACAAGATCACGCCAAATATATAAACTTTACTTTTAGAGCATCTATAATGGACTTTTCAAAAATTGTGTAAAAAATCTAAATATAAAACAATATTTTAATGGACTCTTTATATTCAAAAATAAAATAAACCGTTTAACTATCCAAGCAAAACAATTCTATATTTTAAGAAACAAAATATGTATTATATACTTTATTACTTCTTTTGTAATTATTAACTTTTGCATTTTAATCTTTGTGATCTCTAAAAATAAAAATTCGCTTAAATTTAGTTTTCTATTCATTATTATTGAAAATTCTCTTAATTTATTGAAACATGCTCTTTATAAAAAAATACCATTAAGATGCTTTAAAGTGAAAACGCCAAAAAAAAGATATATATAATCACGTCAAAATTAACAATACAATCTGAAAGCTTTTATAATAAAAATATTATAGTGATAAAGTAAAATTTTATAATATTAATATTACTGAAAATTAATGTACACTCAAATAATAATTTGAACTATTGTTTATTCAATAAAAGGATTTTTATAGAAAATATTTATTTTTGATAATTAAATTAAGTAGTTCGTTTTTGAAAAAGAATGAAGAAACTAAAAAATGTTCATGAAGAAAATGTAGAAAAGGGTTGGTAAATGAGAAACCATTATCAACAAATCACTATGGCAAAAGAAAATAAAAAATCTAGATAAATGTTTCTGAAAAAAAATGTGCTTTAGAAGTAATATTAATTAAAAAACAGTTTGAAATCCGGAAATTTGTATATTAGAAGTTAGAACAATGACTTTGTTCATTTAGATTTGTGTCATCAAAACGTATACTTATGATAATAATTTATCATCAATATCAAGAATCAAGACCGAGTAATGTCTTTAAATTCAGAATATGCATATACAATATTAAGGAATCAGCGGGATAACATAATTGCTTAATTTTTGTAAAAAAGGAAAAAAAAAAACAGATTTCAATAAGGTAACCACCATCAAAAATACTACATTTTCAGAGAAAGGAAATTTGAGAGAGATTCATGAAACTTACATGAAATGAGAAACCTTGCGCTTGTTGTTATCACGCTGATTTTATTTCAAACAAATTAAAATTAATTAAAAATGCAAACTAACCCTCTGCTGTGCATGCGTCTCATGGTGTTTGTTTTTGGGCAAAACCATCAACTTTTTCCTCATGTATATCCATCACACGAGGCAATCATTAACATTCCATTCTCATGGTGTTTGTTTGGTTTGTCCGGTTGGTTTGATTTGGTTCGGAATCAGCCAAAATTAAGTAAGTAAGTAATTGAATTTAGTGTTTTATATTAAATCTAAAAAAATTGAAAGTATAGTTAAATAGATTAATTAATATTTAAGTATATATATAATACTATCACTTTAAACTAAGGGTTAAGAAAAAGAGAATATTTGAATCAATATTTATATATATACTAGTTTCGCAGTACGTGCTATGCACGTGGCTCGTAACATAACTCGTCAATGAACATATTAGTAAGTTTATTAAATTATATCAATTTTTTATTTACAATTAATATTAAATTAGTTAAGAATTTGTGTAAAAATAAATATAATATATTCGATTATTAAATTTTTTTCCATAGTAAATTTATTCTTCTTTTGATTTTATAATAATCATAATTAAATAATTAATTTAATTTTATTAATAATATCTTTAAAAATAATAAGATAGAAAATTAAATAATAATATATTGACCAAATACAGTATTTTAATTTTGTAGTTCAATCAAACTAAAAGATAGGTATTCCTACTAATTTGGAGACAATTTAATTATTTTTACATACTAAAAGCTAAATTGAAGATAATTTAGCTACCTATTCTAATTAGAACTTTAATTACAATAGTGATTAATTAAATAACTAATTAGTTAATGACTATAAAACCTTTATTTAGTAGTAAACTGGAAAGGATTATTCAGTAAATTTGCCTGTTCCCCTCCCCCATCCGTGCTTTTATATATATATATATATATATATATATATATATATATAGACACACACGCACGCGCGCGCACACAGGTGATTTTAATTAATACTGTTTTGTTCATATAATAGATATTTTACCACTTATATTAGGATGGATTGGCCACATGAAGGATTAAGGGATTACTATATTTTTGGTGTTTCAACATTTTACGAAATGACAATATGGTGTTTGAACTTAATTTTGTCACAATACAGTATTGCAACTTGTTGAATAGTTACAATATGACGTGTTTGCCAGTTTCGGATTTTAACCAGTTTTTAAACTTTTTTGTTATTTCAATTTTAGTCCTTAAACTTTTATTTTTTTCAAAACAGTTCAGAAATTTCTAAGAATCTACTAGGCTCTGACACCATCAATTATGAGCCTATTCCAACAATGGCGGAACTAAAGAGTTCCTTAAAGATCTTTAATTTTTTGTCTAATATTTCTAGACTCCTTCAACTTCTCATACTCATGAAAGTATCGAGAGCTAGCAACAAAACCTAACAGTTCTCTGTTCTTTAGAAAATAATTCTCAAATTAACTCTATTTAAGAGTCAATTCTTTTAAATGCTTAGAAAAACTTTCTACAGATTTGTTTAAAGTTTCTAAAGTCACACTTAGAGAATTAAGACGATCAATAATAGAATTTAACAATCCTATTACTGGTTCCTTACCTACTCCGTGGTCTAAATGGAAACAATCAGGACAAGGGCAATTACCATTCATCAAGCTTTAAGTAAAAACTTCAGATAAATAAAATAATTTATTCATCTAAAAATATATACCTTCAATGAACAGGGTCCACTAAACTTCCGCAATTGCTTCCACTTCCTCTACGCTCGTCACCAGCAGCTAGAAGGATCTTCTGTGTTATGAATGCCCACTTCTCTTCAATTGATTATGGGACTTATGAAACACTCCTTCACTAAAACAGTCTGTTGTAAAATAAACAAGGTATATAGTAGCAAAAACTCTCAGACAATTATATGAAAGCACTCTGATTTATTTATGCTCCCTTTGTTCATAGAACTTAAGGGTATTTATAGGGAATGCAAAGACTAGTTGGTGCCTCTAGTACTGTTTTCCAGCTCAAAAGATTCAATAATTGAAAGCAATAATTTTAGATAGTTGGTGTCTCTGGTCCCATTTTCCAGCTGTAGTACAATAACTCACAATAATACAATATAAAAGATAAGATTCCTACTACAGCACTAAAGATATGGCACACATATTAAGACACATGGGTCATATTATGGGTAGTGCTTTGTAGGATAATGGCTGCCTCAATTATACATATTGAGGGTGACATCATGGATGACGTTTTTGTCATGCCACTTGTGAGTGAGTGACAGGCAGGTCCCAATTCATTTCATCTAGTTCCTGTTTTGGTTTCTCAAAGAGCTGTTCTTTATACTCGGCTACTTTCTTCCAAATCTCAAATGTTTCTGATTTGAAATTTAAGCTAGCATCCCTGTTAACTAGCTTCAAGAGTAATGTTTATAGATAACTTCAAGATCTTTGGACCAGATGGTTATGAACATTCTTCCATCTCCGAGAATGATGTAGTTATAATTTTTAACTATATTCTCTAAAACAGACTTGAGGAACTCAATATGAAGAGGTTTGTTTGCGAGCTTTGATTCTTCATACATTTTCCACCTTAACTTTTGATTTTGACTATTAAATTTCTGGGGTTCCACAAGCTCTCTATTGGTGATAGGACGAAGATCCCAAATTTGATAAGGATATCGAATCTTACCATCCTCTTCATATTCCATCATTATACTTACAATTTGAAATGTAACAAACCTATATGTTTGTTTAGCATAACTTAAAGCTGTCTGCACAATTCTTGGAAATACTGACCAGGGAGTTTCTAAATCCACTTCTAATATTGAAGTTAGACCCGCTTCTGTGAATTTTAGGCTTTCCACCGCCATGTCTGCTTCAATTTGCAAACCAGGCCATCCATGTGACTGCCAATGAATGTAAGGTTGTAACATAGAACATTCTTTGAGAGAACGATCTATCAAATCAACTATTTTCCTTTTAATAGTGTATCTTACATCTGGGGGTAAATATTGATTCATTCTTTCAAGAAGTTGTTTCCTCTCAGAAATATGTTCAAGGAAATCTTCTTCTCGCGCTGAACGGAAACCAAGTTGTTTTTCCAATTTTAAAATATATTGAACAACTTCATCTGCAAAGTGTGATATTTGCTGAAAATCTTTATTTTGGATTCCTCCTTTTAGACCTGAACACAGATTAGATCCGTCTTTTGAAAGACCAAGACTTTCATCTTCATAATAATTCCAGGTTTATTCAACCTCAGGATTTTCTAGTGATGCAAGAAATCCTCCAAGATCAATATCTTCAGACTCGATTTTTGAATATTTTTCTTCCTGAGAATGTGATGGTTTTTCCACAGAATATTTGACTTTAAAGTCATATTTTTCAGAGGGTTCGCCCAACGTATCCCACTCAGGACCATCATCGAGAAGATCATTATTATCTGAGTATTCTTTTCCAGAATTATTAACAAATTCTTCCTCATTACGAGTTTGATTTGGAACCTTTGTAGGTTCACTCGCACTTTTACTAGCTTCGTGACCTAAAATGTCACCTTGAAGTATTTCAACGTTATCTTTGTGAGAAGAAAGCTGATTATCATAGTCTTCTTTACATTTTTTGTACCATTCTTCTCGCAGTTTTTCAGCTCTTTTTTTAGTCAAGCAAAATTTTGCAGCTCCTTCGGCTAGATGATCTCTCTTTGGCGTTTGAGACACTAATGGCTTCTTATTTTCATTCAGTTGAACCAAGGATTTTTCCTTTTGTTCCTTTTGGGGAACCAAAGGTTTTTCTTTTACCTTTTCATAAACCTTTTTAGGGTTTATCAGTTCTTTTGAACTCGCAGCTTCATTTCCCTTTGGACATTCTGAAGTAAAATGACCAGGTTTCTTGCACCGCCAACGAAGACTATCTTTTGAAGCCTTTGTTTTCTTGTTCGTCCTTTTAGGACCAGAGCCTACACTTTCGTTTTCTTCATTTCCTCGCTTCATAGGGCACTTCTTTCTTGTATTCCCTTCCTTCTTGCAAATCCAACATAGCTTGTTCTTGGCAGCAGGATCCATCTGCAATGTCAGAAAGTTCACGAGAAAGAGAATCATCTATTACATTTTTATCAGATGCAATATATTTAATATCAAACGTGTAATAACTAAACCATTCTTGCAACCTCAAGAGTCTAGTTTGTCTAGCTTCTTTGAAGTTCAGATTCCTAAACCTTTTAACATAAGTAGAATATGTTCTAAGAATAAACCTTTTTGGTGCTAAGAAGAGATAAAAAGCTTTCATACCTTTTTTTGCCGCTAATACTTCCTTTTCATGAATTGGATAATTTAATTCTGCACCTTTAAAGGTTCCAGGCCAATACTTACAAATAGGTTCAGGTTTCCGTCCTTTGATTCTAAGGACTGCACCCCAACTCTTTTCTGAAGCATCTGTCTCTAAAACTAACTCATCTGTATCAGAGGGTAAATTTAAACATGGCAAATTTTTCATTCTTTCTTTTACCTGTTGTACAGCTAGAGTGTCTTCTTCATCCCAATACCAAGGAGTTTTATTAGAAGATTTCTTAGATATCCTTCCTAAGTATTTGGACAAATCTTTCACGAATTGTCTAGCATAGTTAGCAAGTCCATAAAATCTTTGTACTTGCTTCCTATCTTCCAATTCATCAAGAAAATTGATAAGTTTTTCAAAGATATGACTTTGTAGCCATATTTTTCCTTTTGCTATTTCTATCCCTAGAAATTTTATCTTTTCCTTAAACCATTCTATCTTTCTTTCAGATAGAAGCATACCTTCCTTTTGAAGGATATCAATTACTTGTTCAAGGTGACTCATGTGTTCAGTTTCATTATTGCTAAAAACTAACACATCGTCATACAAAACTTCTTTAATGCCTTTAAAGCATTATCCATTTTTCATCGAAATATGCATGGGGAATTTTTTAAACCGAATGTCATTACTAACCATTCATATATTCCTTGAGGAGCATTGAATGATGTTAATGGTATAGAGTCTTCCTCCATTTTTACCTGCCAATAACCGCTTTTTAAATCAAATTTAGAAAAAATGGATGGTTGTTTAAGACTTAACCTGTCAATTACATCTCCGGCTGTAGGAATTTCATAGCCATAATCTTTGGTCCTTTGATTTACCTGACGATAGTCTATAACCATTCGTGCTTTTCCACGCACCTGCTCTGCATGATTAATTACCATAAAAGCTGGACTAGAATGTGGACTTTCACTATTTCTAATCAAACCTTTTTCAAGCAATTCAGGAATTTGTTTATCAAATTCTTCTATCATTTCTTCAGAATATGTTATATTTTTTAATCTGATGATAGTATCAGGATTTTTCAGTTCTAGTTTGGCTTTTATACCATTTAAAACCCATAACTTTAATGGATCTTCACTAAAGTTATCAGCTAACTTGTTTATAAACTTATCCCATTTGTTTCCTGCAAGTTGTATGCTTCTTGTAATAGATTTTTCTATTACATCTTGTGTTTGACATAAATTTTCATACTAATTGGTATCATTTGGAATTTCCGATCCAAATAAACAATCTATCCATGAATCACCACGCTGTGCTCGCACTTTGTAAGCTGGTTCACAAGGTATAGATCCACAAAGTTCAGAAACTTTTACGGGATAAAAACCGAATTTCAATTTTAATTGCGGACTCGTAAGAGTTGTGATTTTGACACCTGCAATTGAGATAAATACATCATCTTGCACAAAAGGACGATTTTCTTTTTGCCCTTTTAGGAACGCATTTCCTAAAATAATATCTGCATCTAGTCCAGGAAAGGCTAAAAATCTTATCAATAATGAATTGTTTTTCATTAATGATAACAGGAACGTTTTCAGCATAATGTGTTACTAGATTTACCTCACCTCCTGCCATACGTAAAACAATAGGTTCGGCCAATGACTTCCACCATTCATCTGGTAATGCATTAGGTCTTGCACTACTGATTGTTGCTCCTGTGTCTATTAACGCATCTAAAAAATAAGAGTGTTTATCCCATGCAACTGTTGTGCCACGTCATTTATACATCAAGCCAATGAGCATTTGCGATAGGGAATCTTTTAATTATTACTTATTTTTTATCATTCAATTTTCCACATGGCTAACGCACAATTGGTTTGTTGCACGAATGATGTGGCACAACGGTTGTGTGCAATAATTTTTCAAACAATAATCATAATAACCTGACAATTTGAATGTTAGTGAAATATAAGTGCTCAAATGGGTTTTTTTCAGGCTAAAGATCTTTTGTGATGCCATTGGAATAGGTGATATCATATTCCAAATATCTTCAAAAGGCATTGACCGTTGTTGCGAAATAGTTTGAATTTTTCGAACAACCTCAGGAAGTAGTATTGCTTGTCTCATTAATCTTACACTTTCCTGACCTTTCTCTTCATCTGCATAAATAGGTAGACTTATTTCTTTGTAGCCTATAATTCTCCTATTATCAGATGATTGTACATCTTCTTCTCTTATTGATGTTCTAGGAATTTCTACCCTATTTTCAGTTGCACTAGACACTGATCTTCTAGGTAGTTGGTCTAATGTTGAAGCATTAAACATGTTCCTAAAGGAGAATGATCTCCTGAGAATAGGATCAGAGATTCTAAAAGCTCTCATAGGCTCTTCTAGATTCAGAATGATGTCTTTTCCCCTTTGGGTTATCTGAGAAGATCCTATTTGCCGTGAGGATTCAGCTGGTTCAATAAGCACCCAACTCTTGGGCCAACTTAGTTCTACAGGATTTATCTCTTTCCTATTGAATTGCTTATAGTTATCTGAACCTTCTTCGAACAATTCTGTTACTTTAGAAATGTTCATCACTCCTGGATTAGTCATGTTAATAAGTCTAAAAAAAATCCTAGTGTGATACGCCAAATACTTGGCCTGAGAACTCATTCTATTCATCTTAGAGGATTTAATCCTAAGAGTCAAAAAATTTCCCAAACATTTATCGCTTAAAGCCATCAAATAATTTGGATAGGCTTGAAACCAGACTGGACCATTTGCTAGGTTAGTCTGAACACCTGATATTAGCTGGTCTTTAAATTCTTTCCATCTTTTGTCTAAGACTACTGCTATCACAGGACTGTCCGCTGGGAGATTAAACAAAGGGACTAATCCTACTTGCACTAGACCAACATGGATGTATTTATATTCACCTTTAGACTTGTTCATCATTTCTCTAATTTTGGCAAGTGTAATTAGAGATACATCCAACGTTTCTAATTCTGTGCTAGAAACCTGAGCCGTGGACTCAGACTGGGAGACATCGACTATTGATTTAAAGCTAAATGTAGACTTACTATAAATAGAGTTGATGTCTACCTTTGGCAGTTTTCATTCTAGACAGTTTCTAGATGGATCCTCGTACTGAAATGATTCTTCATGCACCAGAGTAATATCCAATGGTACTAACTCATCATCCATATCAACTCCTGAAGTGTTCATCATGAATATTTTAGGTGTCCATAAATCAAATTCATCATTATCAGTTTCATATTCATAAACTACTTCATAAATTGAATCTACTTCAGAGTCTATATCAGAAAATTCTTCTTCATCTACTGGCTCATATGCTAGACTCTCATTTTTGAAGAATACTCTTCGCTTATTCTTTTGAGGACAAGTATCGGCTTTATGACTCTTACAGCCACATACCCAGCAACAAGAACAGTTACTCAAAGGTCTTCCCTTAGGACATTTTGGTTCTCTACCATATTTTTTCTTAAACGCATCTATCCTATCTTTGTCTCTAAGGTCACTTCTTTTTTAATATATCTACCTGGTCTATCAGACTTCCTCTTTTCCTCTCTATCCCTTCTCGATATTCTTCTCTTTCTATATCCTTTGAAACTTTTCTTTTTTGAAGAATATCCAGTCTTAGATTTTTCATCTGTTCCAGAAGAACATCCATACCTTCCTAGAACATACTCAATCTGAGAACAACAACTCTTGTTTAAATAAGGAAGACGTTTTGCATCTTGCCTTACTTGGAGTTCAGTGCATGCTTTTCTCATAGCATATCTCACTGCTTGTATCCTTCCTTCTAAACCATCAACTACTTTGTCTTCATTTAGGAGAAGTTGATGTTGTGTTTTATAGGTTCATAACGCAGCGGAATTTCAAAAATTTATCTAAAAACCCAAACCAAGATCCATGTAATTCGAATTAACAGAATAATTACTTACTTGTATGTCGAATTCAACAGCAATGTAGGAAGGAAGGAGGTGGTTCACTTTGGTGATACCTGGCCTCGGATCAGAAACGCCTCCAAAAGAATGCGTCCTCTACGAGTATCCACACGAACAGACCTTAGCCAAAACTAGTGCTTGTGTGCTAGCACTATTGCTTCACAAGCAATTTCGAATTTTAGTGATTTAGTGAATAATGAATTTCGTGATTCTCAAACCAACAGCTTAATGAGTATTTATAGTGATAAATAACACTAGGGTTTGAGACAAATTCGAATTTCAATCTCATTGCAATTCTACAAGTTTATGTTTATCAAAAACTCCTTTTTGATAATTATCCATATATATTAATTACTATATTTATTATTTTCCAAAAATAATAAATTAAGGAAAACACTTATCCTTAAATTTCGAATTAATATATATATTTATTAATATATATATATTACGAATTATATATATATATATATATATATATATATATATATATATATATATATAATTAATCATTTAATCACATTGGGCTTGTACAACCCATAACTGTTTTGGGCCTGTTTTTAGTGTGCGACCCTGTAGGTTCATATAACGTTGGCAGTAGGCTCGAAATCCCTATTTCAGCCCATAAGTCATAAGTGGCCTCTAGCAAGACATTATCACTACCCAAGTTATATGAATATCGATAATCCGATTTAACCATTTACAATAATATTTTAATCCCTTTGTCTCTCGATATCCAGATTGAATATAAGGCATAGTTATGTCATCCTTATAACATTCAATCATTAGTTTCTTGACTCTAAGTAGACTGAAAATGATAACTTCTTATCAATTAGCATGGCCATGCATTTTCTTCAGTCTATCTTCTTCAAGGGGCACATAGATATCTCACTCAAATAAATGAGGGACAAATTCCTTCTCAGTCACTCACATTTCTCACATAGTTACTTTCATATCCAATGACAATCTATTCCATTATCCTGTTAAAGATAATGTAAGACTGTATCAAAATATGAAATAGCTATGTAGAAATCCATGATGATTTCAAGGTCAAAGGATTATACTAATAGAACTGTAATGAGAATTACTTATGACAGTGATCTATGTAGTATTCTCACAGTGGGTCATCCAGTGCCTTATTTCTCAAATAGCACCTATGATTTGACTTAATATCTCATATACATGATTAGTAAAACATAATCATCAGTCAACATCATACTAGTCTCAATGTTGTATTAAGACTAGGGATAGATGGTATATAATTCTTTTATTAAACCTAAGGGTTCTACTATCAAGTCACATACTTGATGACCTTAGAAAGAATTAACCATTCAAGTATTTTAATCATTAATATAAAATGATAAAAACTGCCAATCAATAAATAATAAAATGATAAAGTCAAAACATGGTCAAACATGATTGACCTAGTGCATATCACTAACAGTTGAAATGCAGTCTTTGCTACTTCTGGCCAAGGATCCGGGAGTTTAGCAAAAAATAATCCTGACATGTAATTTTGGGCCGCCAAGTTTAAATTATAATAATATTCTTGAAATTCACATGCAAAGTTATCAAAATAGCACATGTCACAGATTTGTAGTTTCATTAAAGCGATTAAAGATTGTTCTTTTTTAATGACTCTGTTGACAACGAAAAACCACAAAATTCTCTTTTCAAGGCGTCTACCACTATAGCTAGTACTCCATCTGCAAACACTTCTTTATCAATTTCTTTTTTTATTGGAGTATGAGCTATTAATGATTCCCAGTATTTTTTAGCATTACCAACCATGGTGGCTTTGCACAATTCGTTAGCACCTCCAGGAGTATAACCACCTGATTTGACTGTAAATCTAATCACAGTAATCCACTCATCTATTTTTTCGGACGAATATTTTTCATAATCTAAGTTGAGAAATGCCGCCGGACTAATTACCGGTCTCAGAGGGTTATCCCTAGGTACAAATTCTTCTTTTGTCCTATATGGATAATTAAGTTTATACATTGTTCTATTCGTAGAGACTAGCTCATTAAAGGTTCTGTCATCTATATGCAGAGAAGCTTCTTCTACCAAACCTAAGGATTTTCTAAGGGCTTGTGCCAAATTATTATTATTCATGTTGGCTGCTTTAGTTGCTGGATTTGCAATAAAAGGAACATTTTTTTCTTTTATTAATCGGAGAATTTCTTTTTCAGTTATTGGTCCTTTTGTCTTTTTAAACCTTTTTCCCTTTCAATTGCATCTAACCTTTCATTTACCAGTTTTCCTACTTCATTTGCTAAAGTAGATCTTTCTTCTAGTGAATCACCTAAAATTCCTTTTGCATGAAAATGTTCAAGGAGTTGGTGCACTTCACTTTGCACGTTGTGTAGCAAAGTCAATCCTGATGGATTATTAGAGTCTGAACTCTCGGCTGGATTACCCATTAAACTAGCTTAATTAAGCCTAATTTAATTAATTATTATTCAAATAGTGTTAATTACACTATTTCAGAAGTTTTTTTTCTTCTTAGTTGAAAATATGAACTAAATTGAAAGTATTTTTTCTTTTTGTACTTATTAGTACTGCTTCTTGAAAACTATAAGAACCAAACTTGCCTTTTTTTTATAGTTAAAAATCTGGTTGGTAACCTGCAACCTGATGGTGACCTGCTAAAAATACAAATTCGTAACTTTTAAACAAGTTCACACACTAACTTGTAATAAAACTTTGTTTAAACACTATTTTGTTATTTTAAAAAAAGTTCAAACACCTTCCTAAAAAAAAAGTTCACACACCAAAATTATATTAAACCCAAGGATTAATTACCACTCACATTTCTGTGGTTTTCTCTTACTTCCAAAGTATCGAACAATAAACAAAGAATGCAAACGTTTTTTTAGTTTCTATCTCATTGCAATATTTTTTTGGTATGAATAATTTACGAATAAAATATAACTTTCACCCCTGAATTTGTGTCAAAGTATCAAAAAAGTCCAAATCTGAAAAATAGGATCACTTATACCCTGAACTTGTGTATTTTTGATCAAAAACCCCCCTCCCCACTTTCACTTAAGAGAGTGAGGTACACTCTCCGGTTTTGGATAGTGGTTTAGTTGACAAAGTGGTTTTTGATAGTAAAAAAGTTTAAAATAGTCCAATGTTTTAAAAAAAAAAATTATCTTTTAACACATAATAATAAAAAAAACAATTTAATCCTTTTAATTTTAAAACTATATATATCAAATTCATATTAACTAAAAAATGAAGGACCTTTTTGAATTTTTTACAAAAAAAATAAATTTTTTTAAATTTTTTTAGGTCTCAAGCAAGGAGAAGCTCCTCCGCGCCTGAAACTAGAGCCGGATCTCCTCGCCTGAAAAACAGACCCAGCCGGCTCTGTTCTTCTTCACGAAGAACAGAGGGTCTGTTCTTCTTCACGAAGAACAGACCCATCGTTTTGTTCTTCGTGAAGAAGAACAGATTGAGTATGTTCCAAGAAGAGCAACAGATTGGCTGGAAATTTTCCGGCCAATCTGTTAAAAAAAGAAAAAAAATTGAAATTAGGAAAGGGGTTCTGGATATTTTTTATAAATCTCACTCTCCAATTAAGGTGCCACGTCAGTAAAGGGGTGCTTTTGAGCCGGTTTACACAAGGTCAGAGTATAAGTGATCCGGTTTTCCAGCTTTAAACTTTTTTGATACTTTGATGCAAGTTCGGGGGTGAAAGTGATCCTTTGTTCGAATAATTACTATCATACTTCCTATTTATTTTAATATATTATATAAGTTTTGAGACACAATTAACTATGAGATAAGAATTTTGATTTTCCCTTTTATTAGGTTAAATGCAAATCATATCAAATTACGGAAAAATCCGACATATAATTTTTAGTGTAAGTTTAATAAATTATTTATAGTTAAAAAAAAGGGTTAATTGCAAATACATACACGAACTTTATCCTAATTTGCAATTACAACATAAACTTTGAAACTTGGCAATGTCAGTAACCAACTTTCATTTTTTGGCAAATTGGTACACCGACCAATCACGCAACGACACATGGCGGTATATTACAATGTCCACGTTAGTGTTTTTCGTGTTTGGTGTATCGATTTACCAAAAGTGTAAAGTTGGTTATTAACATTGCCAAGTTTCAAAGTTTATGTTGTAATTGCAAATTAAGATAAAGTTCGTGTATGAATTTGCAATTAACCAAAATTAATATCTGTATTTTTTAACGTATCATTCGAATTTTATGCTACAATTCAAAATCCAAAAGCATGTCCTTTATGATGAAAATTGAATTTGGTTATCAATTGTAGACAAGACAAACATATTTGAAAATTATTTAGAGTACTATTTATATTTTTTTAACTATGTCATTCAAATTCTATTGTACAAAAGGTTAATAACAAGAAGAAATTGTAAAACAAACTACTCAAAAATACAAAAAGGTTTACTATATAATGTTATAAAATTAAATATCTATTATTCGAATTAATCTAAAAAAGAATACAATAGAATTCCATAAATTTAAGAGATTTCATGATATATTTTTATTAATTTTGTAAGATTATTTAAATATTTATTCTATTCTGTACCAAATTTTATCTACAATTCTTTAACTACTGATATTTAGCAAATAATATATATATATATATATATATATATATATATATATATATATATATATATATATATATATATATATATATATATATATATATATATATATATATATTATTTATTTAAATAAATTAAGTATAAAATAAATTTTAATATAATTATTCAAATATAATAATATTATATTTATTCCGCGCAACTGCGCGAACATTCAACTAGTTTTTAAATAATTTAGACTAATTTTATTAGGCTGTGGTATTATTAGTTGAATTTTATTAATTGCAATGTAATGGTCAAATCAACCTGACAAGTGATAATATTATGTTGTCAAATAATAGGCTAAAAATCATCCATGACCCCTTAATTTTGGGGGTACGGACGCTAAACTCCCTGATATTTAAAAACGGGCACTAAACCCTCTGATTATTGTGGCGGCACTCACAAAACCACTTTTCCTCCAAATTTGACCAAAATACCCCTGGCGCCGTTTTTTCAGTTAATTGTCATTTTAAAAAAAAATCTGACACTGTCATATCATCTGACACGTCAGAAATATACTTAAAAATTTCAAACACCCAAAATACCCCTAATTTAATTTAGAAAAGACAAAAAAAATAAACCAACTCAATATAATCTAATAAATTAACCCAGCAACTAACCCGACCAATACCCCAACCCGACCAACCGACCACCGCCGGAAAATTTTCCGGTCATCTTCTCCGATTCGAAGATGACCGGAAAATTTTCCGGTCATTAAAAATTCGACTACCTGTTCCTCAGAGGAACAGATCCGACGATATGTTCCTCTGAGGAACAGATCAGATCTGTTCCCGAGGAACAGATCTGCCGACCTGTTCCTCATGTTGAGGAACAGAGATCTGTTCCTCTGAGGAACAGATCGACATGGATAAAGCATCGGAAAATTCCAAAGTTAAAGGGTCCTGGGTGATTATTAGCCCAAATAATCATCAAAGGAAATGGATAAAGCATCGGAAAATCCATTTGATGGTTATTAGAGTCTAGGATGAAAGTCCAGGATGAATATTAGAAAAAAAAGTCTAGGATGAATATTCTTAACTTTTTCATTCTTGAAAAAACTTTTAAAAATGAAAGAAAAAATTTGACGATCCATGCATTGCCCAAGAAACATTATTAGTTTTCAAAATGATTATAAAAACATTCAAAAAATTAATGTATAAAATAAATTAATCAAATTAAATATAATCTAAGATTTCAAATTTTATTTTGATTGTTAATCATAAAAGATAAACTAGCTCAACTATTTTTTTTATTATTTTTAAATATTGTTTTTATCTTGTTTGATTTAACTTATATATCAATTTTCACTTTTTACTTTTTTTTATGGTAAATAAAATTTCATTAATAATCGAAAGCAGATACAGATACGAGGTACTCAGAAAAGTGACAGAACCACTCCTGATGTCCTGAAATGGAACGAACATATTGCGCTAAAAAATCGCTGCTTGATAACGTCTCACAAAAATAAATAAAAACATCAGTTATTACTTAAGGTTGCGATTGCCATTTTATTTTTGCTATTAAATAAAATGACTCTAACATCCTTAATTTATTATTGTAAATTATCAAAATAGGTCTTTCTATCCAAATAGATTTTTCTTTGATGAATAAGGTAATAATGGAGTATTATTACCAAAACCAAAAAAGCCTAAAAATTAAAAGCCATAAAAGGAACAAGATTGGAACCGCTTTAACATAACAGACGTCAAGAATATCAGAGGAGATCGCCTGAGAAAACAATAACCAACTGCCCATAACATAATATCCAACAAAAACACAACTATTCGAATTCTAGAATAAAATCCTCTATTGATACTTAAAATAATACATATTAATTTTTAAATTCATGGTCAATTTCGGTTTAATTTCTATTTTGTTGGTTAGATAAATGAGTATTTTCAACATAATATTATCTCTATTTTTGGAGAAGAAAACCAACTATTAACTTTCTATTTTTACTCGATTTCTGATGGGATTTGATAACTAATATTTTGTTTAGACTAGATATGTCAAAATGAATTTATTAGTCAAATATTTGTTGGGTGGTACGGTATGAGCTTAAATTTTATGAGCAGATAAAAACAAGTTTTACATTTGACTAATAGTTTTGGTTGAAATAGTTTGACCCCAACAAGATAAAGCTCTAAAAATACGGTATACCAAAGATGTCCTAAATTTTCTAAAATGCATGGTAAAATAGTTGGGTATATAAATAAGTGTCCAAATAGATAGGAAATTAAAATTGTAAAAACACACATCAAAATGAAAATGGAAACCAATTCTTATGTTGTTTTGTTGATTGTTTATATGTTAGTTTTGATTTGTAGGATTGAAGGCAGTAATAATGGAACAATTTCAGCAGTTATAGCATTTGGGGATTCAATACTGGACACAGGTAATAACAACAATCTAAAGACAATGAGCAAGTGCAATTATATGCCTTATGGAAGGGATTTTCCTGGAGGATTACCAACCGGCAGATTTGGAAATGGAAAAGTTTTCTCTGACTTAATGGGTATTTATCTTCTTTACTCTTCTTTCTAACTCTTTAACCATAATATATAGGGTTGGTTCTATAAAAATTCACGACCTTTACATAAAATTTCATTTTAATTCGATTTTAAAAAATGGCATTTAAAGGCACGACTTTTCATTTTGTTTCGAATTTATCAGCAAAGTAAAATTCGGTGTATTTTTTATGAGTAAAAATTACTAATAGTACATACTCTAACTGTTTAGAAAGATAATAATATTTGATGTTAATTTATAATTTGAGTCTTTAATTAATGTTTTAATGAAAAACTTGGTCAACAAAAAAACACTAAAATGATAGGTTTGAAAAAAATAAAAAAACATGATTTTATATGACAACTTTTAAAGGTCGTGATTAAAATAAAATTTCGTGATTTTTTTTAATTAACCCTAATATATAATGCATCCAATTTTGGATTGTTGGACACCTTTTAAGAAAAAACTATCCTTTTTTAAAAGGAAAAAGGTACATTATGGCCCCTATAGTTGGAGTCCAAAAATATTTAAACCCTTGTGGTGGATTGCTTCTCACTTAAATCCTTTATGGTCACCGAAATTGGTATAAAAAGGATATTACCGTTACTTCTATCAAAAATTATGTTTGTTTTGAAAAATAAATATATATAAGCCCTTGTGGTAAAAACAAATTAAAACATTTAACTCATTATAGTTTAAAACAAGTACAATATTTTTTAAAATTAAAATAATTATTTACATTAAATATAATTATTTTGATTATTATAAAAATATTCAAAAATAATTATTATCTTTTTCAGTTTAATAAATGAATAGTTGATTTTTAGATATTTTTAATTTTTTTATGTCTTGTTTAATAGTAAAAAAAAATGATTTTCATAAACTTTATGCTAATTTTTATAATTTTATTTTTTGAATAATTTTTACTTTCTTTTTTTATGAATAATTTTTAATTTCTTTTTTTATGAATAATTTTTAATTTCTTTTATTGATAAAAAGTTATGTTTAGTTATTTAGTAGTATAAATTTTTATTTTCATGAAGAAACTATTTAATCACTTAGGATAATCTTTTATTTAATTATACTAAGTAAAAACCAATTCTAATAACATAATAGAAATTATTATTTGATTATACTACCTAAAAACTATATTAGCGTAATTAAATAACAATTATACTAAGCTATTATAATAATTAATTAACTTGTTTTATTTATTTAATTTTACTAAATATAAAATTCATTATAATTACCCAAAAGAAAAATTATGGTATTTGTGACATTATTTAAAAGTTATTATCTATTTTAAAATGAATAATTTGCTTTGTTGACAGCGGAAGGACTAGGAGTGAAAGAGTTGTTGCCAGCATATCTTGATCCCAATCTACAAGACGAAGACCTTCCCACAGGCGTTTGTTTCGCTTCTGGTGGTACAGGTTTTGACCCTATTACTTCTGGAATTCAGAATGTGATCCCACCTTCCCAACAACTTGATAATTTCAAAGAATATTTGTCCAGACTCCAAAATTGTGTCGGAAAAGATAGAGCCGATGAAATTATAGCAAACGCCCAATTTCTTATTTCCTTCGGCAATAATGATCTCGCAATTACCTATTTCGGTACCCATCTCCGACTAACACAAGACATTCCTGCTTACACTTCGCAGTTGGTCTCGATGGCTTCTACATTTGTTAACGACATTTACGCATTAGGCGCCCGAAGGATTGGGTTCTTGGGAACACTTCCGTTGGGGTGCTTACCATCAGCTACGGGGAGGTTAATGTGCCTAGAAAATGTAAACGAAGCAGCTCAGTTGTTCAATTCCAAACTCTCATCAGAGATGACTAATCTGAACCAGAATCTAAATGGAGCAAAAATATTCTATATTGATGTCTATACTCCACTTCTCGAAATTATCCGTGACCCTCCAAAATCAGGTTTCCTAGTGGCCAATGTTGGATGTTGCTGCCAAGGTTTAATGTCATGCCCGTTACCAGAAACTAATGTGTTTTGGGATTATGGTCATCCCAGTGAAAAAGCATATAAAATTATTATCAGTCAGCTCCTCCAAAATTCCGCATCCAACTTCTCTTGATCATCTTCTCTTCTAATTAGCTAGAAAACTTAGCAACAATATTCACTTTATTTTTTTGCTCATATTTTTTTCATTTCTTTTGTTGTATCCCCTTAACATTCAATTCAATTAATTCATCTTATTTTATTTGTCTCTTCAACATGTGATATTCAACAATATCGGTTTACAACAATTAAAAATAAAGAATCATTGTTGTGATCCTCCCAACTATATTACAACGTTTCCTTTGACCAATATTTTTTAAATTTTTATAATGTTTAAATTATCCAAATAAATTTCACATGAATCAAAATCTTTCTTAAAGAATTTAAAAATCAATAAAACATAAACATTCAACATAAAATTCTCAAGTTCAATGGTATAAATTATAATGTTTGATACAAGTATAGAAATCAAAATAGGCATGACAATGGGGAGGAAATTTCTTGTTTTCCATAGAAACCTACTCCTCGTATGGTTCGAATCCAATAAATTACCCTCATGTATACAGAAATGGGGGTAGTTAATTCTCCATCTACGGAAATGCAGAGAGGACGGTAGGTATAGTCTGCACCCCATAGAAATTTTCATTTCCGTTCCATGGGCACCGATATACACACATTTAATATAATTAACTTTTTATATCTGTATTCAATTAAATTTTATATATAATAAAAAATAGGTCTAATTACTTAAAAAAAACTCACCTTGTAAAATTTATTCATTTATACCCTGACCTAGGAAAAATTTCATTTGTATCTTTTTTTTTATTTTTCATTTTCGTCTCTACCCTAAAGAGCTAATTTGACCTCTTTTCATTTGGAAAAATATTCAAAATGATCCTTTATATTTAGCTTATATTCTAATTAAACATTAATATTATTAATTATTTATAATGTTTTCATCCTTTAATTAATTTAATTGTCAAAAATTTAAATTTTAGGGTACAGATGAAAACAAAAAATCAAAAAAATGGTACAAATGAACTTTTTCCTACGTGAGGGTATAAACAAAAAATATTATAAGGTGAGGGTTTTTTAAGTAATTAGGCCTAAAAAAATATAACATTGTATATAATTATATAGTAATCAAAATTAAAAATATAAATATGCAAGATAGCTGAAAGTTTAGTTGTAGATTTTCAAAATAAAAAAATAAAAATAAATGTTCATATTTTAAAATAAAAATTAACGGTAATTTTTTTATTATTAAGAAATAAGGTTTTTATTATCAAATAATTAAAGCAATTTTTAAGGACATTTATTATTACTCCCTCTATTTTAAATTAGTTGATGTTTTTAGAGTTGGCGCATATATTAAGCGGTTAATTAATTATGAGCAGAGTGGGATTCGGGGGCTGCTCGCCCAAACTTATGGCTGACTTCAGATCTGGAAAGGTTTCAAAAATGGAGTCGCCACCTAGTTCAACTAGGGAATGCCTTTTATACCGACTAGATAACCTTACTCGCTTATGAGTAAGATTATCGTGCATCGGACCAAAAGACCAGTTTTGTGGACCTCCCCGAACTCATGTGCTTGACTTATCTGTTACTAGTTTTATTTGTCGGACATATTCGTTTATCTCATCTCAACATTCAGTGGCAGGCCACAGAATATAATACTGGAAATATAAACAAGTCTGAAAGCATATAAACACATAGACTCGCATAGACTCAATCTGGACTTGTCATGCAAAGCAAGTAGCAGATACTTCTAAGCATACATTTAAACCTGGCGGTTTCTAACAAATAGCAAAAATCTGACTGGTCTGGATTGATTACATGCACAAAACCTAAACCGGGAGTCTAAATTTGATTGATTTTATTAGGTGATCTTGAATGCCCTATACAACCATATACTACTTTTTCGTGGTAGTTCTAAGATGTCTAAGTGATTGACTTGAATTGATTTGATTTAGCTAATTTAATGTGGTTAGTACTTTAGCCTGTTAATTTTGGATTTGGCATGGGCAGTTGGTATGCATACAAGGTGAGGAATACTTTTAAACCTCGTTGACTTTTTGAGTGCACTCGTGCGTGTTTAACCGTCTGAGTGGTCAGAATTTATAATATCCCGTGTTTTTCTATCATGGTTTCGTTGCGATTCCAGCTTGGTTTTGGATTATTTATGGTGGAATTAGTAAGTGTTACACTTTGTTTGGGGTATGAGTTGTATCTTGTATGTGTCACATGTGTCGTGTGGGCTTTCGCTGTCAATTTGATTGGTTTCCGAATAATTATTAGAGACGTGTTCACGAGCCTTCTGAATTTGTCATGCTTTAGTAAAACGTCCATATCTTCCAATTGCACCGTCGGATCAGGTTGCCGTTCGGATATGTTGTTCTTACAAGAAATTGCTAAAATCTGTGCGGTGGAGATAGGGTTTTGACGAGTAGGGATGGAGGTCGCGTTGGGTCTAACGCCCCTCACAAAGCGCCTCAGTCAGGTTTTGTATTTTTCTTGGGCACGA
Organism: Mercurialis annua; assembly: GCF_937616625.2. Classification (NCBI taxonomy): domain Eukaryota; kingdom Viridiplantae; phylum Streptophyta; class Magnoliopsida; order Malpighiales; family Euphorbiaceae; genus Mercurialis; species Mercurialis annua. The sequence continues at coordinate 18,373,770 of NC_065571.1, forward strand.
GGTGCGATTAGGCAACGCGCCTTCCAACGCGCCCCTCTGTCAAAATTAGTAATTTGACCTATAAAAAGATCCCTTATTCGACCTAAAACTCTCTCTTTCATTTTTCTAAAACCGTAGCTGACCCTAAACACTTTAGTTCTCTAAGATTGATAAATCATTCATTCTTTTCTCTCGTCTTTGGATCTTGGTAAGTGATTCACACGTCCTACTCTTGGTTTTATCACTACCCCATCATTTAATTTGATTCATGACTTGTTATTCCTTAATTTCCAGTGCTTGTGGAATTAGGAGGATCGTACCTTATCTAAATTCAGATTGTCCATTGGTTCATGTGATTTATTCTTATCGCGGGTACGTGCCGTTTCTTGCGTATAGCATTAGTTATTGTGATGTTTGGTTTTTGAATTTCTATATAAATCTGAGTATGTATGTTGAGATTGGATTATACTTTTGGTGTTTCGTATCAATTGTTGAATTTAAATGCTAGATTGTTTTGTATGTTTGTGCCATAGTTTTCCTACTATTTTGACATGATTATATTGGCTGTAAATGCATGTCCTAGGGCTGTGGTAACACTTAGAAAACTGATGTTATGGGTATTTAATTGATTGGGGAATCAAGTGTTGGTTTATTGGCTTGTATTGCATATGTATATAACGTTTGTTTAAATTTCTATTTGAGATTGTTGTTGTTGCCTATAATTGTTATAGAGATGTTTGTGATGGTTTTAGTATGATAATATTTTTTAAGATTGTCGGCAATCTATTCTTGATTATTTGTACACAAGTTATATTTTGCATGCCATGGTTATTTGATTGATATATGGATTGATTATTGGTTCAGATTTGAGTTAATGATTTAAATGTGTTATTTAATCATTGTTGGATTCATTTAAGATGTTGGATTGATGCTTAGTTGTTGTTGGCATTGCTTAGGCATGATGGATATGTGGTATAATGTTTTGTTACTAAGGCATGTTTGTGGCTTGTGATGTCATTTCTAGCATGTTTGTTATTTTAGATTTTATCCGACACTCTGGGTGCGTGTTGTTAATTGTTGACTGGTTAAGTAATGTTGAGTTCCATTGTTTTTTCAACATTGATGTTTTTTTATCAAATGAATTTCCGTATTTTACATATTGGTTTATGTTTTGGTTTCTTTGGATCGGGTTAGACTTGGGTCGCATGACATGTGAGTTGAACTTGGAAGTCTTGGTTGACTCGACTAAGTACCATTTTGGTTTATAAATGATTTTACCAAATGGCTTGAAAATGTTTTCGGATTATGTTTTCAAATGGAACTCAATAGGGCTTAACTTGTTGTATAGTTTTGGCTATGGTTTGAGTATGTGTGTTTACTCTGTATTTGTCTTATGCATTAACATTGATTTTTTTGTTGTGCTAGTCTTATGTGGTGTCTAGTACTCTTTAGAGTTAGGGGATGATATTAATTACGATTTATGTTTTCTAAGACTCGTCGACTGCTCGTGCGTCGGGTAGAATCAGGTTTAGTTGCTTGCCCAATTTTTCTCGTGGATTCGCAAGCAGTGAGTTTATATTTACTATTGACCGCTTTATTAAGTAAATTATATATATATATATATATATATATATATATATATATATATATATATATATATTATATACGCAGATTTAATACTGTTTTATTATTACGGTTTTTAGTTGGAACATGCTACCGAATGGGCATCATTAGGACTGCGTGCGCATCGGTATTAAGTTGGATAAAGGTATAAGTATCAGTATTGGATCCATATGTGTGGTTAGGGTAACTCGGTTGGAGCTCAGCTCTTGGGACTCCCATTTAAGGATTAAGTGCGGCCGGTTGTTACTCGGTTGGAGCCTAACTCTCAGAATCAGGCTTTTTGGATTAAAGTATATAAATTAGAATATTTGTGGTTTAGGGTTCCAACTGCTAATCTTAATGCTTATATAAAATGTTTTAACAGTTTTAAAGGTTATTCACTTAATAAATATAAATAGTGGTATGTACTCATTTCAGTATATTTGACCCCGTTGTTTTCCTAATTTTCCAGGATTATGATTTTGAGCACGTCTGATTGATCTCTAGCTTTCAAAATTCTGTGGAGGTCCACTTTTGGTTTTAAATAAAGATAGTCTTCCTTTTAATACTCTTAGACCGCAATAGTACTATGTTATGACTTTTATACTATTATAGACTGATGTTGTCAGGTTGGTCTAACTGTTTTTTATTGATGTTGGCATGATTATTACTTATAATATTTGATCTATATATAAGGCATGTTGTTGGAGTCTCGGATTTGTGCCGAGCAATTTGATTATATAATTGTTTATATAACTGCTAGACATAGGTTGAAGTCTCGGTTGCCCTCGAGCAGTGGTTTTCTTGCAGGTTTATATGTTTGAGTGGTTATCAGCAAGACTAACTACGGGTTTTGGTACAACCATACCCATACCCCAGTTCCGGTCACGATCTCTGAAATTGGGTCGTGGCACACGTTTGTCATCTTTAAATCAACAATTCGATGGGTCATGACAGAAACACATTACAGATTTTTGATAAATCAAAGCAAGCTGGAGTAATAGCTAATAAAAGAAGAAAATAATCAAATAATTTGCGAAAATTAAATAACTAAAATGGTAATTTGGCTGGTCCGTATACTACTTCTTCACTCTTAAAACTCTTCGACTAATATTTATGAAATTGAAATATCAACAGAGACACTTATCTTAGTAGTTTTACAATTCCGTTTCATTCTCAGAGTTATAATATTTGATCACTTTATCATATTGAGTGTTTATAGATTATGGATGACGTGATTCAATTAAATGAAGAGAATGACATGAAAATTTCTTCAAGCACAATTAATGGTGCATGTAATAAGAAAGATAAACAAACTAAAAGTAATAAACAGGTGAATGAAGAACCTAAAAGTGGAATGTCATTTGGCTCTCAAGAAGAAGCTTTTGATTATTATTTGAATTATGCAAAATAAAAGGGATTTGGAATTTTCAAGAGAACTTCAAAACGAGGAGATTATGGAAATTTAAAATATTTTACCTTCGCATGTGCTAAATCAAGGAAAACTAAAAGTGCTACAAGAAATATATTAAGAGCTCAACGATCAAGCAAGACAGATTATGAAGCAAAAATGAGATTAATATTGCATTCAAATGGGAATGTTGAAGTAACAACTATACATCTTGTTCATGATCATCAACTAGTCTAAGAAAGGTAAGATACTTTGAGTGCAACAAGAAGTTAGATGGGCATGTAAAGACAAGGCTTGAAATAAATGATCCAGCTGGAATAAATGTGAGTAGGAATTTTCATTCTTTTGTCGTTCATGCATGTGGTTGTGAAAATTTAACGTTCAGAGAAAAAGATTGTCGAAACTATATTGATAAGGCAAGACGAATGAGACTTGGGGCTAGTGATGCAGATGCAATTTGTAACTACTATATTGAAACTCAATATAAAGATTCAGATTTTTTTTAGGCAACAGAAGTCAATGATGAAAGCAGATTAAAAAAATATTTTAGGCAAACGGAAGGAGTAGAGCTGCTTATAAGGCATTTGGAGACGTTATCACTTTTGATACAACTTATTTGACTAATAAATATGATATGCATGTTGCTCCTTTTGTTGGAGTAAATCATCATGGGCAATCTATTTTGTTAGGATGTGGGCTATTAACTTCTGAAAATACTTAATCATTTGTATGGTTATTCCAGTAATGGCTAAAATGTATGTCAGGTTGTCATCCAAAAGCTATTATTACTAACCAATGCAAAGCTATGCAAAATGCAATTGAGATAGTGTTTCCTAAAACACGTCATAGATGGTGTTTATGGCATATATTAAAGAAATTGCTTGAAAAGTTAAGAGGTTATGCTGAATATGAAGAAATTAATGGTGTTCTAGAAAATGTTATTTATGACTTTTTGACAATAGACGATTTTGAAGAAGGATGGGCTCTAATGATTAAAGGTTATAATCTCTGTGGTGATGATTGGTTGCAAGGTTTGTATAGTGAAATGTAACATTGGATTCCCGCATATGTTAAAGATTCGTTTTGGGCAGGTATGTCGACCACTCAACATAGTGAAAGTATGAATTCACATTTTGATGGATATGTCAATTCAAAAACTACATTGAAGCAATTTGTTGAGAAATATGACAATGCTATGAAAAGTAGAGTGGAAAAAGAAAACTTAGCAGATTGTCATTCTTTCAACTCATGATATGAATGTATAAGCAATTATGAATTCGAAAAGTAATTTCAAGAAGTTTATACTAATGCAAAGTTCAAAGAGTTCTAAGAAGAGCTGAGAGAAGAAATTTATTGCTGTCCATATATGGTTGAAAAGAATGGTTCCATCCATACTTATGAAGTTGCTGAAGATCTAAGATTCGGAGACAAAAGGAAGGACGTCATCTTTATAGTAAATTTTAATAAAGTTGAATATGGAGTAAATTGCAAGTGTTGTTTATTCAATCTCAAAGGGATTTTATGAAGGCATGCGTTGTGTGTACTCACTTTAAGAAAATTTGAAAAAGTTCCATCTGGATATGTTTTAGCAAGATGGAGAAACGATTTGAAGCATTGATACAATTTTGTTAAAAGTATTTATAATAATACTAGTTAAGAATCACTGCGATATGAAAAAATGTGTAGTAAATTCCATGAGATTGTCGTTCTTGCTGCAGATGATGAAGGAAAATATGAAGGTGTTATGAAAAACATGCTAGAATTGAAGGGGATAGTTGGTACTAATGGATCATCATTTTCTTGTGATAAGTATAGTCAAGCTAAGACAGAATCAAAAGATATTCTGAATCATAATGATAAAGGTAAATAAGGTATTAAGTCCATTAATTACACGGAGAAAGGGTCGTCCCCCACCAAAAAAAGAATATCGAGGTTGGAGTAAGTAATACAAAAAGTTAAAGATAAGAGAAAAAGTAGTCAATCTAAAGAAACTATTCCAAAAAAATCACCTAAAAAAGTACGCAACTTATAAATATATGAATTAAAAAATTTATTTATATCATCGTATAAAAAAATTATATGTTATATATTATCGAAATACTCAGGTTAAGGTTGGTCAAAAAGATAAATACATTAAAATCAACTGAAAATTCTGCACAATTTTTTGATGAATTAAGGACTTCAAAATATATAGACTCAATGGTATGTTATTTTTAAATAAAATTACAATTTAGCCCATATTTCACATTATGGAATTTATTTTGTTCTCATGACAGTTGTTCTTTTGAATAGGCAAATCATCAGAATTACTTAGGCATCGATCATCCAATTGGACAAGTAAAGGATTCACATTTAATAGGATATATCAACTTATGGAGGAACTCAATGCACTTATTCCAGGAAACTATAAGTAGCCAAGAAACTTAATCCATAGAAAAATATCGAGGTTGGAGTAACTTATACAACAATTTAAAGATAAGAGAAAAAGTAGACAATCTAAAGAAACTATTCCAAAAAATCACTTAAAGAAGTACGCAACTTATAAATATATGAATTCAAAAATTTATTTATATCATCGTATAAAAAAAATTTATATGTTATATATTATTGAAATACTCAGGTTAAGGTTGGTCAAAAAGATAAATACACTAAAATCAACTGAAAATTCAGCACAGTTTTTTGATGAATTAAGGACTTCAAAAAATATAGACTCAATGGTATGTTATTTTTAAACAAAATTACAATTTAGCCCATATTTTACATTATGGAATTTATTTTGTTCTCACGACAGTTGTTCTTTTAAATAGGCAAATCATCAGAATTACTTAGGCATCGATCATCCAATTGGACAAGTAAATGATTCACACTTAATAGGATATATCAACTTATGGAGGAACTCAATGCACTTATTCCAGGAAACTAAATGTAGCCAAGAAACTTAATCCATAAATATGTTTTATAATATTCTATTTAATGAATTCATTTGATTTATTTTGTAATGTTGTCTCAATTTTTAGGATTATCCTACTCCACTTGATGTTGAGAAACCTGCTATGTTACATGCCCATAGTCAAGTATTCCCCAAAAGACATTACAAGTAAATGTTTGATATTTTAAAATATCCATTTTGATCAAAGTATATGTTGGTATAATGTCCTTTTAAAGTGCATATTTTGTTATTTTATTTGCAGGAACCACTTTTTCCTTAATTTAAAGATGGGTCAACAGTCTTCCAAACAATTTGACTGGTAGAAATTTGAGAACAAGCACAACGCAAGCAATTTGGGTGAGCGAATGGCTATGAAAGGGATGTTTAATTGATGATTTTTTCATTAAAATGTGATGTTTTGAAACATATTGTAAACTAAAATTCAATATCGTTCTTAATGGTACATGTGGTTCCAGTTGGACCTGTTCATTTTTATGTTAGCAGGACTATATGTTATATATCATCTTGAGAATTGTATGTTGGCATATTTAAAAATTATAATTTTGTAAGACAATGAATTTCTTTCAGGCATTTCTTCGAACACATGGTGTACACAAGATAAATTTAACATACAAAATACATATTAGTAAAGACTATTCCCACAAAAGAATTAGAACCATTAACAAAGCACATCAAATTTGATTACTCTATTTTACTTCAACTATATAAAATATTTAATAGTTTGAATTTTATTTTATAAACTTAATTGGCGATAATAGTTAATGAGTAAAACTACACTTAAAATTAAAAGCAAAATTGCAATTCTCGGTATAACTTATGAATTTCTTGTTGCCATCATGGCCTTTTAGAAGATCTAGCAGGAACACAAGCATTCTTTTAGGATCTTCAAGCTGCCAAAATGTTTATTAATTCGCCAGCACTCAATTGTTTTTTGGACGAGAGAACTCATTTATTTAATACACCATTTTCATCTTAAAAATAACTCAGTCATCATCTTCCTTACTCACGGACATCGTATTTCGAATCTCTGACAGGCAGGAGGATGGTTGACTCTCCTCCGCCCACTTTTTTACAATTTTTTTTCAAGAAGCACAGTTGTAGTAAACAATGAATGAAACGGAAACAAAATATAAGTATGATATATAAATAAATTAAAAGAAGTGCCACATGTGTAATGGATGGCGGTATTTTTTGCTGGGTTAAGTAGCATTTTCCTTAAGTTTTTTTCTAATATTTATGAAATTAAAATACCAACAGAGATACTAAACTTAGTAGGTTTGCATGTTTCATACTCAGAGTTATAATATTTGATCAGTTTATCATATTGATTGTTCATAGATTATGGATGACGTGATTAAATTAAATTAAGAGATTGACATGGACATTTCTTCAAGAATAAATAATGGTTCATGTGATGAGAAAGATAAACAAACTGAAAGTGATAAACAGGTGATTGAAGAACCTAAAATTTGAATGTCATTTGCCTCTCAAAAAGAAGTTATTGATTATTATTTGAATTATGCAAAGCAAAAGGGATTTGGAATTTTCAAGAGAACTTCAAAACGAGGAGATGATGTAAATTTAGAATATTTTACTTTCGCATGTGCTAAATCAAGGAAAACTAAAAGTACTACAAGAAATATATTAAGAGCTCAACGATCAAGCAAGACAGGTTGTGAAGAAAAAATGAGATTAACATTGCAGTCAAAATGAAAATGTTGAAGTAACAACTATACATCTTGTTCATGATCATCAACTAGTCTAGGAAAGGTAAGACACTTTAAATGCAACAAGAAGTTAAATGGAAATGTAAAGATAAGGCTTCAAATAAATGATCAAGTTGGAATAAATTTGAGTAAGAATTTTCATTCTTTTGTCGTTCAAGCATATGGTTGTGAAAATTTAACGTTCGGAGAAAAAGATTGTCGAAACTATATTGATAAGGCAAGAAGAATGAGATTTTGGGGCTAGTGATGCAGATGTAATTCGTAACTACTATATTGAAACTCAATATAAAGATCCAGATTTTTTTTATGCAACAGAAGTCAATGATGAAAGCAGATTAAATATATGTTTTAGGCTGACGGTAGGAGTAGAGCTGCTTATAAGGCATTTGGAGATGTTATCACTTTTGATACAGCTTATTTGACTAATAAATATGATATGATGATTGTTGCTCCTTTTGTTGGAGTAAATCATCATGGGAAATCTATTTTGTTAGGATGTGGGCTATTAACTTCTGAAAATACTTAATCATTCGTATGGTTATTCCAGTCATGGCTAAAATGTATGTTAGGTTGTCATCCAAAAGCTATTATCACTAACCAATGCAAATGTCACGACCCAAAATATTGAGCCGCAACCGGCGCTAGGGAACGGGAGTGGTAGCTCCGGAACCCGTAGCAAGCCTAAAATCACTATTAATTTTTCGCAAATAATAAACAATTATCATAAAGCAACAGAAGCAAGTATATATAACATGTATACATAAACATTTACACTAACTATTCAAAAACCTCGCGGGCTATAGTTACCGTACCTTGTACGAACTGGCCTCGCGGTACTGTATCTATCAGTTAGTGTATCCAACATATCACCGGCATCTGGTGCCGTGCACAACATATAAAACACGTAGCCTACAAAAACCTATAAACAGGACAGCAAGGATATGTACAACAAGAATACACTGCTGTTTAGGCTACGACTCTGTCAACGCGGGACTACTACTGCAGCATTCACAGAAGTCAGAAACTATACATACACAGCTGACTTCTGGACTTCAAAATTGGCCTCTAGCTAAGTCCACACACTAAGCACCTGGAAACAGCAAAGGTGAGGGGTCAGTATTTGGGAAAATACTAAGTGAGTTCGCATTTACTAACGGTATTATTATAAAATATAGTATCGCGTCTCAAGAAAATATTAATATAAAACATATAAACATGCATTTGATCCGTATGAAACTAATATCCTAGCATGCGACACATCTCTCGAATAATCATTATCATTCAACCCAATCGTAAATATCAATCGCGAGTCCAACTCGCTGGTGGCCCAGCCACTAGATACGGGGACTCCAGACTACACCGTAGCCGAGTACTCACTCGTATCAAATCATATACCCAATCGTAAATTTCATATTCATCATCAGCTCCCAGCTATGTCAAGTCATTTCTTAATGCAAACATACTAGACTGACTCGATACTGGTGATCACACAGCCTATTGACACCCAATAGGTAGCTAGTTTCTTCGGATTGCATGCTAGTTCTCGTAAATAAACTTAATGGAAACATATAACATTTAATCAAATCATATAACATGCGATGCGTAAAAACAGTATACATATCTATATAAAATAACTTTACATATATAATACACGAAAGTAAAATGCAACTCACAGTGACCGCAATCCAGTCACAAATATGGTCGATGAAATGATATGCCCTCGCTGGTCCGCTTCTACTGACTCCACTACTCGCTGACACGTCTGATAAATCGTTAATAGTTAGACGTGATTCTCGCATTCTTATACGTATAATACTTTTAAGTTTTGGGATTTAATTTCATTTTATACTTATTTACGTATTCGATATCTCTAGTCGTAGAGACAACTTAGCGAATACCATATCTCATAATTGAGAATCGCTTAATGTCCTTGACGTTTTCCATTATTGTTATTTATTATCTAAAACGTCGAGCTACTCTCGAGATTAATGATTCTCAAAGTCTGAAACCCGTCCTTTAGAGTCAAATTACTCAAAACGTCAAATACCTAGGTCAATTATAGTTTGCATACGCATGGAGGTGAGTCGGGGTGTACGGGCGTGCCCTTCGGTAGGTACACGTTCGTGTACTCAAGTACACGTTCGTGCACCTCACTGGTGCACGTTCGTGTACTCCCAATACACGTTCGTGCACCATAAAAAGTGCACGTTCGTGTACTTTAGGTACACGATCGTGTACCTTGCTAGGTGCACGTTCGTGTACTTCCAATACACGTTCGTGCACCCGTGGTGCACGGTCGTGCACCACGTACACAGCTCCCCGGAAGTCGATTTTCGGGGTTTTATCACCATTCCGACGTGCTTCACACACCCATACTCAATACCCATCTCTCGGTTTCTTCAAAAACGCCATAATAACTTCAAAAACGTCAAATTCAACCCAAAATCATAATCTCATGAAAACAGCCCTATATAATCGAATTTATCACCAATTCTCGAGATATTTACCTTAAAACGAAGCTTAGGATTGATAGAGCTCTCGATTCTGAAAAGATCGCCGCGAAAATCACTAGAATCGGACGTCGAACGGAGAAACGGCGGCGAAACGATCGTGGTCGAGGGTTTTTCGTCGTTCTGGAGCTTTCTCTTCTTCTGATCTCTTCTTTCATATTTCACTTCTTATATAATTTGGCTAAAGTGCCACTTTGATCCTTGTTCTTTTTGTTTACTATCATTTATCCTTTAAACTTTTCTTTTATTCGATTTAGTCCATAACTAAATCGATAAATCCTTTTATTATAACTTATACGTATTATTTATATCCAATAAATAATACGAAACTCGATATTAATACTTTCCCGTCAAAATCCCAAAATTTCCATTTTCGACACAAAGTGGCTAAATTACCACTTTGGTCCCTGTACTTTATTTTGGACTTTTCTTGACATTTTTCCTTTTAATTCCAATTCTAACTTTAGAATTGAAATATAACCTTAATTTTCTCATAGTTAGTTTCTCGCAACCGACCTACTTGAAACTTATTTATCTTAATTTTATCAAAATCTTTCCGATTTCGCCACTCTGGCGAATCTAAACTGGACACGTGGTCCAATTAGATAATTAAATATTTTGGGGAATTACATTCTTCCCCCCTTATAAAAATTCGTCCTCGAATTTTCATAAATCTTGTTGGGATCTTAACTTATTCTTACAGTTTCCTTGACGTCCATTAATACGTTTTGATCGCAGCTTTTCCTTTTACTTAACTTTTAGTTTTCCATGCACAGCTATAACTTCATACTTGTTGCTAATCGATTGTCCATTCAACTCTTGATAGTTGCTTACTGTTACGTTATCGAGAATTCTCTTACTGGTACCTTCGTCTCATCTGTTATCTTTTCCGAGATAGAATGGTCCTTGGATGTATTCTTGATGTCATAGTCCTTACATCATTGCCACCTAGTTGTCACTAATCATAATCTAATGTTTTCTCGTTTCATCATTTCATTCTTAGTAGCCATAGGGTTGCTACTCGTCTCCTTTATACGTGAATGGTCACGACGTGTCAATTTCATCTTAATGACGTACTTACTTTATGCGTATTCCTATAAATATTTTCTCTCATAATCATAACTTGCAGTTATGATCTTTACTATCGTCTGTAATTATCACTTTTCTTTCTTAACTGGTTTTTGTCATTTCTCACTCCTTTCTATCATTGTCTGACACTTCATTCCTCATTAATCAATCTTTCTCAATTTGTATCATGTCTAACACCCTCTCTGTCTCTTAACGTAACTAAGCCTGATACATTTTTCACTATCTTCCACTCCTCTTTCTTTACTCCTTTAAGCTATCGTGATTTTCACGTCGTTCCTTTGGTCGTGATTCTTCGTCCCTTACCATTGTCTTAAACGTTTCATTTCACGTTACTTTTAGTCGTGTGGCTTGTACAATTGCCTTTGTTTGCTAGAACTACTCATATTCTTATCCTTTTCACTTCTCTCTAGTTTCTCCTTTGAGGTTCGCCTCAAATCTCTTATTGACTTTTTAGTCAACGGTGTTCTTCCTTTACGTCACAGTTTCCTATTCATGTTGACCTCATAAGAATTTCATATGTTTCTTTACCATTTAACTGTTTCGAGAATCTTTCTCGTTAATTAACTTCATCTTTAACTAATTCAGTAAATCCTTAATAACTTATTTGCTTCTTCTTTTTTATCGTCATTCCTTCCTACTATATAATCTACTTCCTCTCTCGTCTTATACTTCTTCTTCTTACTCTCGAATAGCTTCGTAACTTTATCCTCATTCTTCAAGGTATCATCTTAATATTAATTACGATCATTTCTTAGTTTGTCCTTATTCTGTCTTTCATCTTCTTCTCGAAGTGTTTCCTTAACACTTATATCATGATTCTAATTATTCTTTTAAATAACTTGATTTCTCTGTACTAGCATCATCTCTCGTTCTTATGACATCATGGCCTCTTGGATATAATTTACTCTTATCTGTTCAATAACAATGAAGTATCATCTTATCTTTTACTTACTGTGTTCATTGTGTCCTTCCTTCATTTATAATAGCCCCATTATTGCTGTTTTATTCTGGTAATCCTCCTGACGTATTTCTAGAACTTTCCACTTCTCTAATCATCTTACTAAATCTTAAGGGTATATGATTTTCCTCATTATATTTTCTTTCATATTATCAACAATTCTTATATTTATTGGCACATATGCCCATACATGTGCCTTTCTCTTTATATTAAGTCTTATAGCTTAACTTTTCTCCTCTCTATTAACGCAATTTACAGCTTTTAATGCTGATACTAGTGACTTCACTTAATATCAGTCCATTAGTATTATTATCTCTCTTGATCTATCCAACTTCGAACCTTTACATCTTATTGGATTATCTTCTTCATCGTTCATATCCCTTCTCTTTCTACTTCTGTATCTTCAAACACGGATATTGATAAGGTTATATATCCTTTTAATATCACTTGAGGTTCATCACTCATATTATCGTCTTCTCGTCCCTTATACTTTCAATTTCCTTTCTCTAATATATTTCTCGTTCGATACGTTACTTATTTCACCATAGGAATAATCCTTATACTCTTCATCCTTGCGTATTTGTTACGTTTCTTTCGTCTAACATGACTCTCCGTCATTTCATCCTTTATTTTATCATAAGGATAATTACTATATCCTTAAATATTGCCAGCGCATTGCATCTTGACTGTGTTCGCTCTCCGGCAATAACTCCTCGTTCACATTTCACTGTAGCTCCCTTAGCATTATTGCAATTATCATTAACAGGGCTTTATTCTGTTATTGGGATTTGCTTTTAAATTTTATTCTTATTTACTAAGAACATTTTATTATCCGTCGCAGAGTTTCACATCTGAGTTCACTTACTAACAAAAGATTTCAAAACATTCTTTGGCTGGCCAGCTCTTTTAAACCACTTTTCATAAATCGTTTGAAATCATTAGTACAATTGTAGCTCAGAGTGATGACACCTCTCATCACCAAAGAGTTGCTCGAAATCGCATTTTCTTCATCATTACGAAAATATGATGCATGGTCTATATTTTGAAAATCATTCTTTTATGCATTCCTATCGTGATTATGCAATGTCATATGCGATGTCTGAGCACAATCGTACTTTGAAAAATCTTAAGAATTCTTCATACTTTTCATAAAACATAAGTTTACTCCAGATTGTACACTCTGCGACTATTAACGGCTTTCTTCATTATTATTGGGTACATTTCAAATTTTTGTATTGCTGTCACCTTCTGTCATTTTCCTGACTATTCTTCTGTCACATCACTCCTTTCTCCATGTCTCTGATAACTCAATTCACTTCAAAGTTCTTTATTGCCGTCATCCCTACATCCACTCCTTCGGTACACTATATCATATTCTATACAAACGCAGGTACCGATGTTCTACATCGATTACCTTTTAGTAAACCATCTTTTTCTTCACATGTTCTAGAACGTAAGATAGGAATTACGTTCGCGATAGTGTATTATGTATTGTTTATTATATGATTGCTGTTGCAAATTATGTTTATATATTCTTTTATTAGTCGCGTGTTTATTAACATCGCTTCCTATAGGCCCTACCTGTCTGAGGTATTATCCTATAGGTACATTCTACTCGTTATGCTCTATCATGCATGCAGTAAACATATACACAACAATGCAACATATAAACACAAATACTCAAAGCATATTAGTCATTTGATATCGGGGTTGCCTGATGTGGAACGCTAGGTTTCCTAATAATTATTCCAGTGTGTCGACCCTTAACTCTTCTACTGGAGTTACTTCCACCTCTATGCACGGAGTGGGGGTTAGTCCTAATACCAGAGGATCAACTAGTATAATCTGGATAGAACGCACATCTGAAAAAGTAGGGTCGAACAGGATTGCCATCCCACTCGCGGTCAGCCTCGATCTTACGGGCCATCATAGTGGGCGTTCCAAATTCGTGAACATACTCATATAGCTCATCAAACTCGAGTCCCAAACCCCTAACGTATCTACGGTTAATCGTCCTATTATCTTCATTAAGGTCTAGAACTCTTTTGTCCATACGCAGAAAGTCAGAGGAATACAGTCCCATTGTTAGTATTCCTCTAGAAAAGGAGTGCATTTGCCTCCTAACCTGATTCAAAACCACTTGTGCCTGGCCATATGCTAGCCCTCCATCTTCTCTCAAATTACGGTACCTCCGCACATTGGACCAGAAATGTTCACTTCGGTACTCCTCAACGTCTGACCCGTCTAACAATTCTTCTTCTTCTAAGTCCTACTCAGGATTCTCCTCACTTTCTTCACTGTACTCCATTTCAAGCAAGTGAGTTCTACCTCTAACCCTAGAAGAACTACCACTTTCTGATACTGACATGAAACCATTCTGATATATCTCAGATGATCTCCCAATATCTATGTGGAATCCATTCTGGTGGATGCCAGATGGTCCGCCTACTTCGTTATGAAATCCATTCTGATATATAGGAGGCGCTTCCTCCTGTTTCTCTGCAGCATGTAGCTGAGCTCCATTTTGCCCAGACATGCTGAAAAGAAACAATTCCTAACGTCACCGACCATCTGAGCCCCTTTTTCGTTGCTTAACTTCAATACCAACTTATAAGGTGTTATAAACATTTAACATTAAATCAATCTGTACGTAATTTGCAAATACGTAATCACTAAATACCCCTTGCACAAATAATAAACACTTAGTTGCCTTAGTCATCCGTATAAAGAGATACTAGTCACTTGCTAGCTTAATAGTCCTGGTTCGCGCGCGTTATACCATATACTACTAATGCACATATCAAATGAATGCAGACAACTAAGGTCCGACTCTCTGCTGCAGTAGTTCCTAGGTTTACTTACTGACAGAGTATTCAAAGTCAAATAGACATTCAAACACAACTGGCAGTGGTAACTAGACCAACTGCTCTCAAACAAACACTGAAACAAACTTGCAGTGGTAACTGGACCAACTGCTCTGATACCAACATTGTCACGACCCAAAATATTGAGCCGCAACCGGTGCTAGGGAACGGGAGTGGTAGCTCCGGAACCCGTAGCAAGCCTAAAATCACTATTAATTTTTCGCAAATAATAAACAATTATCACAAAGCAACAAAAGCAAGTATACATAACATGTATACACAAACATTTACACTAACTGTTCAAAAACCTCGCGGGCTCTAGTTACCGTACCTTGTACGAACTGGCCTCGCGGTACTATATCTATCAGTTAGTGTATCCAACATATCACCGGCATCTGGTGCCGTGCACAACATATAAAACACGTAGCCTACAAAAACCTATAAACAGGACAACAAGGATATGTACAACAAGAATACACTGCTGTCTAGGCTACGACTCTGTCAACGCGGGACTACTACTGCAGCATTCACAGAAGTCAGAAACTATACATACACAGCTGACTTCTGGACTTCAAAATTGGCCTCTAGCTAAGTCCACACACTAAGCACCTGGAAACAGCAAAGGTGAGGGGTCAGTATTTGGGAAAATACTGAATGAGTTCGCATTTACTAACGGTATTATTATAAAATATAGCATCGCATCTCAATAAAATATTAATATAAAACATATAAACATGTATTTGATCCGTATGAAACTAATATCCTAGCATGCGACACATCTCTCGAATAATCATTATCATTCAACCCAATCGTAAATATCAATCGCGAGTCCAACTCGCTGGTGGCCCAGCCACTAGATACGGGGACTCCAGACTACACCGTAGCCGAGTACTCACTCGTATCAAATCATATACCCAATCGTAAATTTCATATTCATCATCAGCTCCCAGCTATGTCAAGTCATTTCTTAATGCAAACATACTAGACTAACTCGATACTGGTGATCACACAGCCTATTGACACCCAATAGGTAGCTAGTTTCTTCGGATCGCATACTAGTTCTCGTAAATAAACTTAATGGAAACATATAACATTTAATCAAATCATATAACATGCGATGCGTAAAAACAGTATACATATCTATATAAAATAACTTTACATATATAATACACGAAAGTAAAATGCAACTCACAGTGACCACAATCCAATCACAAATATGGTCGATGAAATGATATGCCCTCGCTGGTCCGCTTCTACTGACTCCACTACTCGCTGACACGTCTGATAAATCGTTAATAGTTAGACGTGATTCTCGCATTCTTATACGTATAATACTTTTAAGTTTTGGGATTTAATTTCATTTTATACTTATTTACGTATTCGATATCTCTAGTCGTAGAGACAACTTAGCGAATACCATATCTCATAATTGAGAATCGCTTAATGTCCTTGACGTTTTCCATTATTGTTATTTATTATCTAAAACGTCGAGCTACTCTCGAGATTAATGATTCTCAAAGTCTAAAACCCGTCCTTTAGAGTCAAATTACTCAAAACGTCAAATACCTAGATCAATTATAGTTTGCATACGCATGGAGGTGAGTCGGGGTGTACGGGCGTGCCCTTCGGTAGGTACACGTTCGTGTACTCAAGTACACGTTCGTGCACCTCACTGGTGCACGTTCGTGTACTCCCAGTACACGTTCGTGCACCATAAAAAGTGCATGTTCGTGTACTTTAGGTACACGATCGTGTACCTTGCTAGGTGCACGTTCGTGTACTTCCAGTACACGTTCGTGCACCCGTAAAAGATCTAGCAAGAACACAAGCATTCTTTTAGAATTTTCAAGCTGCCAAAGTGTTTATTAATTCGCCAGCTCTCAAATTCTTTTTTTTTTGGCGAGGGCACTCATTTATTTAATACACCATTCTCATCTTAAAAATAACCAGTCATCATCTTCCTTACTCATGGCAACCGTATTCCAGAATATCTAACCGGCACGAGGACGGTTGACTCTCCTCCGCCCACTTTTTTACCTTTTCTTTTCAAGAAACACAGTTGTAGTAAACAGTGAATGAAACGGAAACAAAATATAAGTACGATAGATAAATAAATGAAAATAAGTTGGGAAATGGATGGCGGTATTTTTTGTTGGGTTAAGTAGCATTTTTCTTTACTCGAACAGGTTACATTATGCTACCTCTTTAACTCGAGGTTATTAATTGGCTCCTCGTGCAAGGCTGGAGAGTTATGTTAATGGTTTTATTCAATTTCTATTGGTTATATTATTTTTAGTATCGCAAGGATAACGTCATGTTGCATTCAGGTTTATTTTTCCAATTAGATCAATGCGTTTATTCAGTAGATTTATTAGAATGCTTATTTTTTCTTTCAATTTTGTATATTTTTAATTTTTATGTATTTCGGTAGCAAGATAAGTGATTTAGTTGCTAAAACAGTATCAACCTAGTTCAAATAATTGTATATGTCCTTCAAATCTCTAATAGATTGAGCTCAAATCTTAATTGAAATCAATACCTTAAAAATAAACATCTCTAAATTGAAAATGTGCATGATTGATGAAGGACAATTAAGCAAACACATTCAATCTCTAGTTAAACGAATCAAACAAAAAGAAACTAATAGAAAATGCATGTGATTACAATAATTAAACAAATGTATCAATAAGATACATTATTGTTATTACAAAAGCATATATTAAACCAACCATAACAAAACATAAAATAAAAGGACTCATCTAACTTGCTTGAAGCTAAAAACAGCTACACCTCCACATAAAATTTGCACAAGCTGATTGTGCATCTTTGTTGCTACATGGTGATCGGCTGGCATTACTAATTCAAGCAAATTCAGATTACGAACCTATTTAAATAAATACTTATTCAATAGTTAGACAACCTTTCATGAAAACCACGCAAATTTAACACTCTTTACTCAGTCTTCTATTCAACTTCTTTCTTTGGAGCTTCCACTTCTAGTTCTACTGCCGGTGCTGCTTTTGGTGCAGTTTTCGGTGTCGGTGCTGGTGCTGGTGCCTCTTTTGCTTCCTCCTCCTTTGGAGCTTCTTTTGTAGTCTCTTCGACAGCAACACATGTTTTCTCAACAGTTTCTTCAGGTTTTTCTTCTTCCGTTTCAATTACTTCAATCAAAGATTGTTGGTCACCTTCCGGTACAGCAACTGGTTTTTTATCCTTTGGTTTTTCCTCTGCTACTGCTGGTGCTGCTACTGTCGGCGCTGCAACTTTCCGTACTGCTACTGCCGGTGCTGCTACTGCCGGTGCTGCTACTTTCAGTGCTGCAATTGCTGGTGCTGCTACTGCCGGTGCTGCTACTTTCAGTGCTGCTACTTTCGGTGCTGCAATTGCCGGTGCTGCTACTGCCGGTGCTGCTACTTTCAGTGCTGCTACTTTCGGTGCTGCAATTGTCGGTGCTGCTACTGCCGGTTCTGCTACTTTCGGTACTGCTACTGCCGGTGCTGCTACTGCCGGAGCTGCTACTGCCGGTGCTGCTACTGCCGGAGCTGCAACTGCCGGTGCTGCTACTGCCGGTGTTGCAACTGCCGGTGATGCAACTGCCACTGCTGCAATTGTCGGTACTGCTACTCCCGGTGCTGCAACTGGCAGTACTACTATTGTCGGCGCTGCTACTTCCGGTGCTGCTACTTTCAGTGCTACTATTGTCGGTGATGCTACCGTTGGTGCAACAATAACTTCAACACTCTCTCGTGCCTTTAATTCTTCAACTTTCTCCTTGGCTGGATGTCCTATCTGAGATGGCACAACCTGAATATTATTTTGTACCTCGTCAATGAAGAATCTTACAGCAGTAAAATTTAACCCTACTATGTTAGACGGTTCTTCAACTAATATCAAAGCTTTCTTTTTTAGTTCAACTATCAAAATATTCAACCAGCTGATAATATATAATGACCATTGTTTAAAATCTTGATTTGTGTTTTCCCAAGTTGCATCAAATCTCTATTCCATCGAAACATTTTCTGTTTCGAAAATGTGATGGAAA
Organism: Mercurialis annua; assembly: GCF_937616625.2. NCBI lineage: Eukaryota > Viridiplantae > Streptophyta > Magnoliopsida > Malpighiales > Euphorbiaceae > Mercurialis > Mercurialis annua. The sequence goes on from NC_065571.1 coordinate 18,392,902, forward strand.
CTGAATCACGAAACTTCATTTTTAATATGAATAACTTTAATTTTAAACATATATAAATAACTTTAAAAATAAAAATGTTTTCCCTCGTTCATATACAAGTTTTCTTTTTTTCTTCATATCTGTGTCCATGCGATATAGGTTTTTCCTTATAGAAAAACATTCACATATCTTGATCCTGATTAGTGTTAAATCCGTATATGTCTAATATAGTTGCCAATATATATCATATATTGTATATAAATACGTGAAAAAATTACATTTTAGAAAAATTTATTAATGAGTTACCTCGACTGCTGCCATTGAAACTGGAGAAATTAAAGAAAAATACTAAAAAGATTGTAAAACTAAGAAGAACACAACTGAGAGAAGTGGAGAGTGTAACAAAGAGATTTGAATGTTTGATGGAAAAATGAAGAATGAGAGTCATTTTATAGGCAAGTTTTTAAGAAAGAGGTGAGAAGCGCTGCTTTAAGAATCTTGGGACTTGACATCTCACTCACTCCATTCAAACACTAGTTATTAGGTCAAATCTATTTTTAAGTCCTTATAATTTTTTTTCATCCTTAATAAATGAGTTTATTTTTTTATTTAACCTTTGTACTTTTAAAAATAATTTTATTTATAAAAGCACAGAAGTGTGAAGGACTAAATAATTTTTTTTTAAAAGTATAGAAATTAAGTGCAAAAATAAAAAACTTCATAAAATTATTTTTAAAAATATAAAAATTAAATAAAAAAATAAAAACACTTGAAAATAAAATAAAATCAATTAAAAAATTTAGGAATTTTAGGATAGAGTAAGCTTATTTTTAATTGCAAATAGTGTTAACCGAAATTATTTCAAATTTAATTTTTAGTGATAAAGGAATTGTAATTTTATAGAGGTATCTCATTTTTTTTTTTTAATTTTTATTGCTTATTAATCACTTTTTATAATTAAATCACATGCATTCATGACCACATAAAACTAATCAAATATTTATTTTCTTAATAAAACTGAAATATACAAAATTATTAATGGAACTTGAACTTTAACTTTTAAAACTGAAACCCCTATCCCTAAAATTAAATTAATATAGAATAATATTATCAAATGGTTTAATTATTTTAAAATATTTCACATTATGATCTTTTTGTTTATATTATAAATTTATAAAATTGTTAAGTTATTTTATTTTAAAATTTTTAGTTTCAGTTTTATCAAATTTTTTAAATCATAGTTTTTTTCAATTTAAAAAAGTTCAAATATGTTCTTTATATTTAACATATAGCCTCAATTATTAATACTTTTTAATAATATTAAGAGATTATTTAGAGTATATGTCAAATATGAAGAACATATTTAGATTTTTTTTTTAAATTCGAAAAATCTAATTCAAAAAAATAGATAAATAAGATAAAATTGAAGATTTTGAAAGTTTGTAATATATGTTTTGAATAATTACACCTTATTAAAAAATTTATTAGACATGATATATTTTCATTTGAAGAGTGATTAGCATTTTTAATTTTCCTTGTTCAATTTAATTTAAAATATTTTTTTTGAGTGTTCTATTTTAATTGTTAATTTCCATTAATAATAAGATTTCGTATTCTATATTATCTCTAGGTAGCCTTTTGATTTGAGAAAAGACGAATAATAAATGGAGGCCATTTTCAGCTAAGCCATCATCTTGCTTTTGGTTTTTGTGCTTTGTGCATGTAGGTCACCATAATTAATTATTTCAAGAGTATGGGCTTTGTGCATGTACTTCTCATTTACTTAACCTTTTTTTTTAAAAAAATATCATCAATATATATTCCTTTTAATTATGTCAATCCATTTTGAAATTTTCTACTTTTATGTTTTTATTGTTCAATAATCAATCGTGACATCTCACAACATTCCCTAAAACAACTCACTAAACCTTTTAAATTTTGTTAATTGTGCCAGTAAACTTCTTTTTATCCAAAAATAACCAAAATATTCCTAAATTTTATAATAAAAAATCAAATAAACTCAATCCAATCAAATTTAAGATCACCACCCAACCAAATCATACATAATTATCCACTCAACTAAATCAAAACTAAACCATCAACCTATCCAACTAAACCAACCAAACCATGAAAAATGTTAGAATAAAAGATCACTTTACCCTCTGAATTTGGCACAAAGTATCAAAAACGTGCAAATTGAAAAAACCGGATCACTTTTACCCTGAACTTGGCAAAGCCGGCTCAACCCCCCCCCCCCCCTTATGCTGACGTGGCACTTAATTGGAGAGTAAGATTTATAAAATCACAATTAACTCTAATTATTCACACTTAAATCCTAATTAATTCTAATTAAATTTTCAGGGATCCTTTTGAACTTTTTTCAAAACAATTTGAATTTTTTTTTCTTTTTCTTCAATAGATTGGCCGGAAAAATTTTCGGCCAACCGATTGAAGAAGAATAGACCCGCCGGCGCAGGAACAGACATGTCGGCTGGTCTGTTCTTATTCTACAATAACAGACCCGTCGCCGGGTCTGTTTGCTGCATCTGGGTTCGCCGGCGAACCCATATGAAAACACATCTGGGTTCGCCAGCGAACCCAGATGCGTTTCCATCTAGGTTCCGTCGAACCTAGATGCGTTTCCATCTCGGTTCCGTCGAACGTAGATGCGTTTCCATCTGGGTTCGACGGCGAACCCATATGCAAAACGCATCTGAGGCGAACCCATATGCAAAACGCATCTAAGGCGAACCCATATGCAATCGCGCATCTGGGTTTTCCTCAGGCGAACCCAGATGATCATGGGTTTGCCTCAGGCAAACCCATGAAGGAGGAGCTGCTGCTCCTCACCGGAGCAGTAGCTCCTCCTTTAAATTTTTTTTTTATTAAAATATAAAATATAGGATTAAAAAAACATTTGATTTTTTTTGTAAAATATACAAAATGGTTCTCTTTATTTTGAATTAACATTAATTTGATTTATAAAGTTTTAAAATAAAAAGGATTCATTTGTTTTTTTTATTATTATTAGGTACTAATTTAGAATGAGTTAAAAAAAATTATGATATTTTTAAACTTTTTGCCATTAAAAACCACCTAGTGAAAAAAAACCACTATAAAAAACCGGAGAGTGTATTTCACTCTCTTAGGTGAGAGTGGGGAGGTGGGATATTTGTACCAAATTTGACAAGTTCATGGTAAAAGTGATTATGTTTTGTTAATTTGGACGTTTTTGATACTTTGTGTCAGGTTCAGGGGGTGAAGTGATCCTTTGTTCAAAAATGTTATATATTGAACTCTTTCTTTCTTGGTTTCATGGAATGGGCCGAAATAATTCTATGAAGAGGTTTTTAGACAAATACCAATAAAAAGATAAAATATTCTCAAAAATAATACTTCAAAGTTGTTTTTTAAAAAATACAATTTGTATTTTTTTTCTCAAAAATAGTTTTTTTAATTCCAAAAATATGGTTATGGTTAACCAATAGTATAATAACAGGTTACTAATATATACTAAAAATTAATTAACTATAAATTTATCAGTGATTTACTCACGATTTACTAACGGTATACTAAAAATAAAATTATTAATTTTTTAAAAAGTACAATTTGTTTAAAATACACAATTTAAGTTATCAACAGTTTACAAACAATTTATTAACCATATATTAAAAATAAATTGTATTACAAATTTACCAATACCTTACCAAAAGTCTACTACTAGTAGATTAAAAATAAATTTATTAGTATATCAATAGTGACCATTGATTAACCAACACCCAAAACTATTACCGATACACAAGAAAGAAAAAAATTACATAAAAAGTAAAAGCATCATCAAAAAATAATTTCATTATAAATTTACCAACGGTTTACAATAGCACTATCCATCTACACTTGTCAAATAAACCAAATAAATTTACATAACTGCCCCTACAAATACCAAAACATTTCACTTCTTCGCCTTCTTCTTTGCCGATGCAGCAGCCTTCAAGCATATGCAATGCAGGCAGCCTTGAATCACAACAAAGAAATCAAAGCACAATATTAAAAATGACGTTAAAGTAAGAGAAAGCTTTAACAATATAAAAGAATACATACCTACTACTGTTCTTGGGCAACTGAGATGGCGCGTGCAAATCACCTTCCGTGGACACTTCTTGGGCTTCAACCTGCTTCTGTGATTTATGCAATTCACCAAATAAATTAATTAAAAAGGTAAAAAGACATGTCTTAATTTTTATAAAAAATTGTTTTAATTTGCAATTGGTAACTGCTTACACCGGTCCAGAGAATTATGGGTCAGAGCATCACATGAGCTTATTTAGGGAATGAAGCCCAACTAAAGCCTTTTTCGAATTGGTCTTTTACTTTTTAAATATGAATTTGTAACTCATTATGATTATTTCTCTTTAGGAATGTCAATTTGAGTTAGATTAGGAGACTTGATTTTATAGAGTTATAAATAGTTCAGAGTTTTATATTTTTATTATCGACAAATCAATCAATCAAAAACCAAGCCCAGTGCTTTTTATCCTGCAATCCCCGAATTGTTTTAATTTAGGAGTAGCTTTAATATTAATCTCGCATGAGTTCCTTAACTTGTAGATTAATGCCATTAGATTACATGTTTAAGTATTTTTAACCAACGAAGCCCTGTGAATATCTTTTCACAAGTTTGTTAAAGCATCAAATCTCAAACCGATCCCGACTATAAATTCAAAAATTCGAGTCCGGATTATTTCTAGGCGAACATCTTTCGGCGACTCCACTGGGGACGTTTAGTTTATGGTTAGCACAAAAACAGACTTTAAGGACGATGCCAGGCACGCTCGGTCTATACGGCGCCAACAACTGAAGTAGGGAAACGAAGTAGTAGACGATATTGATTCGGACATATCAGAGATCATGGCCAAGGACAAGAGCAGGTGAACTAGTCAAGCAAAAGGGTGAATCCCTCTGTCACTGATGGAACCCCTCCGACGGACAAGAACAATGAGGTGACCGATGACTCCGCAGACTACCCTCGCCAGCTTCCTCCATCTCGCCCTTCTTTATCACAGGCCGACTCTCGGCTATGAGGGGTGAGATCGCCCAGGAAAATAAACAGATGTTTGATGGCGTGATGCATCAAATGTCGTAGGTTATGAAGAACATCATGTCTGATCAGGCGTCAGAACAAAGGCGGATTCATAATAACTTGGACGACCTTAGTAAGGCGATGGAAAACTTGGGCAAACTCTTTTCCGGACAATTAGTGGCCGAACAGAGTTACAGGAGGGCCGAACAGAACCGGACACCGAGTCGATTCAGATATCCAAGTAGTACGGTCGAGCAAATACAACAACCCAGTAAACTGGGATACACCTATGGGTCCGTCAAGATCTTGACTAGACCCAAAGCTGATTCACCAGGAAGGGCCGATCACATAGGGACGAGTACATAGGCTCCCCAAGAAGCATTTAAACCTCAAGGGAGTGGATCATGAGCTAATGCTCAGGATGTGAACACTAGCAAACACCAATCCACGGAAGTGAGCGAGCCGAACATATATGATCAAGGGCAACTCTTGAACATGCTGGAGAAGCTCAGAGTGTACTTGAAGCTGATGCCTCGCCCTTCGTATATGAAGCCTTACCCTGATTAGATAGACAAGTTGTATCCATTCCCGCGGGGATATAAGGTTCCTGAGTTCAGCTTATTCTCTAGAGAAAAACGAGGGAAGTAAACGGTAGAGCATGTCACCCGTTTCTCGGCCCAGTGTGGCGAAGCGGCATCCTACGATTTCTAGAAATATAGACTGTTTGCGAGCTCGTTGACAAAAATGGCCTTCACTTGGTACTCGAGGCTAACGCCGAATTCAGTAGAAACCTATAAGGATTTAGAAATACATTTTCATGAGAAGTTTTACAGAGCACCTCCAGATGTCACTCTTGCCGACCTCGCCCGCATCTCACAGCTGCTGAGCGAATCTGCAGAGAAATATATCGGCCGATTCAGAAATCTAAAGACTAGATGTTCGACGAAGATGTCTGAGGCCGATTGCGTTCCGATGGTAGTCATAGGAATGAGCTTCGCCATGAGAGAACATTTTGAAGGGTACTGGTTCCGAGACTTGTTTGAACAAACAAACAGGGTAACGAGCTATGAACGAATGCTCCAAGAGAAGGAACAGAGGCGAGGGGCGTCCAAAGAAACCTATTACAAGGATCAGTTAGATATAGCTGTGATTTCGGACAGTGAAGATAGTAGCTCGGAGGACGAAAATTAACATGGCTGAATTCTTAGGCTCTAAACCGCTGGAATGTTCGGCCTTACGCAAGCTGGGTTTCGTCAAGAAGAACAAGACTGCGGTCGTCCAAAAGGAATATTCTTTCGACCTAACCAGGGCTAACGAAATCTTCGACGCATCACTTAAGGATGAGCAGATCACCTTGAGTGAAGGACATGTGATCCCACGACCAGAAGAGATGGTTGGAAAGGATTATTGCAAGTATCACAATTCCTGGAGGCATAGTACGAACAATTGCGTAAATTTTAGGAACGTGATACATATGGCGATCAATGAGGGAAAGCTTATGCTCCCTTCCAAGAAGGAAGCCGACATAAAATATGTGTCTATCAAGACTGTTCGGCCATATTTTGATAGTTTCTAGGAGAAGGGGCAGATGCAAAGCAAATGGAAGCCCAAAAGGCCCAAATTCAAGGTAGAAACTGATGGGTCTAAGTGGCGAGCAGACAGGGGGCAAAACGAATGGTCAAAGAGGAAACGCAACAATTCACCCCCACCAGAAGTCACTTGTCCATCTTGCAGCACCTGTTTTTCCACCACAAAGGGCGACAAAGTCAGAGAGAACCCGAAACCCAAATCGCCTATTGGACAGTGGCAGAAACACCAGCTACAGCGGGAGTCTAAGACGACCGTGTTCAAAAGGATTTTTTCGGCCAACGGAGGAGACTTCTCGAATGACGAAAACCCAAAAGCGGAAAATGCATAGGTTAAGGCAAGAGTATAGGGCTAACCATTGTACGGGCGATGTCTGTAAATCGGTTGTCCCCCTCAAAGACCGTTTGACTTTCAAAGACGGACAGATAAATAAATCCCATGGCCGAGAGATTGGGGGCAAGAACACAAGTTGAGCCAGTGGCGACCGAGCTGTGCAGACGCCGAACAACAAACCATGCGCCATCAAAGGTACGAAAGATATGGGTGCCGAAAAAGGTTACTGAAAGTGAAGGGGCGATAGATAAACCACATAGTCAAGAGTTCCCAAAGGGACCTGAACCAGAGAATGATAAGCGGCGATCGTATAAGGATGTGCTCGTCTCCCATCATGACAGTCAATTGAAAGCAAGGGTGCCCAGAGATAGAGAGGTGATCGTCTCTCACAAAAAAGGTTACTCAAGGCATGGGTCCCAATGGTCAAGGACGAATTTGGGGTAAAAGTGGTTACACTCCCTGATTCATATAGAAGCAAGCCTGGACAAAAGGTGACATTGCAAGGAGATGTAATCATCCCCGAGGATGATAGTGCCGAGAATACGGCTGTAGTATCACTTAGCAAACCACCAACACGAATGACTCGCCATATTCGGGCATTATACTTTAAGGCCGATCTAAATGGAGTTTCAATCAGTAGGGTGTTGATAGATAACGGTGTTGGGGTAAACATACTCCAGGCTAAGATGCTTAAGAAGCTCGGCATAGTTATGTGATCAATTGGACCCAACTGACGTGTATATGACAGATCTCAGTGGAGGTGAAACACCAGCCGAGGGATATATCACCCTCAGGATTAAGGTTGGCCGAGTAGAGATCGAGAGGGGTTCTTCGTAGTCAATGCACGAAGTAATTACATCTTACTTGACCGCGATTGGATACATTCCAACATGTGCATACCATCTACCATGCACCAAATGATGTTCATATGTCGAGAAGATGGCGAGGCCAAAGTAGTTCAGGGTGATCCCAATCCTTTCGGTGAAGATCACAACGTGTTAGAAGCAAGGTTGTATGACGAAGAGGTACGAAACATACAGTCTCTTAGCTGTAAAGGACAGACAAGCATCCCCCGCTTGTTGGTCAACTCGGATCGGCCAATATCTATTACCTTTGGGGGACAACAGTCGATCTACCATCATCAACCTTGAAATGATAGTACACCATAACGAGCTAACGGAAAAAAATCAGACAACTCGTCGTACTGTATGAAGTTGCATCGGCTGAGTGCATCTATGAAGACCAGGAGCAAGATCCCACCGGGGCTCTTAAAATAGAAGACTTACAGCTAGCAACGGGCAAAATAGAAGATGACCTTGCCTAGGTGCAAGACGAGCTACTGAAGGTAAATTTGGGAACTGAGGATTCGCCAAATCCTATTTGTGTCAATTCGTGTTTGGGTGGAGAATTTAAGGCACAGCTGATCGTTCTCCTCGTCGAATACCAAGATTGCTTCACCTGTTCATATGTCAAAATGCCAGGCTTGGATCCAAAGATTGTCGAGCATAAACCCCCTTTGAAGAGCGGGTTTAGACCTTTTCGGAAACCGCCTAGACAAATGTAAAGGGAAGTGGACACTCTCATCCAAGATGAAATCAAGAGGTTGGAAGACGCAAAGTTCATACGAGAGGCACAGTACACTGAATGGTTGTCCAACATCGTCCCGGTAATGAAAAAGAACGGGAAGCTAAGAGTCTATATGGACTTTAGGAATCTTAATTTGGCTACCCGCAGAGATGAATATCCTATGCCAGTAGCTGACATGCTGATAGATAGAGCAGCAGGATACATGGTTCTAAGCTTTCTAGATGCACACTCGGGATACAACCAAGTACCGAGTAGTAAGGAGGATGTGTCCAAAACAGCTTTTTGGTGTCTAGGGCCGATCGGAGCCTACAAATAGTAATGCCTTTTGGCCTAAAAAATGCAAGCACCACCTATCAGAGGGCGATGAACAAAATGTTCAAAGGTTTGGACTGTCTTGAGGTCTATGGCGATGATGTAGTAATTAAGTTAAACACCGAGGAAATACATTTGGCCAATTTACGGAAGGGGTTTGATCGTATATGGACCAATGGACTCAAGATGAATCATCTGAAGTGCGCATCTCGAGTGTCGGCGGGAAACTTCTTGGATTTCTTGGTTCACCAACGGGGATAGAAATAGACAAGAACAAAGCAAAGGTGATTATCAATAATGAACCACCGATGTCGAACCTCGCCATACTTAGCACGAGATTGACGGTTATTTAAAATATATTTATCTCTAAATCAACATTTTAAAACGTGTTCTATAAATAATTAAGCACGAATATATGAAAACCTTTTATACAACATTTTATTTAAACCACTGTATGAAACTAAGTATTGGTACAAACTTTTATACGTATGATTCAAAATATATATTTAGGTACAAATAAGTTTATTCTAAACAAAAACATCAAGGCATATCAAAACTCGGAGATGTGGCCAACCTCTATGTCTCAAGCCCAAACTCTAAGTCCAACTCCCTCTCTAGTCAACTGTATTGTAGATTGCCTTGCTAACTGAAAAGGTTTTAAAACAACTAAAATGAGCGAAAGCTTAGTGAATAGACATAACAAACATAAAACATTTATATACTTAAATTACATATATCATATAATAACGTATACTAGAAAACAGTTCAATACAACATAAAATACTTGTAAAGTCCATCACGAAAGCATTTATAAATATAAACGAATATCAAAACAATTTCACTTTAAATATGAAACATAGTTCGTATCAATCATCAATTATAAGATTGATATATTACTCTACAACAATAATATAAAACATAGACCTATAATCAGGAACACAACACTGATCAACTGTCTAACCAACATATCTAGGAACACTTGATGGCTAACCCTTCTCCATCATTATCACGGCTCAGCCCTTCTCCCTTCACTGACCATTAATCAAGTGCCTTGTGTCAAATGCGCATAGACACTCATAATATCTCACATGTGCATATCACTAACTCAGCACATAACCATGTGCATATCACAACTCAGCACCTCTCAAATATGTACCATTACAGGATAGGCATATTATATAAAAAGAAATCTCAAATCATTTCATCAAAACGCAATACAATTCAATAGTAAAACCATTTCAAATTTTCATTCAAAACTTAATCAAATCAAACGACTATTAAAATGATGAAAGGTATTACACATTCATAAACAAATACTCATTATATCAAAAGCATCAAAAACGCTTTACTAAAATCAAACACTTATATAGATTCAATTCAAAACTTCTTTCATTTTATACAACATTTGCCAAAGGTAGTATTTGAAATATTTAAACAAGGCATTTCATCCAACACCTTTCGTGCATTCCAAAACAACTGTATATAACTATTTAAAACACAATAAACCTTGATATTTTGAATATCAAAAAAGCATATTTATTTCAGTAGCAAGGGCTAGTATATCTACTCACCACACAACAACCAAAACTAGTCAAAAATCACGTCACAAGCTGCCTTACTTTCTACTTGCACCGTCGTTGCCAAAACGAGCACCTAAATGAGTAATGTAAATCACAAAACACCATCACAATCACATATACATACCTATAAAGATACCCAATACACATTTGACCTAAATTCAGATCCTACAAATGGATTTCTATATGGTTTATGCATGATTATGAACATGGCAACAAATCTGACTTAGTAGGCAGAACATTAAGCTTCTAATCCAACATATCTTGTGAATAGTCTAGACATAATTTTAATAAACCCTTCGGCGACGTTTTCTCCCTTTGAGTATAGAATCCAAATCAAAAACAATTTCATAATTTCAATATCAAAGCAATGAGTTATACCAGTTTTAGTAAGGTGAGGTCAAACTATTTTCATAGTTGAAACAGTAAAATGTTGCGGTCATTTTAGGTATCAAAACAACAAAATCAGATCTAACTCAAAGAACGGACATTGTATGAGACACTCTAAAGTTTCTGTGGAATCAAGAATTACTAAATTTGGATTTATAGAACTCAATGTACATCAATCGCAATAAGCTGCAATTTCTGGATTCTAAAACATAACATAGAAAATCATAGGTAAAACTTAAATAAACAAGCTAATTTGAAAAAATTACTTACCAATTTATCATGAATCCCTTCCTAGACCACAAGAACTCTGAGAATGAAGCTTTGGAAATTTTAATTAGGTTTGATTTTGTGAAAATTGGTTATGCCTTTCTCTTATTCTCTTTTATATACTCATAAACATTATTAATTTACCAAAATAGAATAGGTGTTTAACCTTAACACTTGATAAATCCTTAAGGGTAATTTTTACATTTATACTTGGATATATATGCTCCATACTAATATCCTCTTAAGCCCTCAATGATATACTTACCATATCTTTTAATCCCCGAGTCTTTTATTTCGTTCAATTACATCAACTCAATCTAACTAATCGTAACTTTTGTTTTCAATTTAAATTTGGACATCTAAAATGCCTATATCCTTAATTCAATTTCTCTTTTATAATAATTACACATTATATGCAATGCATAATGAATTCTAAATGAAATTAATTAATGAATTCTAAACGAGATTAGGTTACGGTTATGACAACCAAAAACCAAGAAGCAACTTCAGAGGCTCATTGGTCAGATAAATTTTCTCAGGCGATTTATTGTAAATACTGCGGGGTGACTTCGCAGCTGGAGCGCTTTATTAAGGGAAAAGGAGACCGATCAGTTTTTTTGGACGAGCGAACAACAGAGGGTATTCGACGAGTTGAAAGCGTACCTGCTGAAACCCCATTGTTATGATGCCTCCAAAGTCGAACAAGCCTCTACTGTTATATCTATCGGCTGCTCACGAGTCTTTAGGATGCATGCTCGCCCAGGAGGACGAAGGAGTCGAAAGAGCGGTTTACTATGAGTCAACGTTTGACCGATACAGAAATCGCTACACCGACATAGAGAAAATATGTCTCTGCTTGTACTTCACCTGCTGCAAACTCCGGTATAACATGTTGTCGGTGGTAGTATATGTCATGTCTCAAACCGATATCATCAAGTATATTTTTTTGAAACCATACTTGACAAATCAAATTGGGAAGTGGGCGATTGCTATGTCAGAGTTCACCCTGGTGTACATCCCTTAAAGAGCAGTAAAGGGACAAGTCTTAGCCGATTTTTTGTCAGACCATCCCTATATCACCTTGGAGGAGGAGAAGGTGAACTATGTAGATGAAACTACTTGGAGAATGTGGTTCGATGGATCTAGAACCAGCCAGGGGGCAGGGGCAGGAGTCCATATCATATCACCATTAGAGGCGTTATACAAGGTGTCTTTCACCCTGAACTTTGAATGTACGAACAACCAAGCTGAGTACGAAGCTCTGACATTCGGTTTAGAGATATTGGCCAAACTGGGGGCAACAACGATTCAAGTATGGGGAGATTCCTTGTTGGTCATCAAGCAAGTGATAGGAGAGTTCAAGTGCGAATCCGAGCTCTTAGTAAGGTATTGCAACAAGGCAAAACATTTATTATAGGGTTTCCATGACACAAGGTTGGAATATACCGAGAGGCCTGACAATTTTATCGCCAATGATTTGGCTCAGCATAGTAGCGGCTATATGGTTAACCTCCAATTTGATTCCTACGAAAGAGAAGCGTCGAATCTCTATACCGGGGGCATCACCATTGAAGAAAGGAATTTTTTATTGTATCAGCTGGATGTAACCCAAAATTGGAGGACTGAAATCCTCAAATGGTTAGAGAAGCCAGATTTGACAAATAGAAGATTAAGAACCTTGGCTTTGAATTATGTCGTCCTTGCGGGCGAGCTCTATAAAAAAGGATTTGAAGGCTTGTTGTTCAGATGCATCGGCCCAAAAGAAGCAATATTGACAATGGCCGAGGTTCATAAAGGGATAACAGGCGCTCACCAGGCAGGGCCAAGAATGAGATGGTTGATTCACAAGTATGGGTTCTACTGGCCGAAGATGGAGCAAGATTGCATCAGGTATGCAAAAGGGTGTGAGGTTTGTCAGAAATGCGGACCGATACAGCATGTACCTGTCGAACAACTTCATTCCACCATCAAGCCATAGCCGTTTCGGGGATGGGCCGTAGATCTTATAGGGAAAATATACCCTGGTTCATCAAATGGCCACACTTTTGTCATTATCACCACATGTTACTTTACAAAATGGGTTGAGGCCAAACCTTTAACATCGCCCACACAAGAAGCTGTGATAAAGTTCTTCAAAGAGTATATTTTCATCGCCATGGATTACCCGAATCCATTATTACTAATCAGGGGACGATGTTCATAGGAGGAGATATGGTAGAATGGGCCTCTCAGATGAAAATTAAGATGTTGCACTCGACACCATATTATGCACAAGACAACGGGCAGGCTGAGGCAACTAATAGAGCCATCAAGCTTATCGTCCAGAAGATGATTGAAGAAAATCTATGGCCGTGGCACGTTTTATTGTCAGAAGCTGTTTGGGCGAATAGAACCAGTCAAAAATCAGCAACGGGAACCTCGCCCTATAGGATGGTGTATGGGCACGATGAGGATGCTGCCAATGGAATCAACAGTCATGTCAACTCACCGCCTGTATCAAAATAAGCTATCTCAGGATGAGTATTTTGATAAGATTGCGATAGAAGCACTTGAGTTGGACGAAGAAAGATTGACAGCGTTAGACCACCTGTAAGCTCAGAAAAGGAGGGTGGAACGAGCATATAACAAGCGAGTAAAATTAAAGTCTTTTGTAGTGGGCGATATGGTGTGGAAGGCAATCTTGCCCATAGGCCACAAGGACAGGCGATTCGGTAAATGGAGTCCAAATTGGGAAGGTCCCTTCATCGTGACTACAAAACTGGACAATGGTGCATATGTTCTGGCCGATATTGATGGAGACGAACACAATAAGGCAATTAACGGTCAATTCTGAAAGAAATAAGTTCCTAGTTGTTGGGAGAATATATACCGACGATTGTTTGGGGCTGCCGAAGAATAATTCTTTCAAAGAGTAAACTTTTCGAAAAATGTTGATCGATAAATTGAAATTTTATTAGAAAGGTTGAAATATATTATTTCTTGATCAATTTATTGTAATAATTCGGCCATAGCTATTGTAAGTTGAGTTAGTTCAACGCGTCTCCGTTTTTCTAAACTATTAAGAGAATATTATTAATGATTCTAACAAAGCAATTCAATTGACATATATCGGACTTAAGGGCCGATGAAGCTAACAATTAACATAATTTGGAATTGAAAGGAGATGTTGTAGAAATATTAAAATTCGGCCACCAGGCCGATTAACAGTACCAAAATACATAATGGGCATAAACTAAACAGTGTTCAAATGTTTTAAGCCTGGAAAAATATCAGGCTTACAAATTTAGAAATGACTGAAAAAAATTCCCCAGCTCGCTGCGAACTTGATTGTACCATGCACAAGCTCCTTCAGCCTTAGACTGGCTCTTGACGATGCTGCTCTTAAGGACGTTTCAGCATTTCTTCAAATCAAGGCCTTCGGTCATGTCCTTGTCCATAGATGCTTCAAGATCGTCGCCATCGCGCTCTTCAGTTTCCAGTTTGAGCTGCAGAGCAGCAATTTTGGTGCTAAGATCCTTAGCATGATTTCGGCGATCTTGGAGTTTGGAGGCAGCCGACTTCACAGTTGTCTTTAGGGAATCAATCTTCTCCGCCTCAGTATCTTGCATAATAAGCTTGTCATGATCGGCCTGGATCGCCACAGACTCTTTGTATATTTTTTGAAATCGTGGAAGCGCTACTAGAAGTTTCCCCACCGAAGAGCGAGCTGTTGCTTCCAGGATTTTAGATGGGGCTTCAGACAACGCAGCCACAGACTTCTTCAGCCTTTTGACGTCCTCGGCCGACTTGTATAGATTTGATTCCCCTCTCCTTAATTTGAGCCATCACATCCAGATGTTCGCCCCAATTTTCAGATAACTGGCTACTAACTTCCATGGTCGCCTCCTCGGATGTTGGTACAGGTGCATCCTCGCCATCACTGTTTGTCTCGAGGAAAGCTTTCATCTTGGCTGTAACAATATCCTTGTCAGCCGAGTCAACATCAGGGATCTTCCAGGTTTGACCACAATATAATATTAGCTGCCAGGGAGACTGTTAGTAATAACGCGACGGTTAAGAAAATACCTTAGTTGCAGTTTTGGTTGCAATTCTGACAGGCAGGTTAAGCAGATCAGAGCCGAGCGACGAAAGCTTATGAGGCAGCGACGAGAACGTCAGCACCTGCAAAATGGTGGGAGTCGTTTGGGATGGAGTTCGCTTGGAAGACAGGGAGTGTTGAAGTTGGTTGCTTTCATCGCCGATTTGATCATCTCCGGTTTGAGTATCGCCCCTTGAAGATGGGTGGGCACTCTGCGAGGGGTTAGGAGCAGACTCTACCTCGCCTGGGCTGGGGTTGAACATGTGGGATCTGCTTAGTTCTGTTTTGGCTCTTTTTGGTTTCGGTTCCCTTTTGGATATTTTCTTGCTCGCCGGCCGTTTTTGTCTTACCCGTTTCGATTCAGGCTTTTCTTCCCCATCAGTGTCGAAGATATCACCCTTGTTCCATATCGGCACACCCACTGAAGGCAGAAAGCAAAGTTAATAAGGCGATATAAGAATCAAATCAGAAAAGGAAAGTATATCATTTACCTGGTATCCAATTTTAGCCGATTTTGACTATTTCGTTTATTGCTTCGACAATAGAGGGGCATCTGATGTCAGTATATGACACACCTTCACTGTTGATAATCGGCTCTGATTTCTTAAGTTTTTTCTTAGGTTTTTTAATTGGGGTGACAATTTACATATTGCACTTAGGTACTGGTGGGCTCTTGTACTTAAACCTAGGGCGATATGGGTTAGGTAAAACTCGTACAAATAAGTGTCTTTGAATTTTTCTTCCCATACCTTTTTCATTTTTTGTCATATTTATACCGAGCTAGACACCTATGTATTTGCATTTTATGGTTCATACCCGGATGATCAAGGGGATCATATTTAAATTTATAAAAATGCTCAAACTTAGCTATTTCGAAAAGATGGAAATGAATACTTTCAAATTCGGAACGTTTCGGGGCCTACAAAAAAAACAGATCGGCATGAGTGGGGTTTCTTGTTAAAGGAAGTAAAGAAAATCACGAAGAGCAAGAATTTCTTTTGGGTTGAGGTCGAAGTAGGACTCTATGACTGAAGCCCACCAGCTTTCCTACTTAGGGGTGCATTTTTAAGACTTACAAGGGGGAGATATTTCAGCGATAGGAGGAAGGTAGGCTCGGTTAAGGCGAGTGACAAATTGTAGGTCAGGGTAATTTTCCATGAAGGGTCTATAGATTTTGCGATTATTGACGGAGATCAATAAAGGACAGGGAATTCCTTGATTAAAGCCTAATTGGCGAGCTACGTAGTTCGGACAATATGCTTCAATTCCGCTACGTTCGTACTCCAAACCAGCAATCAAGTTGCGAGATTTTAAAGAGCTGCCCCAGTATTGACCGCCGAAATTTAACTTAGGATCGGCACGAGCCTCTTCAGTATCGGCACGAGCCTCTTCAGTATCGGCACTATCCCATCCGAGGAACAACCAAGAGGGGGGGGGGGGGGTATTTCAATGTGAGAACTTGGCAGAATAGTCCAGAAGATCTGACCGAATTAGTAAAGACCTCCAAGACGTCAAAAACATGGGGGAGGCGAGTACCGCCTGAGATCAATGAGTACCCGCACAGCGCGCCTTGATCTGGGGTCCAACCTCAAAGAGTTCCAAGAAATACAAGGCGAGCCACAGCTGTACGATCCATAGAGGACCTCCCGGGCACTTGAAGACATGATGCACAGAGTGTGGGGTGATATCATTTATGGCACGATAAAGGTGGACGAGCATGAATTATCCGAGGTTACATCGACGACCTTCAGTCAAAGCAGCTGCCAAGGTGAAACAATCCTGGGTAAACTCTGAATGAAGAAGTGCTCATGACAAACTTCGCCACAAAAAACGCCAGAAAGGCAACATGTTCTTTCTGATCAGGTTTGGTAAATTCCTCGCCCATAAACAGCTTGACGAACGGACCATAGCTTCTTTGAGATTTGTTCAGCTTGAATACTGGGGTATCAGCATCCATATTGGCGAAATGCGCTCGCCGACAACAGGGATGTTAAGAATTGCTGCCAAGTCTAAGAGTGTGACTGTCATAGCGCCGAACTTGAAGCAGAAGCAGTTCACGGCACTTGATCAGAAGAGCGAGGACCCCATGATGTAATGCTTGGCGATTGGTCTGCTTGCCTTGCATCGGTTGATCATGTCGTAGATATCGATCTCGGCCCACAATTTGCCGAAATGGGGCTTGAGTTTGTTTACCCGGTTCAGATACCTTTTATGTTCGATCGGCCAGTTCCTGAACATGGTGTTCACCCAGATGGAAGACTGATGGGGTAGAGCGAAGCGTGGTAGAACTTCATAATGGAAGGGAGTGACTAGTTTGCATAATTGGCTTGGTGATACAAGAATAGGGCCAACACGTTGTTGGTCATCACCAGCATCTGTAATTACCTGGAAGTCTGTGTTTGGAGCAACGGCGTGCGTCTCGGCGATTTTCTTAGTGACTTGAGCGGCGATAGCATCATCGAGAACAGCCATGGTAGCTACAAAAGAAAATCGCCCTGGTTAGGCGAACTAAGAAGAAAGGCGATTAAAAAAGAGAAGAAGGTGAATGCTTACCAAGAGGAAGAATTGCAGAGAGCTTGAGATTGCAGAGGAGAGAGAAAATCTTGGAAATTGCTGAGAAAGTAAGTAATGAAGAAAAGACTTGCAATTTTTCTTAAAAGAGTAAAACTAGAGGAAGCCGAAGAGTTCATGAGGACGGTACGTGGCATCATGTGAAATAGCTGGCGTGACGTGGCATCAAGGAGGTACCGAACCGTTTATAGATGCGCACCCTTTTGCATTTTGCAAAACCAGTATATGGGCCAAGAAATCTCAGAAATCTGGGCCTTTTGTAAGGAACAAGCCCAAAATTATTATTTCAGACTTGTTGGGGGCATTGTTTACACCGGTCCAGAGAATTATAGGTCAGAGCATCACATGGGCTTATTTAGGGAATGAAGCCCAATTAAAGCCTTTTTCATATTGGTCTTTTACTTTTTTTTTGAGGGATTGGTCTTTTACTTTTTAAATAGGAATTTTTAACTCATTAGGAATATTTCTCTTTAGGAATATGAATTAGAGTTAAATTAGGAGACTTGATTTTTTTAGAGCTATAAATAGCTCAGAGCTTTATATTTTATTATCAACAAATCAATCAATAAAAAACCAAGGCAAGTGATTTTTATCCCGTAATCCCCGAATTGTTTTAATTTAGGAGTAGTTTTGATATTAATTTCGCATGAGTTCCTTAACTCCCAGATTAATACTGTTAGATTACGTGGTTAAGTATTTTAACCAACGAAGCCATGTGAATATCTTTTCACAAGCTTGTTAAAGCATCAAACTGATCCCGACTATAAATTCAAAGATTCGAGTCCGGATTATTTCCAGACGAACAGTAACAAAATAAAGAAACGAGAAAAGGATCAAATGAGTCCTCCATATTTGGCATGAGAAGCAGATTGACCCTCTATGTTTGAAAAGGTGCTAAATCACACTTAACATTTAAAAAATAACTCAAATAAGCCCCTCATTCTAACACTGTTTTAAAAACCGTCCATAGGGGTGTAAATGAACCGAGCCAAGCCGAGTTTTGGAGTGTTCAAGTTCGGCTCGTTTAGCGAACAAGGTGTTCATGTTCGGTTCATGTTATATACTATGCTACATATTTGGACTTCTTAGTCCGTTTTACATCAATTCTGGCCCGTTACAATATATAATATGATTCTAAACTAAATTATCCACGTCTGGGTTCAAACTGAACCCGATTCAAAGTCCGGATGAGCCCAGAAACACATTTTGAAATTTGGATCGGAGTCTGAAAGATCTGAAAGCGAATCTGGGAAGAGGCGACAACAAAGAACACGACGCCATATTAAGCTGCCGGCGCCGGCATGATGATATGGCGGCGCCGCCGATTTGTGCTGGCGGCGGGGGATTTTTTACTACAATTATGAGATTTTATTTTGCTTCGTTCTCACTCGTTTCAAGTCCGTTTCTCATGAAAAAATAGTCAAAACCGCATAACATCAAACAAGGAATCGAAAAATAGCAATTTCAGAGTTTTTAAAAGCTCATTTAAACAAACAATTGTTTCTGGGCAGCAACTATTTATAAGGCTTTTTCATAGCAAAAAAATTATAACACCTAGAAACATGCATTCTAAGGGCTTTAAATCAATTAGTTTTCTGTATTTGAACATAAATTCAATTAATTACAGCTAATTAATATGTCTATCATCGAATTCCATGGCAATTTGGCAATCAAAATATTAAGTATAGCATGACAAAATTAACAAACAAGCTAAACATACATTCTTATTGAATCATGGCACATGAAAATCAAAGGAACAAACATAGAGGGTCCTTAGAATTACCGGTCTGAGTCCTTAACTCGTTTACTAACGAAGTGGATGCGGAATCCAGCTTCGAGTCTGTGCAGACTTGCGTTCTTGGAGAATTAAAGCGATCTTAGGTGTTTTTCTAAACTGGATTCAAGTGCGATTTTTGTGTGGTGTGTGTGCATATATTCGGCCTAGGGTTTGCTAAGGGTGTTCGAATTTTTGGTCTATGATTTTTACCTTTCTGGTTAGACCTTTGACTCAGCTGACTAGCATTAGTATTTATAGGAGAATGATATGACCTAGAGTTCCCTGAAATCTTCTAGAATATTCTAAGGTTGAAAGTGTGTGAAGTGATAGGGCTTTAGGTATTAGAATTGGCTAGAAACACTATTAAATTAATTAAATTCGTATTAAAATTTGATGGTTAAGTAAAAGAGCGTTAAAAGTGCATTTTGGGGCCTGAAAGTGTTAAAAAAGGTTCCCTGTGCCCTATAGGTTTGATTATGGTTAATTTCAGTCTGTCAAACTTGCAAATTGGCCCATAAACTTCTAAAATATTGCAATTAGTCCAATTTCTAGACTTATATTACAATTTCTTTGGATTGT